>NW_018745003.1:737500-1337500 GCF_001683475.1 Chenopodium quinoa
CACTAGTAAAGTACAATTGTACAGTTGTACTATACTACTACCTTAACTACACTACTACTTAGTTACTTTTAGTATGCAACCGATAAAACAAAGAGACCGACTTCATGTGATGACTAGAAGAGAAGAAAAAGGGAGGGGGACAAATTCTCTTGTTTGGATAAAGGATTGGGGGAAGAAAGGGGAAGGAGAGGGAGGGATCCATTTTCTCTCTCTCTTTGATTAATAAGCATAATCTCTCCAAAATTGGAGAGATTTGGAAGGAAAATGGAGTTGACTTCCCCCTCCCTTTCTTTTCCCTTCCCTTCCTCCTTTTTCCTTCCCCTTCCTTTCCTTCCTTCTTTTCTATCCAAACAAAGCGTAAAGAAGGAAAATAATGTGGAATAAATGTTATAAACCTGACAATAAAAATTATTTTTCCTTGGCATGTAGAGTCAAGGGAAGGTACGTACATGCATTTGTGCCTAAATAAAGAGATATGGAGGTATACTGTAGCATACTATCCTATCTATTTATTTACCTTTTTAAAAAAAAAAAAAAAAAAAAAACAACAATGTATGTAGTTATGTGTGTGATTGAAGCAAATGAAGTCATATGAACCTTGTAAACTTTCATCCTTTAACTCAATGTATGCATTGCGTTAACACATTATTTTGTAACTCCGTCGTTTATTTTTAAATGCAAAATTGTTCATTTAGATATCCAATGTACATTTTTAATTACACATATACTTCGTATACTATTATTGTTTTCATTGGCCACCCATGTAAATCAAATCGACTCATGCAACAAAGATTGTGGTGCATTATTGATCTTATATACGTAGTATTTGAAATAAAGTCAACCAAATGATCATTTCATAAAATCAACAAATCAAGAGATCGACACTATTTTTCGAAAATGAAATAAATCGATCAAACCACATACAAATATCAAATAACACTAGTTGAATATACTTTAATTCATATGTTATAATATTCTATCAAAGAGTTTTATAGGAACTCTTTTTTTATTTTTTTATTTTTTTTTATTTTTATAATATAAAATTACGAAATTAATTATTCAGTACTACATTCATAATCCTAACACATCCTTTAATCAAGAAACCAAATCCCTTCTTAACCATGCAAACCACATACTAATTAATACTTGTACGCTTCTAATTAATTAATTTAAACTCGATCGAGCTTGATCATGATGAAGAAGAACCATCGGTATAAAATTCTTGACGATGAAAGCTCCGGTTGCAGCCACAAACAAAGCAAATGAGGGCACGATCTGTGCCCTCGGCGCCACTCGCCATAAACTCTTGACATCCATCTAACACAAACCCTCCATTGTTAGCTCGATGATTCTTCTGGCACTCTAAATGCCTTACTCTATATGGAAGAGGCTTTAACACTGCTTTCTTAACAGGCTTCATCCTCAATCTAAAGCACTAATATAAATACTCTCAAAATTTTTACAACAGATAGTAGATGTAATAAACTTTAACCTTAACTTGCACATATATAGTAGCCAAATTTTGCACCTTTAACCCTCATCTTATTACTTGTACTTACCTATTACAACCAAAGGATAGAATGAAATTAAAGGATAGTTTGTAAATTAATTAGGGAAATAAGATTATTAGACTTATGGCAAATATATGTTTCCTAAGTTAACGTGTATGCTATACACACATTAGGAAAAGATTCATATCATATCATATTGCAAATTAGGAGACAATCAATTCCAACCTTTTTTTTTTTTTTTTTTTTTTTTTTTTTTTTTTATCTTAAAATAATCTTCTAAATATGCTAGCAATCACAAACTTCCAAATTAATAATATTGTTTATTTTTGGGCATTATTCGCATTTCTTACCCGCCAAATCATCATCCTTACTTATCAATTTATCATACTTACTTACCAATATACTACGTACCATACATCATATGTGAAATCTTGAGACCTAAGAAAAATGCATACAGAAACTACAATATTATAAACGATGAACTTAAAATTTTATATACGAGTGGATGAAGAAATAGTTCGGGACCATGCAATAGCCTTTTTAATTATGTTATAAACGTCATAAAGTTTTAGATTTGTCAACTTTATGAAGATTCACAGTAATATTCTTTTAAATGGATTCTGTTGATGGAAGCCGGTGATAGTTTCAAAAATACTTGGTGAAGACTCCACCTTGATGAGCTTTATTATTTTATCTAATTTTGTGTTTTGTGTTTTATGATGGAAGTCAAACCTAACAAGTTATATTTTATTATGGACTGCTATAATGTGTTGATTTTATTAAGCCCAATATATGTAGGATTGATATTTCCAAAGTCCACGGTTTATCTTAACTTTGGGCTGCTGGAATATATTATCTAAGTTTATCTAACATTCAATTTCTGATTTTTATATTTATCTTTTAAGTGGTTAGATATTTTGTTAATAATCCTAACACAACCTTTAATCAAGAAACCAAATCCCTTCTTAGCCATGCAAAGAACATTCTAATTAATACTTGTAATAAACTTCTAATTTATTAATTCATTATTAAAAATTATAATTATTCAGTACAAGCATTAATAATCCTAACACATAGCCTTTATTCAAGAAACATTAATAATCAAAACACATAGCCATTATTCAAGAAACCAAATCCCTTCTTAGCCATGCAAACAATATACTAATTAATATTTGTACCACTCTAATTAATTAAATAATTAATTTAAACTCGATCGAGCTTGATCATGACGAAGAAAAACCATCGGCATAGTATTCTTGACGATGAAATCTCTGGTCGCAGCCACAAACAGGGCAAGTGGTGCCGCCGCCACTCGACATAAACTCTTGACATCTATCCAACAAATACCCTCCATTGTTAGCGTGATTCTTCTGGCACTCTACATACCTTACTCTATATGCAACAGGCTTCACTACTTTCTTATCAGACTTCATCCTCAATCTAATGCACTAAAATAACTACTCTTAAAATTAAATTATTACAATAGATAGATAGTAGCTAGATGCGTTAAAACTTAATTAACTTTAACCTTAACTTGCATTTATATATATAGTACGTAGCCAAATTTTGCACCTTTAACCCTAATCTTATTACTTACCTATTAAAATTATAGTTATTAGAGTTATGGCAAATACATGTTTCCTAAGTTAACGTGTACACAATTAGGAAAAAATGAATATCATAGCATGCATGTTGCAATGATACATGGTGTGTACGTATTGAGTATAGGTTTCCTGTTTCAAAATTACTATAGGTTACTATGTAATTAGCTAGGTTTAGTAAAAAGATAAATAGTACTCCGTAATGTGTAAAAAATGGAAATACGGGAATTGCGAATATTGTTCATCTGAAATCTAGACAACTTGTTGAAATATTTTCATAATATCATGTCGTCCTACTATGGAGCACAACTTAACGCTTGATGTTAACCTTCAATCCAACATTCGATACATATATATTAAATAAAGTCACCCATTAGATCCCTTCATAAAATCAACAAATCAATAGATCAACACTATTTTTCGAAAATGAAGTAAATTGATCAAGCCTCATATCAAATAACACTAGTGCAATTTATGTTGAATATATACTTACTAATGTTAAAATATTGTACTAAAGAGTTTCATATGAATTCTTTTTATTACTAAAATTTATAATAGAAAATTACAGAATCAATTATTCAGTACAAGCATTCACAACCTTTAATCAAGAAACCAAATCCCTTATTGGCCATGCAAACAATATAATAATTAATACTTGTACACCACTAAAATAATTAATTAATTATAGGAACTCTTTTATTATTGAAATTTATAACAGAAAATTACACAGTCAATTATTCAGTACAAGCATTCATAATCCTAACACAACCTTTAATTTAATCAAGAAACCAAATTCCTTCTTATGCCATGCAAACAATATACTAATTAATATATACTTGAACACCTCTATTTAATTTTAAAGGAACTCTCATTGAAATTTATAATAGAAAATTACGGAATTAATTATTCAGTACAAGCATTATTCATAATCCTAACACATCCTTTAATCAAGATACCAAATCCCTTCTTAGCTATGCAAACCACGGCCATACTTGTACACCTCTAATTAATTAATTAATTAATTAATAATTTAAACTCAATTGAGCTTGATCACGATGAAAATAAACCATCGGTTTAAAATTCTCGACGATGAAAGCTCCGGTTGCAGCCACAAACAGAGCAAATGAGGGCACCATCGGCGCCACTCGCCATAAACTTTTGACATCCATCTAACACAAACCCTCCATTCTTAGCTGGATGATTCTTCCAGCACTCGAAATACCTTACACTATATGCAACACGCTTCACTTCTTTCTTATCAGAGTTCATCCTCAATCTAAAGCACTAAAGTAACTACTCTCAAAATTATTACGTAGTACAATAGATAGTAGATGTGTAAAAACTTAATAAACTTTACGGCTATTTCACCAAAGGGCACTGAGCACTTTAATAATTTACCAAATGCCATTTAGGTTTTCAAAATTGCAAATGCCACCGAATTTTTAAGAAATTCACTGAGTGCCATTAATGACTAATGGTTGTCAACTCCATTAGTCATTAGGATTAAATCATGATACATGTCATGATATGATTGACTCATTTTAATCATTTATTTTAATTAATAAAAATAACATTTTTTTTCTCGATTTTCGCGACGAAAATTGTTCGGATAAAGTTTTGGGGGTTATTTTGACCCTTTATGGGTTCAAGTTAAAGCTCGGAATTAGCAAAAATATAATGTAAATGCCCCGTTTTGTGTGTTGAAAAATATCTCGATTAGCAAGTCATTATTTTTTAACCATAAAAATTGATCGGGTAAGGTTTTGTAGGTCATTTTGACCCTTTATGGATTCAAATTAAGCTCGGATTTAGCAAAAAAATAACATAAATGCCCCGTTTTGTGGGTCAAGAAATATCTCAATTTGCGTGTCGGTTTTTTTAACCATGTAAATTGTCTAGGTAAGGTTTTAGTTGTCATTTGGGACCTTTATAAGCTCGGAATTGGCGAAAAAATAATGTAAATGACCTGTTTTGCGTGCTAAGATCGTATTTTTTTTTACCGAAAAAAATGCAAAACGAGGTATTTACGTAAATTTTTTGCCGAATATGAGCTTAATTTAGACTCTTAAATGGTCAAAATGACCCCCAAAATCTTAACTAGTCAATTTTAATGGTTAAAAAAGCGACACGCTAATCGAGATATTTCTTGACATGCAAAACGGGGCATTTACGTTATTTTTTTGTCACTTCCGAGCTTAATTTGAAACCATAAAAGATCAAAATAACCTCGTAAACCTTACCTGATCAATTTTCATGGTTAAAAAATAATGATTCGCTAATCGAGATATTTTTTGACACACAAAACGGGACATTTACGTTATTTTTTGCTAATTTCGAGCTTAATTTGAACCCATAAAAGGTCAAAATAACCCCCAAAAATTTATCCGAACAATTTTCGTCACGATCGAGAAAAAATGTTATTTTTATTAATTAAAATAAATGATTAAAATGAACTAATCATATCATGACATGTGTCACGATTAAATCCTAATGACTACAAAGTTAACGGTCGTTAGTCATTAATGGCACTCGGTGACTTTTTTAAGAACTCAATGGCATTAAGTGAATTTTGAAAACTTTGATGACATTTGGTGAATTATTAAAGTGTTCAGTGGCATTCGGTGAAATAGTGTAAACTTTAACCTTAACTTGCACTTATATATATAGTAGCCAAAATTTGTACCTTTAACCCTAATCTTATTACTTACCTATTACATTCATAGGTATTAGAGTTATGGCAAATGTATGTTTCCTAAGTTAACGTTTACGCTATACACACATTAAGAAAAAATGAATATCATAGCATGCACGTAGCAAATTAGGAGAATCAATTCCTGCCCTTTTTATCTTAACATAATCTCCTAAATATGTTAATCACAAAGTACGTTTTATTTTTGGGTATTATTTGCATTCTTCACCTGCCACATTATCATCCTTACTTGCCAATTCATCATACTTACCAATTTACCATACATCATATGTGAAGTCTTGGGACCTAAGAAATATATATGCGAATTACCAATTTACTTACCAATTCACCATACGTTATTACCAATTTACCAATGCATCATACTTACCAATTTACCACAATATTATACACAATGAACTAAAAATTTTATATGAGTGGATGAAGCAATAGTTTAGGACCATGAAATAGCCTTTTTATTTCTTTTATAAACGTTATAAAGTTCTAGGTTTTTCAACTTTATGTAGCTAGATTCGTAATATTACTTTTGAATGTTGTTTATGGAAGCCGGTGATAGATTGACATGCTGATACAAAGGAGGGGAGGGGAGGGGCGGAAGCGAGGGTTTATGCAAATTGGATCAAAAACCAATCTGATACCATATGAGAAATATAAGAATGATGATTTTATTCATGATTGTACAAGGCAAGAAACACCATATTTATAGATTACAAGGCTATTAACAAAGAAAGTCAGTGACTTAAACTAAGCCTAAGATTACGCCTAGAATAAAGGAACAACCTAGGAAACTTTGACTAGGAAGATAAAAACAGTAATTAAAAATAGGAAAAGATAATAAAAAGATATTTACAAAATTATCTTCTAATAAGATTTACATATACTTGGGTTTGTAGCCACTGTAAACCATCCTTATTAAATAAAACATGTCTTCATATTCCATCATCTTTTAACTTTAATCTTATGTCAAAATTAAATTCTTTTAGGCCGAATAGGATATAGAAGTGATCAATCAAAAAATTGAACTCTTTTGCCCCCAAAACCCTCAGGCAGAAACTCATAGCAAGAAGATTTCCCTAGACATGATGAGCCAATCAAATCTCCTAGATCCTTAAACATGATTTGCAAATTAATGAAATTAAACCTAACCTCCTTGAACGAAATTGTAAATAACAGACTAAATAGAAACACAATTCAGTAATTTTCGTCAATTCTTGTTCTAATATACTGTTTCAAGGTGTAATGACTCAAGAGTTTAGAGCTATGATTCATACATACAAAGCAACAAATAAAAGAAGTGAAAACTAAAACAAATGAAAGTAACAAGCACCCTTTTTTTTTGGTACTTTTCATTCATACATTTTATTAGGCCATACGAGCATTGTTAGCAACATATAAGAGAAATCAAACTGATCTATACTCGTGTACTCGTATAGTCGTATGATCAGTTTCCGTTTACATTAATCAATTAGCTTTCTTGTCTGCCCTTTTCTGCTCACCAAGTTCTACAAGCAAGGTCAAGATAGCTTCACACATTTCACAGCAATCAGGCTCACTAGGATTCTTTTTCCATGAAGAGTAAGCAATCCAAGCATGATCAAGCTTCTTATCGGGCCTAATCACAACAGAGCCGGGGACTTCTGCATCACGGCATGTAACAAGTCCATCACTCTTTTCCCCATACCTTAGTTTAAGGTGGAGAGCAGTGACGGCCATGGGTGCTGATATGGGAATCATTACAGGTACCTTCCGTGATGGTTGGACATAGTCATCGGATGGCACACCACATAATGTTGGGAGAGGAAACCATGGGAGCTCGGCGTGGGCTATTTGAGTCAATGTGGCAAGAACACTGGGGGCAATACTTGCTTCAGAATGGAAGGAGATGAGTGGAACTTCTTCAGGAAGTTTGTGGCTTAGGACGAATTCCTTCCTTTTCTCATATGTGAGGTCTTCCAGAGCCTGAAAGTCACCCTAGAAACAGAAAAAATAGGTTGCAGTAGAATTATTTCATAATATCATAATCGAGGGATTCAAAGACAATAATGAGCATGTAGTAAAAATTTGCAAGTAGCCTAAACAGAGAAAATATTTTCTGTCAATCATGTATATTATCTTGAATCTTTAATTTCTAGGATTTTATCACTTCCATCATTTAAACTAGTCAACCTCGAGTTATTGCAGTATTTTATGGTCAGCTGACATTCAAAGGTAATATTTTGTATAGCTTGAAAAGCAGGTCATTCACAGCAAGGTTTGTTCAGCTGGACAAAAAAACTGGAAAAGGAAACAGAATGACAGCAGAACCCAGTCCAGATTCTCCTACATAGAAAATGTTGCATATTGGACACATATTATTACAGGATGTCCGGAAAAAGTTGCCACCTTCCTACATTAGTAACGGTTTATGATAAGATACCTTATAAGCCTCGACTTACATTAAGTGATGGGGAGATGGCGTAAATAACACAACAAAAAGGGTATGTATGTTAAATTATTCAATCTTTGAGAATGACAGGATTGAAACAATGTGACAACTGATTCTAGACGAAAGGAATTTATCTTTTAGCATAGCTATTAGAGCATTAACATGAAACATCCAAGCACACTACAAACACATACACACACACTCTAAACAAGGCAAAATAAATAGTTCATGTTTAATATTATCGTAAAAGTAAATTATACCTTAATCAATCTGCTAATGAGAAGCTCTATAACTCTCCTAGCTTTCTTGTCAGCAACCTGGCCTTCACGAAGAGCATCGGATGCAATGGGAGTTCCACCATATGGACTCTGCACAAGGGCCAACCCTGCAACCTTGCCTCGCAAATCCTTCCAATATTTTGACAAGGCAGCTGCTGCATCAACTCCACCTTTGCTGTGACCAAGAAGCATCACACGCTTTCCAGATCCCCAGTAAAGCTCCTCGACATATTGTTTCAATACCCATGCATTGTGGTCCACTGAGGCCTTCACTTAGGAAGCAACAAACAGGTCAGGAGCAAAATATAAATCAGGAGAAAGAAGGAAAAGACCAAAATATGTGAAGACAGATAGCAGAAAAAGATGAAACTTCAGAGGATGAAATTGTTGAAGACTTATTTATACATTATACAACATATCGATTTTAGACAGGAATCAAAGATAATATAATTCTCTTCACCTCGCTATGTATCTTGGCAATGTGGCAAGCGAGGCCCATCTTAGAAAAGTATCTCTTGGTTGCAACAAAGTACAAGGGGCCATGATTACTAAAGAGGCCTAATAAATGAACACGAGAAAATATAGAATATAAGGAATCATGCTGTATGTGTTAATTTCAATCTTCAATCAAGGCAATTAAGAGAATCATCCTAGGAATTCACCTGGTATAAGAAGGTATACAAATGAATCAGGCAGCATATGATTCCCGTTCCTGAGAAAAACATAAGTTGAATGATTTAATGACATTGTCTCCTATTATTGCGAGAAAAATATAAGGAATAAACAGGAAGCCATGAATTTGCAACTTAACCACAGGGGAATCCATAGCAAAAGTAAATAGTGATCCAAATTGTTCTGTAGCTTGTAAAACATCACCACATATATTAGCCAAAATTTCCATTTCATTCATTTACAATGGAGCATGCTTTTTAGCATCCATCATTACTTCACAGGAAACAAAAGACAGATTACACGTTATTCACGATGAACTTTGAATTTAATCTGTTATATATGAGCAAGATGTTAGCACAGCAGGAGAACACAGCCAATATACTCTAAAAGTTTGTAAAATATACTAAGTAATGAACAACAGAATACAGAAAAAATAGAAATTTTGAGCTGAAATGGTAACTCACTAGTCACTACCTATTACCTAAGGACTCAGAAAATCAAACAACGAGAATATAAACTATAAACCGTTTGATCATATATGCATCAGTATGTACCTGACATCCTGAAGCACTTCCAAGAATCTAGTTGTTCCATCTGTAACAGGAGGCATACCAGGAGTGCGCTGCAACCAACCTATATCATCAGCTGATCCACGCACACCCTTTTTTACTAGGGATATGGTACTGAAATGACAACAACAAGGCAAAGCAAAAGATAAGGTGGAAATCCAAAAGATTGCCTTTTTGGTGCTACATCTACAAACCAAAAGGCAATGATGTCAGAGGCTTCATTTAATATGCTTACCATTTAACTTGCTCTATTGTAAATCTGCAATACCCTAGAAAACATCTTAAAGAAGCCAATGCTAATCTCTGAAAAATCCTCAAACCATATAATGTGAGAGTCAACCTACAGTTTATGAAAAAACTTCAGGTAAGAATACATGTAATATAGCAGCAATGAATTTTTTTTTATCAAATTTGTATTTTACATTAAAAAACATAAGAAAATAAGAACTGGAGAAAAAGCAACATCACCCTCCAAAAACAAGGGGCATTCCTCCATGAGTTTGTCCTGTTTCCGTTTCAGTTTCTGTACTTGTATTTACACACAAAGGCTCTTTGACATTTAGAGCTCTTCTCTGTATTCCTCTATATATGGCAGCATTATGTTTCGGAGATGATGAGCATTCTCCAAAAGCAGATCTTGCAGAGCTTGAATACTCTACTGAGAATCGAGCCACAAGACTTTCCAAATGTCCATTAAAGATTCCAGAGTACAAATCATCTAATGAAAAATATAGACATGTAATTAGAAAAACACACAAACGACGCCTTACAAACATTTAGTTCATGATTCTAAAGCTCAGTGGAGAAAGTAATTTGTTATACTTGCTAACATTGCAACACCATATAATGGCATCACATTATTCACACATATATACGAAAGTACAGAGTAACAAAAAACCTACCAAGTAAATGAAGAAGTGGAGTGCTTAGGTAAGATGTCAAATCCAAGATCCTGGTAAATATGTCATCCATTGATCTCCTGCAAACAGGCTGTTACAAAAGATTGCTCAGGTTACTCAGGGAAAGAGAAAGTTATGTAATCTTTGAGATTGATTAAATTATCAATCTCACCCCATAAATGCCCCACCCCCTCTCCAGTCTCCATAGGAGGATTCACACACATATTTTAAGTTTTCACCAAAAACCTCTCTATTAAGTCATGGAGATAACAAGAAATCCCACCTAGATTGTCACTATCTACCAACATTGGGAGATGATTTCTCACATCTTTTTCGGAGATGGCTATAGGCCAAGCAGAGCTAGCTAGAATGGTATAATCAAGCTTCTCATAAAGGCATGGACATATACAACTAACCACAACAAACAGATCTCAAAGTTATAAGCATTATAGCAATTTTTTAGATTATGCAAATAGCCGAGTTCTTAAAACCAAGATATACATCCAATCCAATCAAACAACCCATCCCATATTATCTTTGCATATAAAAGTTAACCAAGATTTACATGGTTCAATCTTTCCACACAATTAACAAGTTTGATCTATTTGATCTCTCACAAAGAAGACAAACACAACAAAATACCATTATAAAGCTGAAATTCCAATTCTAACTCTTAAGATCAAGCATGTATTTCTAGTTAAAAAACAAAAAAAGCTTCCATAGAGTAGGAGCAGACAAATCTCACATTCTCACATGAAAAAAAACTTCACCTCATTCACTTCACCAAAACACTACATAGTTATCAACTTAAAAAGTGTAATGATCACCTATGAGAAAAATCTATGTTTATATCCGAAATTGATCAATCTCATACACATGAACAATAAAACAAACTCTACTATAAACTTCCTCCCATAATATTAGGAAACTTGCAACATAGAAGGACTAAAAATGATTCTAACCCAATAACAAAAAGGCAAAGAAAACACATACCTGCAAAACCCATAAGCAAATTGGCCACCACTAATCAAATTAATTCCCAGAATTTATATGAGTATTCACATCTACCATACTCCATGTACACTACACTGAGTAAATACAACTTGTATATATTTATATAAATCAATTTTCTAATATATTTATAAAAAAAAAAGTATTATTATATAAATAAAAATTAATAATTTCTAACTGAAAGTAGAAAAAGATTGAGTGGCCATGAAATGGGAATGGCGGTAAGAGCTGACCAAATAATAGTTATCTGTTACAGAATCATCCAACTCTGACCAAAATGACCTCATAAAAAAACCCACAAATTATTATTAAATAAATTTAAATATTTTATCAATTATTAATTGGGTAATAAACTAATAGTTTTTGTTTAAATTTGATTAAAATATTGAAAAAGAAAGATACAAACTTTAAACTTGATTTCCACTTTCAATCTTCAACTGGGGAGCAAAATCTGATTTTTATAGTTATAGTCAGACTGTAAAAAGAACAAATAAAGAAGAAACAAAACTTCAACTTTCAAGGAAATATATAAATTGGGTAAAGTCTATGAATCAATTTTTAAATCAAACCGCCATTTTTGGAAGTAATTTGATTCTCACGCTTTAACTGTGATGTCTGCAAAATCTTGGACCAAAATTTAAGTTTAGAATTTCTGATCCAAATCACCTTCACTTTTTCTCCCTTTGTGTTTTCTTACCCAATTGAAACTCTAGACATAAGGAGGCTGAGTTTATAATTTATCTAAACTTATCTAAATTTATAATGTAGATCAAAATTCATTACACTAGATTTTGAGTTGAAGCCTTAAAGAGAAAAATATTGTGAATTAAACTTGATTAATTGGTTAAAGTTTTGAGAGTGATATCAATAATCTGAGATCGAATTTTGTTTATGTCATTCACCTTACAACTCTCTTTACGACAAAAGAACATATATTCTATGGTATACATTGGGTATTGTACCAAAGACGTGTTCACGATCAAATTAAATTTAATTCATTCGAAAATAAGATAAGATATTAGATAAATAGAATATGAGAAAAGAAAAGAAAACAGTGCTTTGCTTAAAAGAAGGAAAAGTTCACCTAGCATGTTAGACCCACAAAATGGGAGCAATTTCGTTAAAAATTAGATAATTGAAATTTTATTATTTAACCAAAAACCTTCTTTCTATTGTGATAGGATTAATGGAATTAAAAAAATGTTTCGTGGAGAATTGGTGATAAAATGGTGGGCTTGAACAAAATTAAGATACGTGGCGCAACGGAGACGAATGTGTTGTTCACTAGAATTGCATGAAAATTGAAAATTTAGTTGGATTGGAATTGCTGTAAAGTCTACTAGAGTCTTACGTTTGAAGCTAATGTACAACATATCGATAACTATTGTAGATAACTAGATATGGATTGTTGCATATGGGCTCGACTTTGAGGGACCTGGTCAATTCAGGTCGAATCATGTTTTGTTGAAGAATCAGCTAGGTTAGACGAAGTATTAAATAAAATAATTTTTGGGATAAATTAGATGAGATCAAGTAAGATGTAGATCATGTAATTTTTTATTGAGTTTGGATTGTAAATTGATCATACGGGTTAGTTAATCGAGTATTAACCGGTTTTGTTATGTATAGCTCGAGTTTACAAGGATGTTTAAGTTAAGATTAAAATTAAGAGTAATCAACACAATAATAGGTCTTGTACACAATGGACATATATTACATATCAATTTTTGCCTGTTGTAAAGTAATATTGCATCGACACAATAAATTGACATGTTATGTGCATAGTAAATCTAAGCAACAAATATAAAGAAGTTTATGAATCAAAAAAAAAAAAAAAAAAAAAAAAAATTACTTCCTTCTATGAAATGAAATATTCAGAAGTTGTTTGAGTGACAGAATAAGTAAACATACCTTTATCGGGATTGAATTACAACATTAATGTTTTTGTCAATCAAAGTTGAGATTTGCAGGAATTGAAGGACTGCATTGTCTTTAATCTCCAAACTTTTCTTCCTGTAAGTGTGGGTCGGCTTATCTGTAACCGTGCAAAATGGGTGAGTCGGATCCATTGGCCATTAGTTTGTTATAACAAAGAGCTTGTTTGCGAGTAGTTCATTAACATATCAGCTCATTTGCACTAATATTATATTATTAATTTTCAAAAGGTAACATCGATGTTTTTAATACCCATATACTTGTATTATGGCTATCACTATATATGTTCAGGTAAAAGGAAACATCCTTCCGAACTGGAAATTGAGATAAAAGGACGTCCGAAAGCAGTATACAATCTTACAGGAAGGTACAATGATGGGCATGGCTTCCAGATCAATAAAGAAATGACACTTCCAATTAATGGAAATGGCTTGAGCTATTCAGTGGGTAAGTTACCCATTTCATGTGACAAAAAAATAATTATTAATAATATTATTACAAAAAATGAGTACGTGGAATCGAACACAGCTACACAATATATATCAAGATGGCTAATTCATGAGTAAAATACCTAATGTAATGTGTTGTATAAGGTCCTGGTATAAGTATAATCTCCCGTTTTATGCTGTTCAGAGATAGAGCGAGCAAGCAAACAAGGTTGCAGCTCCATCCTGTGCATCTTTACATCATTCCTAGCAAATCCTTAGCATAAAATGGTTTGGTCTTGTATTTTTTGGTTATTGCCTTCTGATCTGGAATACTCTGCTATACCATATAGAATGAAGGATCATATGGAAAAGGTCATACTTCACGGGTCTAGAATGCCAGAGGAAATGTCGCTGGACCTTTTTTACTGCAAGCTGCATTTCAATATACCTTTCTTCTGGTATTGATACCAAAATGTCTTTCAGGTTTGGAATGTCTTTCTCTGCAACAATAACTGAGAATGCCTCCCAATTCAAGATCTCAAAAAAGGGTGGGACAAAATTATCAGATATTATTACAGGCACACATTCATAGAAGATGGCTTCCACAACTCTCGGGCTATTGACCTCGTGGCCCTTGGGGCATATGCAATACTTGCTACTTTTCATGTGCTGCATATAGTTCATCCTTCTTGAAACACTAGTGGGCAATAGACCATATATTTTCATATCAGGGTCCTTGCCCTTCCAATGTTTTAGCAGGATTGGACGTAAATATCCATGGCTGTTTCCAGCATAAAAAGCCAGGATGTTTCTCTTAGAAGGCGGTTTTCCTCCAATGTCTCTGAGAGGGTTTCTTGCATAACGAACAAAGGTTTCTGGCAATGACACATCCCTCCCTATCTTGAATCCTATAGTTATATCAGCATTGCAAAGGGCTTTGATGCTTTCCTCCATATGGTGCCTTGTTTCATATGGGGCCTAAAAGTACCCAACATGAAAATATGCAAAACACCGAAAGATCACCACAAAATGTCGATTCATGAAGTGCTAAAAACAATAAAATTGTCAAGCATGTGCAAAGAAAAACATTTCACAAACTGCTCATGCTTTTCCAACAATTATTTAACAGTTCGACAGGGCAGATTTGCTAACATGTTAGATTTCATCACCTAGTCTCATCGGTGCACCTTCCAATCAAAAAATACCCTTGAGATTGGGAAAAATTTCCGCATCTCAGCGAAATTGGGTTAGGGTCAGGTCTCCTCTTAGTTAAATTAGGTTAGTGCATCATCTCTGGTGATGTAGTATTACTTCCAATTTTAAGTTTTAATTAATCATTTAGATGAGAAAAAAAAAAATGCCAACAAAGAGCAAAAAGAGAAATAAAACTAGTCGGTAGAATGATTAGGAACATACCCAGTCATGGCAAGCAACGACGAAGTGATCTGTTCCCCCAGTTCTATTCCAGAAAGGATATTTTGCTGCAATTGCTTCAGTGTAACCTTTCATAAACTGCCTTAAATTCGTGCGATTGTGAGAATTTGGCACATACAGTGCATACTCTAGCATTCTTGAGCTAAAAGGCATATAGAATAGGTGAGCTTTGTTTGGGTTTTTAACAACAAAGTGTTTGTTTCCCTCCATAAGTTTCATAAACCACCCCTCCGAAGCATATAGTCCCTTAAGTGTTGGTTGATGAAATATGGGCCTTTTTCCATCCCTATAGACATACACTTTCAATGTTTTCTCCATCAACTCATAGCTCCTGCAGTGCAAGGAATTGTTTTTTTGATGAGCAAGCATATACCTATCCGGATTACAGAGGTAATAAACTATGCAAAAATTGAGGCCTTAATACACAGGTATAAGTATCATTATTAAGATTAGTATAATTCAACAGTATAACAAAGCATCATAAGTTTATATTCGACGACAGCATCACTATTCAAGGAGCAGTATGTTGATTATAGTGTTGCTAATAATTATTTCCTCAAGTTTCCGACAGATTAAAGCCTAGTATGACTGGTGTAATAATGTAATAGCCTATAACTTTTCTCAAACTTCTGTTTAATGTCAAGTGAACAGCTTATGCAAATAACTACACACGAGGAAAGAGCTCTTTTATCAAACCTCTCACTAGAGCTGAGAAGATTTATCACAACAACATGAACAATTTTAGCCCTTACCTCATAAATGTAGAAACATTTCTGAAAACAGGAGCATGAAGTTCCTTGTCAACATCAGACACAGTAGGATAGATAATCTTTGATTTTGCATCAAAAATTTCCTTGTCACAGTCATGGAGAGTCAACCAATGAGGTTTCTACTATATCACATATAAATATTAAGTTAAAAAATCAATTCCTGGACAACATCAAGAATTTGAAGGATAAATTCATTACTGTTACAGTCTCAAATGGTTAGGGCTACCAAGAAAATGGGATAGTCAAAGGACATACCATTTTGCTAGAAGAGGCAAGGTGCCGAGCTAATATCTGGTTCATCTTGACTATGGGTGTCACTGATAATGGAGGCATTCCAGGTCTCACCTTCTTCCTCCGACGAACACTCATCACTTCTGAATCATTCTTTGGAACATCAAGATCACTATCTGGGAGCTTCCTCACATTTTCAGCTTGTAAATGATTTGCTTGGTTCCAACTCTCAACATTTTCATTTCCATGAAAACTAGAACTCTCATTCAACTCCAAACCGCTGTCAAATGAATTTTGATCCTCCAGTCCCACTATCTCACTTTTTCCAGCATTATCTGCCTCCACCTTGGAGTTATTATCCTCCATGACATCCAAAAACTTCAAAGGCTTGTCAAGTCCTAGAGATTCATCCCGATCATTACCCTCCAATGCAACAATATCCTGTTTAGTTCTATCAAACTCCTTTGACACATTGTCATCCTCATTAACATCATCATCATCATTAATCTTATCATCTTCTCTAACCACTTCTACAAAACTTGAAGGATTAATCTCACCCTCCTTTTCTGCTCTAACCGATGATTGGTTTGAAGAATAGCCGCTTTTGGCACTAAGAGAAACTTCATTATCCGGAAGTAGGAACTTAAATGCATTTCCATACGGCAGCATAAAGAATTGAAGCATCACATAGGCAATAGCAACAATACCCACTATTATTAAACTCCTCCTTGCTTCAATTTGACACAGCTTTTGGAATTGAGCAGAATACTCCATACCCATTAAATAATTCTAAGATTCAACACTAGCAACACCACCACCACCAAATTCTAAGATTCAACCACCAAATAATTCTAAGAAAAGGACGAGGCCCGGGCACAAACCAAGAATCTATCTCCTATGGTTGTCTACAGAGATCCTTTTCTTCCATTAGCTTCTATAATAGTTCTAATTTCACCAATTAACTTCAAGACTAGCTTAACATATGTTTTCATATGGTGAACCAGTTAACTTCCCAACAATAGTAGTATTATTTTCAGAAATTGATTCATCAACAAACCTTAAAAATCAGTTTCCAGTTCACTGCAAACATGCACAAAAAAACTCTTAAATCATACATATGAACAAAAACATAACATAATTAAATGAAAATACAAAAGCTAATCATTAATTTTCCACTTTTGCCAAGAACTAAATCAGCTAAAAAAATAAAGGAAAACCCCAGAAAATTTTCTGGAATTCTGGGCATTCAGAATTTAAAGACCATAGCATAAAAATGGAAGCATATGAAGCAACAACAAAACACAATATTTAACAGAAATTAATGCAAATTTGCTAGCTTGTTCTTCTAATATTGACAAATTATAACTTGCAATTTCAAAGCTTTGCAGTTTCAGATAGCAATTACATGATTAACGGCGTAAATTCTTCTAATTAAAGCATAACTTAAGGAAAAAAACTCACCTTTAGAAGGTTAAAATTAGCTTGAAAACCCCAGTTCCCAGAATTGTGCAGTTATAAGCTTAAATTTTTTTTTTTTTGAAACCCAGCTTGGAGATGCAGAAAGTTGAACTTTTGGTTTGTTTATTCCCACTTGCAAGTTGCAAACTTTGGAATACTTTGATTACAAAATTGAAAATCAGTTTTTCTTTAAATTTTCAGGGGTTTTTTTAAAAAATAAAATTAGTTACAACTACTTGTACTATATTTATTTGTGAATAAATAATCCTTTAATAGATTGTTTTGTAGCCAAATTTCTCAACATTAGAAATAAATCATGTGTCTTAAATGGAAAAGTTGTAAATAAATGTAACTTTTTTTTTTTTAGTCTTTTACTTGAACAAGTAGCGGTTTTTTCAAATTTAACCTCTTGAGAAACAAATTTTGTTTCTCATTTTGAGTAACTGAGGCGGCCTCATTTAGTAGCCCCTAATATTAAATCTTAACAGAGATTAACTAACTTGAAATTGAGTTATTTTAGTAGGATGAACTTTTTCCCTCAAAAAGCAAAAGAGAGAAAAAAAAAACTTCTATATAAATTCTTGTGCTCTTAGGTTTTGAAAGCAATAAGCTAAGGTTAATCAAATTTGAATAAATCTCTTATCAACCAAACCTAAAAATGCAAGTTGGGTCTTTTTTACCAAATTTGTACATTATTATGTTTGTTTATGTATTACACTCTTCATCCACAAATATGTTTACACCTAGCTAATTTGATGTTCAAGACAACAATTAAGCTTAGCAAAAAAAAAAAAAAAAAAAAAAAAAAATCATCCTCATGAGAAAGTATCACGATTTTTTCCCTTTTATCATGACGACATCCAAATCTTAGACATATTTCAAGATCCAATTTAGAAAATAGGATCACAAGAAGTTCATGTTGTCCTCATGTAATGGCAGATTTTGGGCCAAAAAGTTTGGAGAGTCAAGGTTTGATCCTCTCACCTTTTGCTAAAAATAACAATATTTAATCACTATATCATAACTTTTTAAATGTAATTATTAGACATTAAAATACTTATAACCAACAATTTAGAAAAATTTAGGGGGACCGGGCCCCAACCCACTGTAACAAAGGTCCGCCCCTGTCCTCATGGACATACAGTCATACATCCTTTAATTTACTCCTTTGTAATTTCTACCCTACACTTTGACTAGTTACTATTAGTCTAATAATCTGTTAGGTGAAGTGTCCGTGTATCCTAGCTTACTACTAATTTAATCTATTGTGTGAGTAATAAACCTTTTAAGTATTTCTGTATGCAACTATGCAATAATTGAAGTGTATGTGTATCCTAGCTTACTACTAATCTAATCTATTGTGTGAGTAATAAACCTTTTAATTTCTCTATGCAATTATGCAATAATTGAAGTGTCTGCATATCCTAACTTACTACTAATCTAATATATTATGTGAGTAATAAACCTTTTCTATATGCAACTATGCAATAACTCTACTTTATCTTCTCAGGTTCCTCATCTTATGTTAGCCTAGTCAAGTAGAGCTTTGCGCCTAAGAATCCTAGTTCCTACGCATGCACAATACGATTGAGTGATAATGGTAATTCCATATATACGAATTGAAGTACTATACACGTTCATCATCTTCTTCTGTCGTATACTTGTTATTTCGTTAACTTTAGGTAATCTAGCTAATCATTGCTTGCTTCTCACAGTAATTACGTTTAATGGTTGTTCTCTACAAATAGAAGTTAACTAAATACTTGTATGTCATTGTTTTTGGGTCAATCAAAGATATGTATAGACATGTAAAAAAAATAAAATTGTATGAAAGTTATAGAAATTATATTACGTATATCGCTTTAAATTTAATTTG
The DNA here is from genome assembly GCF_001683475.1 of Chenopodium quinoa. Lineage (NCBI taxonomy): Eukaryota > Viridiplantae > Streptophyta > Magnoliopsida > Caryophyllales > Amaranthaceae > Chenopodium > Chenopodium quinoa. The sequence continues at coordinate 757,306 of NW_018745003.1, forward strand.
CTACAACTATCATAATAAACGCTTCTTTGCTTACCAAGTTATCAAGTTAATTCAATTTTAGGTGACACAAGTATATGTACGTATGAGCCAAGGTCAATGACTTAAACATCAAGAGAAGAGAAAGATTTCTTGCTATCTCTTAGAGAATAATTTTGCATCCTTGTAGCAGATTTCTTCAATTGTAACAAATTTATAAGATTATACTAACACCATATTGTACTTCAATTCCTTAATTCATTTCATATTATTTTGACCACTCAACCAAATTTTCTATCTTATTAATGTTTGTATCATTTAATGTATTAATGAACTCTTACTTTTCAGATTCTCGTAATCAAAATTTATATTATATAAGTTGCTTAACTAACGACTTTTTAATTTATGTACATAACTTAATATACATTTATATGAGAAGCAACTGAGAGAAATAATCTTTGGCACTTTGGGTATTTCTGAATGGGCTGCTTCACCAGCCATCTTTGGCAGCAATAATCTGAATTCTCTCGACAATAATGTCCAGGCTCTACCTCCTACTTCTTTGCCTCAACCAGGGGTGGTGAATCTTTCTATAATGGCAACAAATAGGCTGGATTCTGATCACTTGAATGATAGTGAGTATGCGTGTGTGATTGAGGCAAGCACCATTCTCTCATTGGGAATAAGGAATGCAAGGAACAGTGACCCCCGTCACATAGCCCATGCTCCAAGGGCTGCTACACCACCGTTCTTAAGGCTCTTCAGCTCTGATCTTGCGGGGTTACCAAATCTCCCTCTAACGGAGTTTGATCCCCCAAACACCCCAGTATCTCCTTTTAGCTCCTTTAATTTTACTGATTTGTTTAATTATGATGATAGTGCTAACTCAAGGCACAGAATCAAAGAAGCAACGAAACACAATCCTCACTCTTGTGATGGGGACTCGGTTAGAAATAGCGAAATGGATTTGTCTTGGGTAGAGAGAAGGAGAGTTAAGAGAATGTACAGGTGGTCGGAGAAGGGTGGTTTCAACATATGGCTCAAGGATAAAAATGGTGGAAATAGGTTCGCTTCGAAGGCTATTTCAGATCCGGACATGGCGAGGGAATTTGGGATGGAAATTGATGAGGACATAGCTAAGAGGGCAAAACTGAAAAGACACCAAGAAGGGTCTTCTTCGTCTTCTGAATCTTGTAAAAGGCGAAGGAGTGAGGAGGTGACTTCAGCTCTTAGGGCTTCGGAGGAAGACATGGATGTTGATATGCATATTACAACTCTAAATGCAGGGAATATTTTGACAAGGGGTGAAGGGGCTGCACCAAAACAGCCTCCAAGGGGTAGATGAATGTTGTTGCATGGAATTGTAGGGGCTTGAACGATCCACACTCCCTTGCAATTCCATATCTAGTGTGGATCTACCGTACTAAACTTCCTATGTTTTTGTTTGTATCGGAAACTAAAATGGCTTTTGATAATGCTGCTCATAAGTTAGATTGCTTAAGACCAACTCAGTTTTTTGGTTTTGATTTGGTTGGTACTAGTGGAGGTATGTTAGTTTTAAGTTGGTCAAATGATGTAGTTGATTGCATGTACTATTCTAAAAACATCATCTTTTGTAAAATTTCTAAGTCAAATGGAAATTCTAAGTATGTACTTTTCTTTTATGGTGAGCCTCTTGTGGAGAACCGTAGAGTGATTTGGGAATCCTTCAACTATTTTTGGAAAATTACAAAAATGTGCTAGTTATTGGCGACTTCAACCAAATTGAGAGTGGGAATGATAAAATTGGAGGATCCAATTTTATTAGAGGTAGTGATGCTTTCCTTGACTGGAGACTAAGGAGTGATGTCACTGAAGTTCCGTTTTCAGGGCCGAGATTTACATGGAGTAATAAAAGAATGGGTCAAGAGCTTATTCTCAAAAGACTTGACCGATCCTACATTACCGAAGAGTGGTTTAATCACACCCCAGATGGAAGAGTGGTTCATGAGCCAATCGTATGTTCTGATCATGCAGCGATCACTTACTACTCTAATCCATCTTCCAAAAGATCTAATAGGCCGTAGCAAATTGACAATTGGTGCCTCAAATTCCCTGAGGTTAAAGCAATTGTCATGGATTGTTGGAATTTAGAAGTGCACGGGTCTTATATGTTTCAGTTGGCAAAGAAATTGGGTAATTTGAGGTGTTCTCTTCAAAATTGGTGTTTGAAGAACAAAAAGATTTGGGGAATTGACTGGAAGGGTGTCTCTTCGGATTTGGGTACGGTAGGGGAGAGCATTACCTCTCTGCAGGACGGGGAACACTACATCAATCAAATAAATTCCCTTATCCCAGATTGCAAGCTAAGTTTCGAATATTGGAAACAGAGAATGAAATCCAATTGGATCAAGTTTGGTGATTGCCCAACCCAACTAATGTATAGAAGGGTGAAACAAAAAAAGAAATTCAAGGACATCCTAACGTTACAGAATGCAGAAGGTCTATGGGTTGAGGGACAAGCTGAAGTTGAGGAGGTGATTCTGCAATCGGTTAAGAGCGTCTTTAATCCCGAAATGGGGGTAACCCATGAGGAAGATATTGATCTTCTGCTTCGACAATTGCATATTCAAGCTATGAGTATGGAGGATAGGGCGCGGCTGGATAGACCTTTCTCTACTCAGGAAATTAGGAAAGCTATGTTTGATATGAATGGTTCTAAATCTCCGGGTCCGGATGGTTAAACTGCGGATTTCTTCCACCTTTTTTGGAAGGATGTAGGACAACTGGTTGTTGATAGTGTCCAACAATTTATAAGGACTGGTAATATGCTAAAGGAATGGAACCAAACACTGCTGGTCCTCATCCCGAAAGTCAAAGTTCCAGAAACTGCTAGTCATTTTAGACCGATAAGCCTCTGTAACACAATCTACAAATGTATTTCTAAATGTCTGGTCAACCGGCTGAAATTACTGCTCCCTAACATCATCTCCGACTACCAGCATGCTTTCATCCCGGGGAGATATATGGAAGATAATATCCTGATGAGCCATGAGTTGATGCATCTTATTAACTCGAAAAGTCGATCAAATCTTGCAGCAGTTAAGATCGACATGTCTAAAGCATATGACAGGGTAAGCTGGACCTTCCTAACAAAAGTTCTACATTTACATGGATTTTTCGACCATTGGATTAGGATGAGATCTCAATGTGTGTCTACAGTTAGTTACAGAACTGTCATCAACAAGCACACCTCAAAACCTTTCTCTCCTAAGAGTGGTTTAAGACAAGGGGACCCCCTGTCTCTTTACTTGTTTCTCTTCTGCATGGATATCCTGTCTAGGATGCTATCACTGGCAGAAGACATAAACCAGATAAAGGGCTTGAAGGTTTCACGGAGATCCCCATCCATCTCCCACTTGTTTTTTGCTGATGATGCTATGCTTTTCTTCAAGGCTACTGAGGAATCTTGTATGTGTGTGAATGATATTCTTCAAAGATTTGGCACGGCTTCGGGACAGAGGCTAAACCTGCAAAAATCTTTTGTCAAGTTCTCTCCTAGTACAACGGAAGAGGTTAGGGTTTCTCTAAAGAGGATTTTGTCTATGGCTGAAACGACCAATGTGGGGATGCATCTAGGGGCACCGATTGATATCCAAGGTAAGAAAAGGCTATCCTTTCAATACCTTGTTGACAGAGTACAGGAAAAGGTTGTGTCTTGGGCCTCTTTGCACTTATCCCAAGCAGCAAAGTTAATTCTCATCAACACAGTTTTGGTTAGTATTTCGACTCATGTCATGAAATGCTTTAAGCTTCCCCAGAGTGTTGCCAACAAAATTGATTCTTTAATAGCTAGATTCTGGTGGGCGAACAAGGGTTCTAAAGGAATGCATTGGGTTCGTAGGGAGGTTATCCAACTTCCAAAAAGTATGGGAGGCCTAGGTATTCGAAACATCTCGAAACTTAATGAGGCTTTGATTTTTCAACAGGCCACACGATTTCAACTCAACCCACAACTCCTTATTTCCAGAGCACATTCTAGTTTTCACAGTAAGACAGGTAAACTATCAATGGGCAGGTCAGGACTACAAAGAGTGCTTTCTTCTTTCAAAGAGGGCTTTGCGTGGAAAGTTGGAAATGGGGAAAGTATAAAGGCCTTTAGCATGCCCTGGGTGAAAGGTCAAATCCCTATAGCTAACTCAAACCAAACTCTTGGGGCTACTATGAGATGGAGAGTGAGTGATTTCATAAATAGAGAAAGCAATTCTTAGGACCCTGGTAAGATTAGATAGTGCTTTGACTGGAATAGCTCCAAAGAAATCCTAGCTATGGAACTTCCATCGGAATCAAAAGAAGACTACCTATACTGGAAACATCATCAGTCAGGGAGATACAGTGTCAAAACGGGGTATTACTTTCTCTGTAAAGATCAGGTGATTGACAACTTCTCCTTTTCTACAAAAAGTGAAAACTTTACTAAAATTATCTGGAGATTGAATATCTTACCTAAATGGAAGATAGTCCTTTGGAAACTCATCCATGATGGATTAGCGGTAAAGGTTAACCTTACTCACAGAGGAATAGCGATCAATGCGATGTGCGATTTTTGTGAGTTGGATATGGAGGATAGCCAACATTTGTTCCGGTTTTACTCTCTGGCAAAAGCTGTCTGGGAGAATAGTCCTATGACCTTTTGCCATGATATGACTGGTTTCCCTTCTCTTCGAAGTTGGATCCAACACTTTATCCTGCTCTTCTATAGCGAGGATGGTAAACATAGTGCCCGTATCACCAGGCTTATTGCAACTCTGTGGGGTCTATGGCTTGCAAGAAATAAAAGAATATTCAATAGGGATGAGATTACAATAGCAACGACTACAGAACTGGTTAATATAGCTCTTAAGGAACACGAGGTGTTCACTGGAGGGACTACGGTTCTGGGGCAAAATGAGGTCGAGGGGCAGTCTGACCCATCTCTACCGCCTGGCTTCAATTATGTACAGTTAGGTGTTCATAAGACTAGCTTTTCTAACTTCATAGTGCAGATTGATGGCTCCTAGGACAAGTCATCTACTAGGGCGGGGATTGGATGGGCTACATCTGGGCATAACCAGTCTCACACCTTTGATGGAGGAGGTAGATATGGCACGGCTTCTTCGGCTTTACATTGTGAGACTTGGGCATGTCTAGAGGCAATCAAATGGGTTATTTATCAAGGAAAGGAGGAAGTTCTCATTCTTTCTGATTCAGCCCTGTTGCTTGAGAATTTAAGAAGCGAACGAGGACATGATATTTCGATTGTGTGGATGATTGAAGATATTAGAACTAAGGCAGCCCATCTGAGGATTTGCATTATTAGTAAGGTAAAGAGGGATCAGGTGCAACAGGCTAATGATATCGCAAAAAAGTGCCGGTGCACGCTCTCTAATTTGGTGCTTTAGTTTATTGTAATTTGCTATTGTCAAAAAAAAAAAAATCAAAAAAAAAAAACTGAGAGAAATATAATATTTTTAATTATCGATCATCTATATAAACCGAGGTCGGGTTCACAATTTATGGAGAGCAACATGTTGGGTATGGCCCAAATTTTATAAGCCCATTATATTGATGGAGTATAATCTAGAAGCTTCCTGAAAAATCAAGAGAAGATTACACTTGATTTTTCTAGAGTTATCTACAACTTTAATATCTCCTAGAATATTCTAGAGAATATTAAAAGTAGAAGCCTCTAGATTAAGAGCCATAATTATGGAGAAATTCCCATAAAAATCTAGAAGCTTCCATCCTCACCTATAAATATGGGTCAAGGGCATAACAATAACAATAACAAGACAACATAAAACACAACACAAGAAGCTATACCAAACACAAGCCTTTCTACTATATATTCTCCCTCCTTGTAACATTCCACTACTATCATAATACTCCTTGTGAGTTTCTTATAGTGAGAGTTCTCTTGTAATACTCACCCTCTCAAGGGTTCTTGTACTCTCCTACTTTCAAATAGTGGAATAAAAGTGCTCGTTGTTGTATAAAATCGTGTGTTCATTTGTATTAATTATCTTGCCAATTATCAATTTAGTTTATATTTCTCAATCAAACACATCTTCGCTTCCGCTGTGCACTCACCAACCCCAACACAACACAAGATAGAATTAACAATGGAAAGAAAAGTAGGCATCATAGGAGCAGGAATAAGTGGTCTATTAGCAAAATTTCCCTTGGCCTTCTTCTGTAGAAACAAATTTCCCTAATCAAAATCAAGTGTTTAGTTACATTCAATCTTATGCTAAACATTTTGATTTGCTTAAACATATCAAGTTTAACACCAAGGTGGTGAGTATAAAGTATGAATGTCTTTCTAATAATGAAGAAATCCATTCTTGTCCTCTTTGGGGTAGCAATGAGGGTAATAAATGGGTTATTACCGTGCAATATCTTACTCAACCAACTCAAGTAAATCAGGTAAGTAAATGGGTCATGTGAATAGGTTTTTTATATTACATACACTATAATTAAGTTTTCCAATTCGCTCCTACATCGATCTAATACTTCCCTCGTAACTTTTTATTGTGTTTGATGTATTTTACCATGAAAAATATTACTTATCGATCTATAACTATCTTATTTAAATTATAAAGAACTCGTGTGCCTGAATGTTGTGCACTATTTTCATATGTATGAAAAAAGTTGTCACTTTTCTAAAAGTAATAATGGTTTTAGATTGATATACTTTCCGAACAATAATACGTGCATACGTTAATTGATTTGTGAATGACTAGCTAGGGTGATAGTTTTTCATAGTAATGACCAATTCCAATAATTTATACAGGTTATGCAAGTAGATTTTGTGATATTGTGTCTTGGAAGATTCAGTGATCTGCCAAATATACCAAAGTTTCCCTTAGGCAAAGGGCCAGAGGTTTTTGAAGGGAAGGTGATGCATTCTATGGACTATTCTAACATGGACAATGAAGATGCTAGAAATTTTACCAAAGGGAAGCGAGTTACTGTAGTTGGCTTCAAAAAATCTGCATTGGACATTGCTATGGAGTGTTCAGTTGCCAATGGTATGACCTAAATTGCTTAAATTTGCATAATTGCATAGTCTTTGCCCATATATAACTTATAACCAAACCATGTTCGGATAAGATCATCTCATAATTAATTACATACGAAGTAATAAATAAGCTTGTGATGAGTTCGCCTACATTTTTGGATTTACGAACAACTTTAAATATGTTACGTTAATGAAATGATCACACGATAACAATTAGAGATCAGGATGACTTAGCTTGCATTATGATTTTTTGACATTCAACACCAAAATGAATGATCATGTTTTTGTCTTCCTTAAATGTGATGTTGTTTATTGCATTAGTAGAATTTCCATGCACAATGATACGTAGGACTCATTGGAATGTAGATGAGTCCTTCACTTTGTATTTGGATTTTCTGAACTCTTGCTACATACACCGGGGGAAGGCTCTGTAATCAATCTCCTAGCCTCACTACTCTCTCCTTTGGTACGTACTCTTTATTCGAAGTTAGAGTTCATATCCTTAATTATAAGAAATTGAAAAAGTACATTATGTCACGTAACATCTACGAAAGGGAGTACTAATCATATGGTTGTGATTACATGTAGAGATGGGGATTGAGCAAATTAGTGGAGCGCAAAATTAAGAAGAAACCACCTCTAGAAAAATTCAACATGGTACCAGACTACAACTTTTTACAAGAGATGAGCTCATGTATGATTGTAAGAACTCCAAAAGGGTTTTACACCAATGTTGAGAAAGGAAGCATTGATTTGAAAAGATCAACAAATTTCAGCTTTCACAAAGGTGGTGTTGTACTTGGTGAAAGTATTGTTGGACAACCCACAAAACTAATTAAAAGTGACTTGGTTATACTTGCTACTGGATTTAAGGGAGATCAAAAGCTCAAAGACATTTTCGCATCTCCCAAATTTCAAGTGTATTACACTCTTTCAACGAAACAGCTCCATTATCTCGGTTTGTACTATTTCTCAATTTTGTACTTAGTATGTATAATGATATACTGTACTGGTTTTATATGCACGTGACGTGTACATAAAATTTCACTTTTTTTTTTTTTTTTTTTTTTTTTTTTTTGACATACTAGTAAGAAAATTTCAAATAGTACACATACATGAGAGAAATTATCGAAGTAATGTTGCATTAATATTGATAAATAATTTGTAACATACTTGTAGGGAATGTATCCATCCACGAATTCCACAATTAGCCGTAATTGGATCTACAGAGAGCATTGCAAACTTGTACACTTCAGAGTTAAGGTGCCGTTGGTTATTTGATCTACTTGATGGTAAATTCAAATTGCCAAGCATTGAAAAAATGGAGAAAGAAGTCTTAAAATGTGAGAAAGTTATGAAGAGGTACTCTGGCAAGTATTACAGAAGATCTTGCATTGGAGCAGTACACATCTGGTACAATGATCAGCTTTGCAAGGACATGGGCTTGAACCATAAGAGGAAAACGGGACTTTTGGCCGAGTGGTTCGAGCCATATGGCCCAATGGACTATGCTTGACATGTTACTATTATATTATAGTCTTGGCTAACTAATGTTGGAACAAGAGGCAAAAGAAATGTGCAAGAAAGAAATCAAACAATGCAAGAAGCTTATTAAGAAGTTGTACGTATTTCTAAATTGTTTAATTTGCTGTGAATAAATCATAAGTTCAAATCAACAGAATAAACATTCTAATCTAGAGAATCTAACTAAATCATATGTCCAAAATTAAAGAATAAAGAGCATAACTACTTAACTTTCACCTAACTACCTCGATTTTTAAGCATTATTACTCAATTTGACAATATCAAATTCTACTTCAAATTCGAAGACATGCTACACTGTACAAATTCACAATAAATTGCAAATTACGGCAAATTTAAAATGACAAACTTACAGTTGATGAAGGGGTCTAGATTTTTATCTCCGGCTCCTGTTGTTTGTAGAGTTGCTAGATGAGAAACGAAAGTATGGGTGCCACCAAGACTTCCTACAATGGCCTTAACCGAGAAACCCGGCTAGACCAAAGTGAGTGAAGGATCATGTGAAACAAGTCATACTTCTGTGGAGTTTTGTGCCATATGAAGTGCCTTTGCACCATTTTCAAATTGTGGTGCATATCAAGATACCTGTCTTCTGAGATAGATAATAGAATGCTCCTCAGGTTTCGGATGTCTTTTTCCTGCACGAAAACAGCAAATGTTTCCCAATCTAGCACATCGAAGAAAGGGGGCACATAATTGTCAGCAATTATCACCGGAATACACCCGTACAAAATGGACTCCACCACCCTAGGGGAGTGAACTTGGTATCCCCTGGCACAAATGCAATACTTGCTGCTCTTCATGTACTCTTTGTACATTGTTTCTCCTTCAATATCAAGGGGCATTGGACCAAATATTTTCATGTCTGATACCTTATTCTCCCAATACTTGAGCAACAATGGTCGGAGATATCCATGCATTTTTCCAGCAAAGAAGGCTAATATATCTCTGTCTGAAGGTGGTTTTCCTCCCATATCTCTTAAAGGGTCATCTTCATTGTGAATAAATGTTACCGGTACACTAACATCCTTGCCTATACTAAATCCTCTAGCTGCATTGGCATTGCACAAAGCTCTTATGCAGCTGCTCATATGCTTCCTCGTTATACGTAAAGCCTAAGAATCACATTTTTGTCAGTAAAAAGATGAAATTTACCAACAACAACAAAAAAAAAAAAAACCATCACATACAACAGTGTTCCAGATACAAGAAATTTTCCCTACATTTGTGTTATCTTATTTGATAAACAAAATGTCAAAAACTGAGGAACCCAGAACAGACATATAATAATTTAACAGATAAATCATAAACTGAACAACAAAGCGAAAATAAGGTACAAAGAGATAGGATAAAACATACCCAATCATGACAAGCAACAAAAAAGTGATCTGCTCCCCCGTTAGCATTCCAATAGCTGTATTTATTCTTGATCAAATCCACATAATCTTTAAGATAATCCTCCAACTTCTTTGGATTATGAGATTTCTCAGAATTTAAGGTCCAGCGTAAAGTTGTGGAACCGAAGGGTAAATAATATAGATGAGCTTTCTTAGGGTCCTCTACAGTGAAGCGAGTACTTTTCTCTATCAGTTCCATAAACCACCCTTCTCCTGCATATATTCCCGTCAGCCCTGGTTGGTGAAATATGGGCTTCTGCCCTTCTTTGTATACATAAATTTTAAATACTTGTTCCATCAAGTCATAGCTCCTACGTACACAGTCCTTTCGGTAAATGATGCTATAGGATATGGCACATTTGTGTACAGGCAAATAGATTATAGTATTATACAAATTGCTAGTTACGTAATTTCATACTTATGATTGAAATTTTAAATAATTATTAAAAGGGATAGCTACAAAATTAAGCATATAGAGTAAGAAAAATAGTTTAGTAATAATAGCATTAGATTTCTCCAAAAAAAAAGAAAAAAAAAAGCATTAAAATTCTTTTAATAGAATTAAGTAAACAAATTGAGAAAATCAACAGTCAAACTCAAATGTCGCCAAGTCTACAAGAAGGCCTCAATAATCAAACAGAGAAAATGTGTTCTCCGAAGTTTTTTAATTCTACCAAGATCAAATTCATCCTGAAGCATACGCGTCAACTTCGTATGCCCTCATCAACATGCTCTCAAAAGGAGGAAATATAAATAAAAGATTCTAAGCACTTGGCAAAAAAACATAAACACATATATCAACAAAGATATCTTCAAACTGGCTTACCTTTTGAATATAGAGACATTCCAGAAAAGAGGAGCGTGCAAGTCAGCCACACTTCTTAAAATGGGGGCGTTCCTAATCTGTATACTAGCAGATTGAAGCTCATTATCACGTATTGCTGACCATTCCTGCCTCTGTTATAAATCAGCAAATAAGCATTTCATTAAGATGCAAGACACAAGAAACTCTACTTAGTTGTAAGAAAATCAAAATGAAAAAAAGAGCCCATTATACCACAGAATTGATATACTTGGGACTGGTAAGCAACATGGATTTCATCTGAGACAAGGTAATCAAGCTAACCCTCCTCATCCTTCTTAAATACTTCTCCATGTTGAATGAATCATTCAAACTACCCTGCAACTCCACTGGCCAGTTTGATCTGTTCATCTGTGAATTGCTAATGGATACAGAAGTATTTGATCTGGAACTCAAATCTTCTACTTTATCTGTTGATAAGTATATTAGGTGACTCGTACTTCGTAGCTTTGTCCGCCCGATCGGGCGGACATTGCCCGGTCTGACCGGGCGGAAGAAGAAGAGGTGCCTGGCAAATTCGTTGAAGAAGCTGCTCTCGCGCCCGACCGGGCGAGCCTTCGCCCGACCGGGCGAGCCTTCGCCCGATCGGGCAGACCTTGCCCGGTCTGACCGGGCGATGGGGGTTGGATACGTTGAAGCATTCGTATGGAGTTTTCTTCTCGCGCCCGATCGGGCAGACCTTGCCCGGTCTGACCGGGCGGAGAAGGAAAAATACGGAACGCGGATTTTGCGGTTTTAGGTTATCTTATTTTATTATCTTTTTGCCCAAGTATCTTTTAATTAGGGATTAATATAAAACCTCCCTAATATCAGTATTAGGGTGAAGAGAGATAGAGTGAAAGCCGTTCTTGAGAAATACAAGAATCATCTTTGTAATCTTTGCAGTTTATAGTGAAATCATTCGATCTCGGTGCCCGTGGACGTAGCTATCACATCGATAGTGAACCACGTAAATTCTTGGTGTTGTTCTTATTGTTTGCATTGAATTTCTTTATTGTTTTCTTGTTTGTTTTCGACCTTTGCTTCCGCTGTCGCACAACAATTGGTATCAAGAGCTCAGGTTCAATCCTTGGAGAGTTTCTTGAAGATAACAATGGCAGGAGATTCAACAATAAGAATTGAGAAGTTTACCGGGAAAAATAGTTTCGGGCTATGGCAAATTAAGATGAAGGCTCTGTTAAAACAACAGCAGATATGGCGTCCGTTGGCTCCAAAGAGTACTACTTCGGAGTCAGGAGACGGACCGACTGACTCGCAGTTAGAAGTTATGGAAGAGAAGGCACACTCTACCATATTACTTAGTCTTGATGATCAAATCATCACGGAGGTTGCTGATCAGGAAACGGCGGCTGGATTGTGGCTGAAGCTGGAGTCATTGTATATGACTAAGTCGTTGACCAACAAATTATTACTGAAACAGCGGTTGTTTAGCCTCCGGATGCAGTCAGGTACTTCCTTACGGGAACATCTAGAAAAACTTAACTCTATTTTGCTTGATTTACGTAATTTAGATGTTAAAATTGATGATGAGGATGCTGCGTTGATTTTACTTGTATCTCTACCGTCTAGCTTTGAGAATTTTGTAGAGTCTTTTGTTGTTGGTAAGGATTCTATAACCTTAGAAGAAGTGAAGGCAGCACTTCATACTAGGGAACTCAGAATGAAAGCTACGAGTGATAATGGGGATAATGGTAGTGGGTTATTTGTTAAGTCCGGAAAGTCTAAAAAGAATAAGGGGTTTAACAAGGGGAACAATGCTGGGTCGGGTGCTGGAAACGGCAAGGATGGATCTAGTAAAACTACTACTAAAACATGTTATTACTGTAAAGAACCGGGTCACTTTAGGAATAATTGTCCGGTGAGGAAAAACAAGTCCCAGGCTGCTGTAGTTGAAGAGAAACCGAATGAGAGCTATAATTCAGAGGAAGATTTAGCATTAGTCAGTTCTGCTAGGTCTGATGATTTATCTGATAACTGGGTTCTAGATTCGGGGTGTTCGTTCCATATGTGTCCACGTCGAGATTGGTTTGATACATATGAACCTCGCAATGGGGGTATGGTTATAGTCGGTAACAATGCTCCATGTAAGGTCACAGGTATTGGTTCCATGAGGTTGAGGACTGTTGATGGGCGGAGGTTAACTTTGACTAATGTACGGCATGTTCCTGCTTTAGGAAAGAATCTGATTTCATTGGGTACCCTGGATGAATTGGGGTACAATGGTGTGTTTTCAGATGGGGAGTTGTGTATTTTCAGAGGTTCTGAGTTGGTACTTAAGGGTATCAAAAGGAACACCCTCTATGTTTTTGAGGGTGTTACACTGCCTAGTTCTGCGGTTTGCGCATCTGTATCTCACCAGGAGATGACTAAGATTTGGCACATGAGGCTTGGTCATATGGGGGAGAAGGGGATGCAGCTATTGTCCAAGAGGGGTCTTCTATCCGGGGTCAAGGTTGCCAACCTTGAATTTTGTGAGCATTGTGTGTTTGGTAAGAAACACAGGTCAAAGTTCAGCAAGGGTGCTCACATTACTGATGCAGTGCTCGATTACATCCATTCAGATTGCTGGGGTCCATCTAGAGTTGAAGGTATGGGAGGTTACCACTATTTTGTGTCATTTGTTGATGACAAGTCCCGATACACATGGCTTAGGTTGCTTAAGTCAAAGGATGAGGCCTTCAAAGTTTTCAAGCAATGGAAAGCTTTGGTGGAAAATCGACAAGGAAGGAAGATCAAGAAGCTACGAACGGACAATGGGCTAGAGTTTTGCAAAGACGAGTTTAATCAGTTCTGTGCAGATGAGGGTATAGGTCGGCATCATACTGTCAGGAAGACACCACAGCAGAACGGTGTAGCAGAACGGGTTAATCAGACACTGCTAGAGAGAGTCCGATGCATGCTCTCTAATGCAGGGCTTGGGAGGAGGTACTGGAGTGAAGCTGTGTTAACAGCTTGTTATGTCATTAATAGGGGTCCTCATTCTGGAATTGATTCCAAAATTCCGTTTGAGATCTGGAGTGGTAAGTTGCCTAATTTTTCGAATTTGAAGATTTTTGGTTGTGTTGCTTATTATCATGTTATTGAGGGTAAGCTGGATCCACGAGCCAAGAAGGGGTGTTTTGTTGGGTACGGGGATGGTGTGAAGGGGTTTAGAATTTTTTCACCTTCGGAGGGTCGGGTCATTCTTAGTAGGGATGTTACTTTCGATGAAAACACCATGTATTCAATTAAAAATGCAGAGATTTCAGATTTGAGAAGGGAAGGAGACAATTTATTACAGACAGATGGGGTACTTGAGGTACATCAGTCTACCATTGCTGATTTACCTCGGGTACAATATATTGATGATGATGCTGATGTTCCAGTGCCGGGTACTCCTGAACCTGAGATTACTCCTACTCATTCTAACTCTGGGGATGAGGTGGAGCAATCTAATCAGGGGTCATCTAGTCAACCTGACACCATTCTTGAGATGCCTAAACGAGTTATCAAGAAGCCTGTTAGATTGATTGAAGAGATGGAGGGAAGAAATTGCTGTGTTGATGCGATGACAGGTTATGCATTGAGTGTAGCTGATGATGTAGAGTCATTTGAACCTGCCACATATAAACAAGCAATTAGTTGTAGTGAGTCTGCGCAATGGCTTGCCGCAATGGGTGAAGAGATGCAGTCTCTTTACAAGAACAGAGTGTGGGAACTGGTAAAGGTACCGGAAGGGAGGAAGCTTGTGGGTTGTAAATGGATTTACAAGAAGAAAGAAGGGTTGTCGGAAACTGAGCAAATACGTTTTAAGGCTAGGCTAGTTGCTAAGGGGTTCAGTCAGGTAGAAGGGGTTGACTTTGTTGAGATATTCTCACCTGTGGTTCGACATACTTCTATCCGTGTGTTATTGTCAATTGTAGCACATTTTGATCTTGAGCTGGAGCAGTTGGATGTTAAAACGGCTTTCCTTCATGGCGATTTGGAGGAGGAGATTCTGATGAAGCAGCCCGAAGGATTCGAAGTTCCTGGAAAGGAACACTATGCCTGCAGATTGCTAAAGTCATTGTATGGACTTAAGCAATCCCCCCGACAGTGGTACAAAAGGTTTGATTCTTTTATGGTTTCACAAGGTTTTGACAGGAATTCATATGATTGCTGTGTGTATCATAGTAAGCTGGATAATGGTTCCATGATTTATCTTTTGTTATATGTTGATGACATGTTGGTTGCCACAAAGAATAAATCTGATATTGCTAGATTAAAGGAGATGCTTAACTCGGAGTTTGACATGAAAGACTTGGGTGCAGCTAGGAAGATTTTGGGTATGGAGATCTACAGGGATCGGGCTAGAGGTAAGCTTTTCTTGACTCAGAAAAGCTACATTGAAAAGATTTTGTCTCGTTTTGGGATGGAAAAATCGAAGCCTATAAGTACGCCAACTACTGTTAGTTGTAAGTTGTCTTTGTCTATGTCACCTCAATCAGAGGAGGAGTTGTCTTATATGTCTAGAGTTCCATATGCAAACGCGGTTGGTTGTTTGATGTATGCTATGGTCTGTACTAGGCCGGATATTGCGCATGCTGTTAGTGTTGTAAGCAGGTTTATGGCTCGACCTGGGAGGGAACACTGGCAAGGGGTGAAAAGGATTTTTCGCTACCTGAGAGGGACAACTGATATTGGTCTTGTGTACGGGAATGGTAGGGAATGCTTGGTCACTGGGTACAGTGATTCTGATTATGCAGCTGATGTGGATACCAGGAGGTCTGTGACTGGTTATGTGTTCACTTTGGGTGGTTCTGTGGTTAGTTGGAAGTCTACATTGCAGTCATCAGTTACGTTGTCAACTACTGAAGCTGAGTATATGGCTCTAACTTCTGCAGCTAAGGAGTCTATTTGGCTCAAAGGCCTAGTAGGTGAACTGGGTATTGCACAGGATTTTGCTACAGTGTATTGTGATAGTCTAAGTGCGATTTGCTTAGCTAAAGATCAAGTACACCATGATCGGACGAAGCACATTGATGTCAGGTATCATTTCTTGCGTACTGACAAGAGGATTAAGGTGAAGAAGATTGGGACTGCTGACAACCCGGCTGATTTCTTCACTAAGCCTGTTCCGTTTAGCAAGTTTAAACATTGCTTAGACTTGCTAAATATTGATTACTACGTGATGTAGTAGGCCCTGAGGGGCGAAGTTGGGGAGCTCCTGGTGTAGGTGTGTTGGCATTAAGGTGGAGCTTGCCCGGGGCTTGTGATGCAGGTGGAGCATTATGAGTTGTTATACTTGGAGACGAGTATGTGATGGGTCTTGGTTGAAGACTTATCGGGATGTATGGCTTATGCATGAGTCCTGCATCGGGTTTGGCTTGAGATGTTTTTTCACTATGTCTTGATGGGGTCGTTTGCTGACTACGAGTTCTCGTCAAGGTGGAGATTGTTGATAAGTATATTAGGTGACTCGTACTTCGTAGCTTTGTCCGCCCGATCGGGCGGACATTGCCCGGTCTGACCGGGCGGAAGAAGAAGAGGTGCCTGGCAAATTCGTTGAAGAAGCTGCTCTCGCGCCCGACCGGGCGAGCCTTCGCCCGACCGGGCGAGCCTTCGCCCGATCGGGCAGACCTTGCCCGGTCTGACCGGGCGATGGGGGTTGGATACGTTGAAGCATTCGTATGGAGTTTTCTTCTCGCGCCCGATCGGGCAGACCTTGCCCGGTCTGACCGGGCGGAGAAGGAAAAATACGGAACGCGGATTTTGCGGTTTTAGGTTATCTTATTTTATTATCTTTTTGCCCAAGTATCTTTTAATTAGGGATTAATATAAAACCTCCCTAATATCAGTATTAGGGTGAAGAGAGATAGAGTGAAAGCCGTTCTTGAGAAATACAAGAATCATCTTTGTAATCTTTGCAGTTTATAGTGAAATCATTCGATCTCGGTGCCCGTGGACGTAGCTATCACATCGATAGTGAACCACGTAAATTCTTGGTGTTGTTCTTATTGTTTGCATTGAATTTCTTTATTGTTTTCTTGTTTGTTTTCGACCTTTGCTTCCGCTGTCGCACAACATTATCTATGGGAGTTGAGCTAGCTCCAGTCAAATTATTTGTAAAAACAGATACACTGTTATACTCCACATTTAAGTTAGCAAGATGCTTCTTGTCGTTGTTCTGAGTAGTTTTATTCTGCAGGATATATGATCGATTTGACCCGTTCTCCATGCTACTATCATTTGTCGTGACTGAAATATTCTTACCAAAAACATCCCTTCCACTTCTTTTGTGATAAGGCTCACCCTCCTCTATTCGGTTACTGGTACTGATATCAATTCCGTTCCCTGAGTAGAAAGTACTATTCATCATCGAATTTCCAGAATGTATACTTTTGGGCCACAATTCTGAAAAATTGTATCTCCCAGAAGGAAATTCCCAAAACTGACACAAAACTGTCATCGCTGCTAAAAATACCACCACAAAAAGAGGAACTACTGGTCTCCCAGGATTGCATAATTTCATGAATTGCGCCGTCATATTCTACCTTCAGATATTTATGTATCAGGAAACCCCAACATAGTGAGCATACCCAAATTAAATCCCAGCAATTTCCTGAATAACAAGTGGAGACAGACAAAAGGCCATTAGCTAAACAATTGATGAACAAAAAGAATTGATGTTAATTCCTTTTGCCAAATTAACCCAACATCTCGTCTTCTCCATACCACAAAATCAATGAAGAGAAATATAATCTAGCATACATAATACATACTTGCATAACTAGCTTCACTTCTATAAATGGAGTTTCAAAACAGACCCTGGAATAACGAAAAATCTGATACGGGTAAAAGCAGGAGGTGAAGAGGAAGATCTTCAGGCTAAAGAGGGAGAAACAGCTACAACTTCAACTCATAAAATATTTCAGTATGAGATTACAAAATATTATAGTAATTTTCAGTATCAAATCATGGGAGTGCATAAAAAGTGATAGTTTGTTGACTTTCTGCAGTCCTCATGAGAGACCACGTTTGAGACTGACAGTGTAAAGTACTATATTATACTTCTTATTATGGTTAATACAAAGTTTATTAGGGAATCTCAAGAAACATTAATAGCTTAATTGTCCCATTATCTTGATATATGAACACTGCAATTAACAATACTAGTAATTAAAATTAATTTCCTCTTTCCTCTCCTCTTAACGGCAATATAATAATATTACTTCCTCCTCCATATATTACCCCAACATCTTTCACCTTGTTTCCCGTCTCTTCTTATCTCTGCAAGACTGTAACTTTTGTTATGGACTTATGGCAGTGGCACGGCCATGAATGGCGGCATCCGAGGAATAGTGGGTCAAATATGGTATAGCTGGGAAATGATCAATTGTTGTTTCAACTATCATGGATAAGGTACAGAATTAGGGCTCCATCAGTTGTCAACAGCCAGTTAGCAGGACTCAGACGATATACTCACTATACTGTCCACATCCACGATGACAAAAAAAGCACAAGAAAAGACCATTTTTATTCATCTAAACTTCATACATCTAGCTAATAAGGCACTTATTCATAGCTGCTACAAGCCTAAATCTCACATTGAACATCATTTGGTGAGAACTACAAAGAGAAGCATCTAAACTGTTCCTCATATATCTTCAAACTTCCACTAGCTCCTTGGGAAAGATTAAAGCTTGCTGGAGATTTGACATATTCAACACTAAGATGTAAGATGTAATTTTGATACAGAAATGATAATATTTTGTGTAGATATGCAACATTTGGAAATTATTTAAATATATATATGGTAAATGATGACTTGGCAATATGATCTAAACCTATAAATCTTATTACATAGAAGGATGAAGCTGAATACAATTTATTGCACTAGTAATAAATTGATCAGCAATTCATCCAAGGTGCATTCAACTCATTCCCTAGCTCAAAAAGCACACACTAAAAAAGCTACTCAAATTTGAAAAGATTTTGTATGATGAGGCATTGAGGCATGATCTTGTTCATGTTTACACATGGTAAAGGGAGGTTGGTGCAATATTGTTCAACAAACAGATCAAGGGTATGCCTCAAGTACTCTGTAATGTGAAACAAGTCAACCAAGCAAGATCATGAACCAAATATCATGGTCGGGTCGACCAGGTCAGATCATGAGGATACCAGATTCATCGCATCAGGGAAAAAGGAAGAGCGATTAGTCTTTGAAACATACTACAAAAAGTCTAAACACAATACGGAGTAATAAAATTAGAAAAAAGTTGCTAACTTACTGTTTCTGAAGATGCAGACAAGTCATAGATTCAGCTTCAGCTAGCAACAATAGATTTTAAGAAGGCCTTATATGAGAGACTTGGCTGTACCAGAATGAGTGAAGGGTCATGTGAAACAGGTCATACTTTTCTGGTGTTTTATGCCAAATGAAATGTCGTTGCACCTTTCTTATCCTTTGCTGCATATCAAGGTACCGTTCTTCAGGGATGGAAAGAAGGATGTTCCTCAGATTTGGGATGTCTTTCTCTAGAACGAACACAGCAAATGCCTCCCAATCTAGCACCTCAAAGAAAGGAGGCACATTATCAGAGATAATTACAGGAATACACTCATATAACATGGATTCAACAACCCTAGGTGTGTGGACCCCATAACCTCGGGCACAAATGCAGTACTTGCTGCTTTTCATGTACTCCCTGTAGACTGCTTTGCCTTGGATATCCCGCTGCATTGGACCAAAGATCTTCATATCTGGTACCTTATCTTCCCAGTATTGCAACAATAATGGACGGAGATAGCCATGCAATTGTCCAGCAAAGAAGGCTAATATATTTCTCTCTGAAGGTGGTTTTCCTCCTATGTCTCTTGTGGGGTCATTTCCACTGCGAACATAAGTTACAGGTACACTGACATCCTTGCCTATGTTAAAGCCTCTTGCAACATTGGCGTTACATAATCCTCTAATGCAACCGCTCATATGATTTCTTGTTATACGCGGGCCCTGAAAAGGTCATTGTTTTATCAGGGGGATAGAGTGTGAGTTTGGATATTCAAGTCAAGGCAATATATTATACAGCATTACAGCTTGTCATTTTTAAGTTTGGGATTCTTTTGGTACTTAAACTAGCAGACTTTGTAATTTTGTACTCTTGATTGTTACCTTCAGCCTTCCTGAATATGAAAAATGAATTTCACACCCCAAATTATTCTTCAAGGATCTGTGTACATCACTCAGATGAGGGTACAAGAGCTGGTTAGAGGTGTAGGTCCAAGGGTAGAACTTGCTTATTTTGAAGATTTTGACCTGTTCTCAGTCTATTTTGAAGTGTACAAATGCAATATACTATCGCAATTCTCAAAATCGGTATTCAATATTGAAGGATCAAATATCAATGCTTTCACTTAAAAACTAGAAACAAAAGTGCTGCATATGCAAAGGATTTTGATGACCAAATAATGCAGAGATTTGGTTTGACTAAGAAAATGAATGAAAATTTAACAAAAAGGAATCTAGAACACTGAACACTCAAGTAACACTGACATCTAACAGATATACAAAACAATGACCTTTGTTTATATAGAGGAAATTATAGAGCTTGGAAGTTAGAAGACATACCCAGTCATGACAAGCAACGAAAGGAAGTTGGAAGACATACCCAGTCATGACAAGCAACGAAAAAATGATCTGTTCCCCCAGTCCTGTTCCAAAAGCGGTATCGCGTTTTAATCAATTCCACATAATTTGTGAGATAATGCTCCAAGTTCTTGATACTATTTGACTTGTTCTCGTACAGGACTGTGCGTAGTGTTTCAGAACTGAAAGGCAAGTAATAAAGATGGGCCTTTTTAGGGTCCCTTACAGTGAAGTGTCTGCTTCCCTCTATCAGTTTCATAAACCATCCTTCTGCTGCATATAATCCCCGTAGTCTTGGGTGATGAAATATTGGCTTCTCCCCTTCTTTGTATACGTAAACTTTGAGTAGACGTTCCATTAAGTCATAGCTCCTGCAGAAACAATTACACTTGCACTTGAAATAAGGGCTCTGATAAACACAAGAAATCCTAGCTTATAAACAGAATAATGCAGGATTTCATGTCCGGATAATGTTTGTTACTCCGGTGGACATGTTTAATACATGCTAGTCTGGTGGACAACGTTTCTACCAATATCTGCTTCAATCTTTGCTTCAAAAAAGTCTTTGAATTAGTAAGAACGTAGGCACATAAAAGTACCTAAGTCATCTGTTTGCAAATTGGCAAATTGCAAGCAATCAAGCATCCTTGGCTTCTCAAACAATCACAAAATTTAGTAAGACGATCATAGACAGACTTATGTTTTGAACACAGAGACATTTCAGTAAAGAGGAGCATGCAAGTCAGATATATTCCTTAAAACAGGAGCATTCTTTATCTGCAAGCTTGCAAAAAGAAGTTGGCGGTCACATGTTGTAGATCCTCTTCCTCTTCGCCTCTAGATTCAGTCAAAAAAAAAAAAACAAGAGATTAATTTGCTATACTTTTTTTGGTGTTAGAGAGCCACATGGGTGGATGATGAGAATCGTTCCTAGGGAAGCTCTAACCAACTAAGCTATCCCTCACTCTCACATACCCACATGTACTAATTAAATAAATTAGAATGTAAAAAAAATTAAAAAAAAAAAAAAAAATGGCACTACCAGTCTACCATAGTTACCATACCACTGAGGTTGTTAATGCAGGTCCATCGAGCAACATTGATTTCATCTCAGATAAAGTAATCGTAGCACCTCTCATCTTTCTTACATATCTTTCAATCACAGATGTGTCATTCTTACTGCCAGCCTCCAACCCCACAACCTGCTTGATTTTGTGAATTTGTGAGCTGCTCGATGATGTTGAAACAATTGATCTAGTACCCAAAGGTTCCATCGTATCCATGGAAATTTGACCAGAATAATTTGTTAAAACATCCATACTTCCAGCATCCTCAATACTACTATCCTCAGTAGAATTCTTATGCAATGCATAGAATTGCTTTGCTCCATTCTCCACACTACTAGTTTTCCTCATTAATAAATCCTTACCAGAAGTATCATCATGTTCACTTCTACTAGCTCTATCACGGTCCAATGTAAGTCCATTGTCTTCGCGCTCCCCCCCCCCCCCAATCCACTTGCATTCTTACCACCTACTCCCTCCACCATATCAAAATCACCATCCTTAACCAAAATCCAAGAAGATGGACTTCTTATCGCTGCTAGAGGCAAAGCCTCTTCGCCAGGCGACAAAGTAGATATGTATCTACCAAAGAGCAATGCCCAAAATTGAGCTAAAACTATCATAACTACTAAAAAACCCGTCATCAAAACGAGCAATCTTCGCCCATAATTGCATAATTTCATGAACAAACCAGCCATATGTTATTCTATAGTCTATATCCTAAATAATCAAGTGAAACACCACCTTGTGTGATCCTGGTAAATGCAATATCAAACTGAAGAATCAAAATAGCCATACCAAAACATAAATAATACGAAGTACTAATTATTGAAGAAAAAAGCATAATAAAACCCCATCACAGAAAATTCATCTCATAACTTCCAAAACTACCAAAATTAAGACCCATATTAAAAAGAAATCTTTTAGCTAAATTTTATACACCCATTAACATTTTAACAAAAAAGTTGGAAAAAACTAAGCAAATTATACTTCTTATACTAAAAAAAGATTGAATTTTGAGTAGTTAATTACAGTGAACTAGTGAAGTAAGAGAGAGAAAGTGTACCTGTTGTATCAGCAGCCAACATAAGCAGTGACAAACGAAAAATGTCGGTACATAAAGAACATTAATACGACGTCGTTTATATATAGAATGCCACCATACGACGTCGTTTGTCCCGAAATCATCTTTCCGAATTTTACCCCAAAATTTCTACTCCTCTGAAGTAAACACAAAATCATCCTCTCACACTTTCTCTCTCCTCAATACAACGACGTTTCCTTCGCTCGCCGGAAAATTGTACAAAAATGGCGCCTTTGGAAGTTGGAATTCGGCGGGTAATTTGTAAAATTGTATTTTTAATGTGAACAAAATTGTGTTTTGTTGATTTGGGGTTCTAATTTTGGCATAATAAATTTATATAATTTGTGAAATTTGATTATTTAGATATTGATGTGTATTAATTTGGGGTGTTTGGATGTTGCATCATTGCATAATTGAATATGAATATGAATATAGATTGTGAGGAATTTAGTGGTAATGTAGATGTGGGAGTGTCTTTAGAAGCTCTAGAGGCTGATGGTGGAGTTAGTATCGTTGATGAATTAGAAGGAGTGTCCTCGACAAACGAGTCGAAGGCGGCGGAGTCGAGTTTATTGCCCTTGACCCCGCCGCCGAGGGTAGGGATGGTGTTTGAGAGATGGGAAGGTGTGGATGAATATTATAAAAGATTTGGGATGGACCAAGGGTTTTGTGTTAGTAGGGTATCAGGTGCATATAGAACAGGAAAGGAGAGTGGTAAGGTTAGGAGGTCGGCAACTTGGCGGTGTGAGTGTTATGGTGTACCGGATACTAAGGCAAGGAGGGAGGCGAAGAGGAGAGCTAAAGGAATAGAGATTGGTGGAAGCATGGAAGGTCATGATCAAGGCATAAGAAAACGTAAGTCGAAGAAGTGTGAGTGTCCTGCGATGGTTTATGCTAGTTTGAATGCGGAAGATGGGTGGGAATTGAAGAAAGTTGTGTTGGAGCATAATCACAAGTTGACCCTAACGAAGTCAAAGCTAGTGAAAGAGGGTATGATGAAGGGGGTTGGGGAAACTCGAAATAGGAGGCTATCTAATGATTTTAATGATGGGTCATGTGTCCCACAAATTCATGGGAGTTCAACGGTGAAGAGGGAAGTTGTTGAGGATATGCCAATGATGGAGAAGTGTTGCCCCCGTGTATTAGAGCATGAGAGAAGGCTGAGAATGGAGGGTGGTGATGCAAATTCTATGATGGATTTATTTGAGATAATGCAACGAAACAACCAAAATCTATTCCATGCCCATAGATTTGATGAATTTGGGGTGTTGCAGGATGTTTTATGGGTAGATGCAAGGAGTAAAGCAGCATATAAAGAGTTTGGGGATGTTGTTTGCTTTGATACAACATACTTGACGAATGAGTATGAGTTGCCACTTTTTAATTTTGTAGGTGTTAACCATCACGGACAATTAGTCTTGTTGGGATGTGGTTTAGTTTCGCATGATGATGTTGACACATATGCTTGGATTTTCCGGCAATGGTTGGTATGCATGGGAGGAAAGGCCCCTGATGCTATTTTGACTAATGAGGATGA
Source organism: Chenopodium quinoa (assembly GCF_001683475.1). Lineage (NCBI taxonomy): Eukaryota > Viridiplantae > Streptophyta > Magnoliopsida > Caryophyllales > Amaranthaceae > Chenopodium > Chenopodium quinoa. The sequence goes on from NW_018745003.1 coordinate 781,414, forward strand.
AGCAATGAGGAAGGTGATTACGGAAGTCATCCCGGATACTTGTCATAAGTGGTGTATTAGGCAAATATTGCAAAAGTTGCTGAAAAAGATGTGCATGTATGCAAGGTAACAACTTTTAAGTATTAATATACAGGTTAATGATGGGAATTTGCATTGTGTTTTAATGTGTATTGTATGCAGTTATTCTAACTTCTGGTAGCCCCAACCTGATATGAATTTATTTCATGTTAGTTTTTATATGATGTGAATGAAAATCATGTATATAGAAGAAAGTTGAGCAAATATGTGATCTAGTAAGAGCAAATATGAAGTTCGGATGTGTTGAAAAGGGACCTAGCATTTGATGTGTCTAAAGTTATAAGCACCTTGCCAGAAACTTGTGATGGAAAAAAAGGTTAGTTAACATCAAATGCTCAGATAATAACAAAAGGAAACAAATAAAATTGTTAAAAAAATTTATGCTTGACAACATTGCTTTCATCAAATCTCTACATAATTATGTTGTTTGTGGCTGTGGCATGTAATGATCCTAAAAAAGTGAAAATCTAGAAATCTGCTACAAATAATGATAGCAAGAGCTTAATACAGATGTGTACATTTTGAAATTATAATGCCGACTGTCAAGCTTACTAACCTGTCACTCTTGCTAATTGCTGAGTGAGATCCTTTACCATGACCACAGTAACCCAGCCACATCCCCTGTGTGTCTTGCGAGGAAGATGAATTATACCCCAATTGAGGTCACACAACCATTACCCTTGCTTAAAACCCTAAATCTTCCTGATGTTTTCTTTGGAATTGACAACAAACAGAGCTTAATTAACCTGATCTGTGACCCAAAACACTCATCTATATCATAATTGTTAGAAATTTTGATGAAAGTATTCTTTGTGAAATTGCATCAGTTATTGTAGAACCTTCTGTTTAACTACACCAAGTTCTTCCCAAAAAGGCATAAAGATGTGGCTTATTGGGGGAAAGCCTCAACAGCAAGATTTAAGAATACAGAATCAGCTTGTACACCATATGGAAAGTAATATCATCATGAGAAATAAAAGATAATAGTGAAAGACGTAACATTTTTGAGTTGGGCAAAAACAGAGACAGGAAAGCAGTAAAATTCCAGTAAGCAGACCGAATTCACGGCAAATTTAGTTATGTGTAAATGATAATCATCGAAGTCCATTACTGACATAAATGACTGGAAACCAAAATTTTCACATTATATCTGTCTTGATTAAGTGTTGAACTACATTTCTGGAATGGTTGCTGTGTCTTTGACATTTATAGATATAATTGTTGTAGGTACCAAGAATTAGAGGATGAACTCAAGGAAGTAGTTTATGAAAGTTTTACAGTTGATGAGTTTCAGAGTCGGTGGGTTCGTGTTGTCGACAAGTATGAGTTGGGAGATAATGATTGGTTGCAGAGACTCTATGAGGAAAGAGCGATGTGGGTCCCAGCATTCGTGAAGGATATATTTTTGGCAGGTATGCAGAGGGTTGGAAGTATGAACAATTTTTTTGACAATTTTGTGACAAGGCACACAAAGTTGTTTGAATTTGCCGAGAAGTACTGTGCAGCAATGGAGGATAAGGTATCCAGTGAGAAGAATGAAGATACAAAGTCTATGAAGTATGTAAGGAAGTTGGTAACTGGATTCAAGGCGGAGGAGGTGTTCCAAAAGGTTTATACCAATAATAAGTTTAGAGAGGTTCAAAGGGAGTGTGAGAGAGTTATTTACTGCTATGGAAAGGGGGAGGTTGTTGGAGACACAGTGGTGCATCTCATGGAGGATCGTGTTTGGATTGTTTTCAAGGGTTCAAGTGAGGAGGTCATAACTGACAGGAGGAGATTGTACCGAGTATGTTACAATGTTAAGTCAAGAGAAGTGGAGTGTGATTGCAAGTTGTTCGAGACTCATGGGATATTGTGCAGGCATTGTATAAGGGTGCTAGATCATCACTTGTTTGGGGAAGTTCCTGATAAATACATACTGAAGCAGTGGCGTAAGGATGTATCCCGGAAGCATGCACGAGTGAAGGTGGCATACCATGATCCATCAAATTTGGTCGAGGTGAAAAGGTATGACAGTATGATGGCTGTGTTTGAACCACTTTGTGATATTTCAAGTAATGCAGAGGAGACAATGGCAGTTGTGATGAACGGGTTGAAAGATATTCAAATCTCACTAAATGAATGGTTGGGCAAGAGGAGTGTTAGTAGTATGGGTGACACTGATGTAAAAGATATGCATACTGTTATCGATGGCATTGTGGAAAGTAATGGTCAATCACAGATGACACCGTCAAACCCAACACAAGGAACCAAGGCTTCTGTTGTGGTAGGTAGAGATGGTTAGGCACATAACTTGTTAGATAACATTGATGCTGACTAGAAACGGCTGAGAGCTTGCAAGTTAATATCGTAGCTTTGGATAATGTGTGCCAATAATTAGAGAACTGTGCTTATCATGCTAAGATTTATTGAGAATCTAAGATGTTCCTATATTAAAAAAATTCCAACTTTTCTAGCTGTTTTGGCATGATGTCTGTCCAGTATTAACAGACTACAGATTGCTGGTGTATAGCTCTAAGATGCCAACAGTAAAGTGAAAATCTTGACATGTAAGTTTTGTAACCAAAAATCTAAACCTGCCTTTCCTCTTATGCTATGAAAAGTTGTTACACCTATATATGGTGGATGTGGCAATTTAGAGGATAAAAGAAAATTTGAGGCATTTGAAGCATGTAAATTTGTCAGAATGAATTGACAAGAATTGAACCCCAATGACAATTGTGAAATTGGTGTTAACTCAGAGTTTGCTTATATCTTATTATCTGCTCTATGTATTCTTGATGTGCTCTTCATCTTAATGTTAACTATGTTACGCGTGTTAACGGAGCCCTTCCCTTCTTTTCTTCTGTACATTCAGGATTTCCCCTGTGTGTGTTCATCTTATTTGAAAATGAAAACATATTTGGTGGGTAAAAGATCTGCATCTCATGATTTTATATGTAACTAACATAGTACATGTGATTCTCGTCCTATCTGTAATCACTAGTTTGTTTTATTGAATTGATTGAGACAGTATGTGTAAATTTTATCTAACCTTACTTGAAGCGAATCACTTTTATGTGTTTATATTGTTACAGTGAGTTGAAGTGGTTAAATTGAAGGAGAAATTTCCTTTCATTATCCATCTTCACACTCATTCGCTTATCGGTACTTAAATATGATTATGGCGGAAGCTGTATTTGCTGCTGAAGCGAATGATAAAAAAATTCCACTACTTCTGGAGGCCTCTGATGTCACCTTTAACACACACACTAAGGATGACACTGTGCTAGAGCAGAGATTAAATTGTGCGAAGATATTCAGCTACCAGTTGGTTCATTGGTGTATGATGAAAAAGGTATTATCCTCATTAGACTGACACATTCATGATATATAAACTATATAAATATTTTTTTTTATTTTTTATCATTCTATTTTATTATATCGTTTTCAGAGATATTTGGGTCACAAGTCAATTGTCCCAGAATTGATAATGGAACTGATTAAATTTTGGTTTATGATGCTTGCAATAACAGTGGAGTACATCAAGAAAAACAATCCACAAGTAGCACATTTTTGTCAAGTCCTACACTTTGTTTCTTGGATCTACAAAAGTGTAAGTCCTGCTAAAGCATCTGATTTTTGAAAGCTTTTTCATGCTCTGATATTTCATGGTCACTTTCAAATATTTATATCCGTTTGAGGATTCAATAATATTTTCTTTTAAAAAAAAGTAACCTGCTTTTTTATTTAATTTTTATGAATTCTCAGTTATATGGGTATAAGATGACTGGGGAATCAGGGTAACATAGCTGTAACAACCGTTGCTGTTTAGTAAATCTCAAAACACACTATTTTCTAATTACGTCAACTTGGCTATTGAATATGACATGGACATCAAATAATAGCTGTGATCCTGGTTTGGAAAATACACACACAACTTATGAACATTTAGCTTAATAATATGTTCTCCAATTTATTAAATCCTAGATTTATGGGTGTAATTTGCCACCTGTATGAGCTTTCACTTCCTCTTCTGATACATAGTGTTTCCAAAACCAGTGATTCCTCCACAAGAAGATGACTTCCTCTATCGGAACCTGTTTTGTCTCAGGAAGGAAGAAGAACACGAAGCTTGTCATAATCAAGATCAGCCCAGCAAACAGAAGGAAGATTCCGAACTTGAGGTGACAGAGAGCCACGAGGAAACATTGAGCAATCAAGGCAGTGAAGATCATGTTGACACAGACAACAATACTCTGACCAGCTGACCTTGTTTCTAAGGGGAAGAGCTCACTCGGTACTAGCCAACCTAATGGACCCCATGACCTTCCATATGCCAACACAAACAAGCAAATCAAGATAACAAGGAAGTAGCCAATTCCATGTGGTAATGTCTTCCCATCCCCAAAGTAGAGGCCAAGAATGATGCCAACAGTCACCTGAAATGGGAAAAAAAAAAAAAAAAAAAAAAAAAAAAAAAAAAAAAAAAAAGAAGAGGAGGTAAGTTTAGTGCACAGTTACTTTTCAGCAGTTCATTTTATTATTTAATCTTCAATTTTGTTCTCTTCTGAGTACCAGAGCTCTGTGCTTGTTTCGGGTTGATTTTATCTAAGAAAGGTTTTTTGCTGTACAAAGAATTTGGGGAACATTGGAATGTTTCTTTAGGTAGCCAATTAAACCTGCAAATATTCCCTAGTTTCTTCTGATTATATCTATTTGTATTTTGTTCTTACCATTTCAATCAACATCTCTACACCAGCTTCAATGTAGAAGGCTCTTCTTCCAAACTTATCTACCAAAGCCATGGAAATCAATGCAGCAATTACAAGTGCTCCATTGGTAATGGTTGATGAATACAGAGAAGCATTTGTGTTGAATCCCAAACTCTGAAAGAAAACTGGAGCATAGAAGAGAATGGAGTTCATGCCAGTGAGTTGTTGGAATGCCGGAAGTGCTATAGCTCCAATAATCAACTGGGGGCGGTTTTTCCTCTGAAGAAGGTTCCTGAAAGGATGCTTGATAGCCCTTGCTGCGTCACTGGCATCGACAAGGTCAGCAAACTCGGCATCAACACTTGTGGTACCTCTGACTTTTTCCAACACTTTCCTTCCTTCATCTAGCCTGCCTTGTTCCACTAGACTGTTTGGGGTTTCCGGCAGGAAGAGGCCCCCGACAAACATTAAAGTTGCTGGAAGGGTGGCCAAACCCACAGAAATCCTCCATCCGTGAGGATGAATTTTTGCTGTCCCGTAATTGATGAAGTTAGCTACTAGAATTCCCAAGCATGTCGTTAGTTGAAATAGTTGATTAACTGCTCCTCGGATCTTTGCAGGTGCCATTTCGGAAAGATATAGAGGAACTGCCTGTAAGATTAAACAAAAATATTGATCATCAGTTAAAAGGTACAGAGTATTAAAGTGAGTGTTTTCCAAAAGCCAGTGTTTTATATGAAAAAAACTGAAGACAAAAGTATGTAAGTTGGGGCTTACTTGGTTTCCAAATCCAATGCCGAAACCAAGGAAAATTCTCCCGATGATTAGCATGGCAACATTTTGGGCAGCTGCATTGATAACACCTCCAATGAAGAAACTGGCACCACCGACTAGAATACTAGCTCTCCTTCCCTTGGTTCGAGTCATATAAGAAGCCCCAAATGTAGACACCAGAGCCGCATAGTACAGGGAGGATGTGAAGAGAGTCAGAATCTGGTCATCGTATTTGCAGTAATCAGTCTCAAGCAAATGTGCGTGCTTCCTTCTGTAAACCTTTGGGAAGAATTCTTTCAAAAAATCATCCATTGAAGTCACTCCACCTATAAAAAAAATATTTCGGTAAGTTTTCAATAAATTTGTTACTGTTGATTTTTATTGATAGCTATAAAAAATTGAAGAGGAAAAAATAACATTGAAAAATTATATCTGAAGAGAAATTTTGCTGGTAAGCTAGTTCAGTATTCAGTAGAGGTGTTCAATGTCTTAGTTCTAACTTAGCCTCTCTAGAATGAGCCAAACATTAAAAGTCCTAGCCAACATATAGAAACAAACCTGATCTGGTTCGTTGGAGAGCTGGCTGTGCTAGGCAGTAATTATTGCATGGTCCAGCTCTCTTTCCTCATAATAGGTTGGTTACCAATTTATGTAGTAATGATGATCACCAATTGTTTGGAAAGGCAGGAGCAATGGTTCGGGACCATCCAATAATTTCTCCCTGCTTGCACCAGCTCGCTTACAGTTGACTTTTTTAAAATGTGAATGTTAAACTCCAACATTATGAATTATGATGAATGTGGTTTTTACATTCCAGTATTTAACCCTTCCTTTTCCTTCGTACCCTGTCTATTCAATTTTATATGATCCCACCCTATTATTGTCATTGCTTCACAAAAAGTTCTTAATCGCTTATTAGTTCTTATTTTACATTCCAATTTTTAACCCATCCTTTTCCTTCACTGATTAGTTCAAAGGTCAAAGGTTATGCCTGATTAGGCTCAATCCGGTTCCTGTTCAAACATAAGGTGAACTGATCCGGCTATCAGCCAGCATATGGCCAGGCCTGATCGAGCCACTTCATTGACTTTCAACCGACCAGCCGTCTCAGACTCAGCCCATGACCATCTCTAACTCCCAAGTAATTTTTTTACATTTGTTCATTGAATGTGGTGTAAATATCATATTTTCAAATGTGTGAATGAAAGAATTTAAGTGATACATATACCAATTACTCAGATTAATTTCTTTTCAATTCTCATATCAAATTCATATATCTTTTTTCTAGTTTATTTTCAGGTAGCGATTAAGTAATGATAAATCTATCTCCGATATTAGACTAATAACCCAATCCCGGGTTTGAATTTTCACTGACTTACAAGGGGCATTTTGGTCCACTTTTTTCTAATATTTTCCCATCTTTGAAACTGTACAAGTGTTACCCTTTTCGCTCTGTATTGCAGAAACTAAGAAGAAAAACAAAACAAAAATTGTGAACAACAGAAGAAAGAAAAACTGACCGGAGACACCAAGATCATAACCAAAGAGCGATCCACCACTCGCTGCTACGATGCAAGCAAAGATAAAATAAGGTGTGATCTTATACTCGTACAAAGCTGCTCGCCCGGCTGCTGCTCCATCAACAAATGCGCCCCCTGCCATTCTTCCTGATCACGACGACAAATCTGTGTGTATGTATCGCGCTCTTTCTCCTTGTAATCACGACGTTGATATGCGAAACTACTGCCTAAACTGATGTTATCTGTTATTAAAAATAACACAACTTCCTTCAAACTTTTCCAGGATCATTCCAAATGGAGGGAAATGGGGGACCCTGATAATGATTTTAAAACAACTTAGCAAAGAATTAATGAAAACTATATAGTATTATTATACTATATAGTTTTTATTAAACTTCTTTGGTTTTGTTTTATGGGATAAGTTGAAGAAAGTTATGTTTTGGGGTCTTTCAATCTCACCTACAAAAACTAGTATTTTTCTTCTTGTTTCAATGTTATGTCATGGTGTATTTATAAAGGAACATGCATAATAGGATAAGAGAGAGAAAATTAGAGAGAGGATGAAGACTTTGTACAGTTGTACTTTACTGGCTAAGATTTTGCTAACAACTTGATCCTATAATGACGTATTTGTTAATGGTCTATTTTTCTCCGTAGCAATATATTACGCGTAATCATATATATAAGGAGTTAAAAGTGAAAACATTAATCACATAACAATTATAATCATCAATCGTATGTAAACACTTGATTTTGTTTCATATCGTTATGATAATATTACCATTTTTAGGTGATGTACATGTACTTAATACTTAATTTCCTTTTTTAAGGTAATTTTGGATTAATTAGTTGTTTTTTAATAATTGGCTTTTTTAGCTCTTGTGATTGAGAGGCTTTTTCTACTTCACTAGGTCCAGGTTGGAAGTTAAATCGTTTTTGGTTTTTTTAATTATTGTTATTGCTATATTGTTTAGCAATTTGTTTATAATTGAATTTGTCAACTTGCTATAATTAAATAATTAGGCATCCTAAAATATCTCTAAGTGAGTAACAATTTCTATAATAAAGCTGAAAATACTGAAATTTAATTGGTGGTCTCTATCAAGTTTCAAAAAGAAATGTATGTATACTATAATTTTGAGTCAATTATGGCAACCTCAGTCAGTGAGTGTGACTGACCTAATGACTTGTTTATTTTTTAAATGTCTATTATTGAATATTTGAATCAACCATGAAGAGCATTGTTTGGATTTCTACGCTACGTAACCATTCCTGTTAAATTTATTTCGATATGTATTTTTACGTTGTCAATTATTATATATATACGGTAAAAGTTATACATAAGAGCACGAAGCTCTAATTAAATCGGAGAAAGTATAACTAAAATACTTGTGTTTATTACGTACTCGCGTTCGATGCATGGATTACAAAAAGGTAATTGTGGTAACAAAAGGATTAGTTTGAAATGGATATTAAATTGATAGGTTTTACTGGATTGAATTACAAAATATGGACCTGTTGGTTACGTGGAAAAGATAAGGTAGATTAGATAATTATGATTAAGCAAAATCAAAGGATGTGTAAGTTTTATCTTCCAAACAAAATCCAAGTCAACCCAACAAACTTATTGAAGTTCCATTTATCTCGTGCCCCGTCGCCTTTTTTTTACTACAGTACCGCTTTTAATTGCACCTTACAAATTAAATGGTTGGATAATGCTAATCCAACGGGCAAATTCAAATTCAGATTATTTTTTTTTCATTTTTTGGTATTAAATGCGGAATAATAAGAAAACAAATTGATACAATTAATTAAATTAATGTGATATTGATGAGATTTGATGTCATATCCTCATCATCAATCCTTTAAAAATTAAAAATAATTAAAACTATCACGCCAATTATAACAATTACGAAGTACTCCATAAAACTTCATTAGTTACATATTCATTATTAAGCTTATTAGAACTCCTAAAAAAAATTAGAAATGAAATTTAATTAAAATAATATATACATACTTTTTTTTTTACTAGTTTTCTCAATGTACTTGTCAACGTATAAGGGAGAACTTATCAACCCTTATCTTACTTTTGTATGAACTTATTAGCCTATTATCCTAAGTATGTGTTCAATTTAATTATCACTTATTTAAAACTTATCTTATCTAATCTAAATTCATATACACTTTTTTTTTTCTTTTTAACCGAAATTCATATATACTTACTTGAACCTATTTGAACTTAATTTTAATTTTTAACTGCAATTTAAACTTGATAACTTTTATAAAAACCTTTTTTTTCCTGAAAAAGTGGGGTAAGTCTTGTATGTGGTTAGCCACACGATGAAGCCACATTAGTTTATAAGAGTAATCTTCATTTATATGTATGAGTTGAATAATCTTCATTTATATGTATGAGTAACCTCATTTTTTCATAAGAATAACCCTATATTTTCCATAAAAGTAACCCAAATTCATTATACGAGTAAAATCAATTAATTTATAAATAAGTAACTCTATTTGTTCATTCGAGTAACCCTTTAAAACAAAAGAATAATTCCATGTAGGGCCTGTTCTATTCAGCTTAATTTCAGTTTAGTTTAGTTCCTAATTTTCTTCTCTCATAAACAATTTATCTCAGCTTTATTCAGTTCAGTTCAATTCGACTCCAATCAGTTTAGTTGTTTTCAGTTAATCAGAACAGGCCCTTATTAAAAGAGTAACCCCTTTTTCTCCTTTAAGTATCCTCATATACGTTAAGGTAACCACATTTGCTCATCACCGTGACCCCTATTACTTAATTAATTGTCTTACACGTGATTATGTGAAGTGGTCACACCATGTGGCTAGCCACATATAAGAATTTGTGGAAAAAGTGATGATAAAGAAATAGAATGAGCCCTTATATCTCATTAGTCTTAAACTTATCTTATATGAAAATAAATCTGTCAAAAAAAAAAAATCTTATATGAAATTATAAAATTATTGACCTTCATTTCCTCTTATGTTAATCATATTTGGCCTCATCGTTTCTCATATAGTCTTTACAATAATTTATTTGAACTAAGTACGACTAAAGAAATAAGTGAAAATAAGTTTGGTAGAACTGAGCCTATATACATTTTTTTTTGGATAATGTAATTTATTGGAAATTTGTATATTGACTTTTGACTTATATATTGAATAACGTAGTCTATGCCCATAGAAAGATAGGCAATTCAATTAGAAGAGCAATCTTGAAAATAAATACGGCAATCATTGAATTCAAACCCATTTTTTTAATCAAAAAAACACAAATTTTGCTCACCGTTGCTAGCGAAATCAAAGCACATAGCATTTTTTATTAGAAAAAAGATGCACAAATTGTGCAATATTTATCTTAGCTTGTAACTAAAGCCCAATTGATCTTAAGTAAGAAGATAAGAATTTACATGATAATTAGCAGCATAAAGTGTGAGAATTACATAGTTTATCTGAATTCGATCAATATAAAACGCTAAATAAGAAGCTAAAAAATTTTTGTTACGCGTACCATCCCTCAAAATAAATTTTATTATCATTTAATTAAAATAATCATAAAAGTAGTACGTATGTATCAACTTTTAAAATTAAAAAAACATATGAGTATAATAAGAAAATATATACATTGTAATTATTCCTTAATCGCTATACACAATATCAAATGTAAAACATAAAAAGGAATAGAGAGAGTGCTTCATAATTACATATAGCAATGCTGAAAACCTTTGAATCTTTGATTATCTTTTCTTCCCAATGGGCCTATATACAAAGGTTCAAAAATGTATAAGTTGTTAATTGTAATGCCTTTTGTTGCTCATTCAAACTTATATGAAACGATTTTATTGGTGAATGTGAGATAATTTGCTTCAAAAAACCTTCTAGGACAGCCTTAGTTTGTGAATAACTGAATTGGTTAATATTATACAAATCTTTTGTTGAATTTCATGTTGCACAAATTCTTGGAATAAAATCATTTGATATTCAGTGAATTGAAGTTCCCAAAAGAATAAAATTAATTTTGTGCTATGAAAGCTATCAAAAGGCATAGGTGGTGGCCGTGCATGGTGTACGAAGGGTGACTAGACGGTGGGCTAGTCATGGATTCATGGTTTCACTGAAGTGTTAAGAGACGCGCCCTTTCAAATTATATTGTTGTTCTTCCAAAGTTGTGCATGGTGTTATATTGGTTGGGTCGTCTCATCAAACTTGTGATGAGTCCTACTCATCCAATATTGATTAGTACCTTATTGTTTTAGCTTCTTTTTTTTTTTTTTTTTTTTTTTTTTTTTGGAGCAGTGCATAGTATATCAAACATTCACTAGGATCGGATCAACTCCAAGACAGTCAACTAAGAACAACAACCTCAATTGACCACAAATTAATAAGCATACAATTTCTTTCAAAAAAAATAAAATAAAATAAGCATACAATTTGCCACGAAAAACAAACCATACGAGAGGAACGAAATGGAAGTGACCAAATCACATCGATACGCTAATATACGTGGAAATTAAAATCCCTTCAATGTGAAGAGTAAAAGCTACGAGACTTGTGAAGAGTCTACCCTTCTCCTCTTATTATGATGAAATTGTGGATAAAATAAACTCAAATCAGTTTGCAAAGGTTTTACAGCCCATCAAGTCATCAACAAGTACATACATAGACATTAATAAACTACTAGAAGAACAAAGAGTGAAGAATATAACCAAAATACAAGTTTTTAGAATTGAAAAAACCGAAATGAAGAAGCTTCTCAAACACCCTTTTACTCCTCTTTTTCTTTTCGAATTTTACTTCGTGGGTTTCTTGATGTTCCTCTGCAACTTTGTTGACATGGACACAATAATTAAAACACTTAGCTTATAAGCTTAACTTAAATTGGACCTAAAACAAGAGACTACCTATTTGGGCTCAAAACACAAGACAAATGTGGGTTAGACCCATAACATAGTTAACTCAAAAGAAATAGAGAAAAATTACCTTTTAGTCTTCTTATTCATAATCGGAAAGATTACAATAATAAAAACGACGACTATTTCACCAAATGTCACTGAGCACTTTAATAATTCACCAAATGCTAACGGGGTTTTTAAAATTCACCAAATGTCAGTGACAAACAGTATAATGTCATGTCATGTCATTAATGAGGTATGTCCGTTAGTTCTCCGTTACTGGGATTCTTAATTCACCAAATGCCACTGACTAATTTAAAATTTTCATGAAATGCCATTACTTATGTAAATTATTACACAATGTACCTCTAAACTAATGAGTTACAACGGCTAGTTAGTTTCTCCATTTTTTGAATTTTTTTTTTGGGATAAACTAGCCGTTACACCCAATTTCTTGTATAAATGTGACACTTAGAACACACATAGCAGCCCTCTATTTGCATAATCATGAGTTTGATATCAAATATATCCTCCTCAATACATGAGTATGCATATATAAAAGTTCCAAACAAATTTTGCAATTGTGGTAGAAAATATGCAATTAGAAGCTCGGAGTCAACATCTAATCCACAAAGGCTTTATTACAAGTGTGATTCATATAATAGCTTCAAATGGTGCAAAGTTTTCAAGCCGAAAGAAGGTCAAAGTAGGGGAAGTTGTTATGATAAGGATGGGTCGGGACATAGCAATATGCATGATGATTTGAAGCAATTGAAGAAGAAAGTGAAGCTGCAGCAAAAAGTACTCAATTCTGTTATGAAATTAGGTGTAGTGATGTGTGTAATAGTTGTTATTGTAATGATGAAGTGAACTATATTGTAATTGCAATGAAATTGGATAAAGTGGTAAATTGAATTCATTTAAGCTTAATTCTTCCAGTTTCAATCATGTGCACCAAAAATTTGGTTTCCTGTTCACATCACATCCCCAAAAAATTACAAAGAACATGTCCAAAAAAACCACAATAACATAGCACACAGTTGACTATTAATGTTCAAAAACTAGATTCCATAAACAATGTTGTTGTGCATTCAATAGGAAAGGGGTTTGGTGTTCATGCGGCTTTCTTTGCTTTCTTCTTGGTGTTTAAAGAGCTTGCTTCAGTTGTTGCATTCTTTTTCTTTGCTACACATGTCAACATGTTGTGGCCCATCTCAGTGCATAAGCTGCATTTAACTATGCTATGCCTCTTCCCTTTCCTTGCTTCATTTGGCCCTTTTCTTCTCTGCTTCTTTGGTTTACTTGCAGATCTTTTCACTGGTTGTGGAAGTATGTCAGGAGGTTGAATGAAGGTCATTAACTTGGGTCAGGCATTAGGTGCATATGTTCAACATAAGTGCTTTTGTATGCCCTCCCTTTGAAATAAGAAGATACAAAATCTACAAGTTGAAGCCTCTGGTGGTAAATCACCCTTAGCACATGTTTGCACGGGATCCCTGAATGTTGCCACTTCCCACAACTACAAGTTCCAGTCCCTAGCTTGATAGGAAAATGCACATGTTGGTCCCTCACCTCAAACTCATCATCACCACATGGAGTTGCATAGCAGAACCTGGACTCATCAGATCTTGTTTGTGGGATCTTGGTTGCATACTCAGTGAGGTCCCTATCACCCATGGATGTTGCTTTATCAAACCTTGGAGCCATCCTCTTCATGCACAATTGCCTTATAGCTGAAAAGTGGAAACCATATAAGGTAAGCAACACAACAAAAGCATTGTCAAACTGATGCTGGTAGACAACAAACCATTTAATTACCTTCAAGAAGTTTTAGAACAGGTAGATCTCTGTATGGCTTGGTGCAGGAATTGAATGATTCAACAAAATTGGTTGTGTTATGATCACAACAAAGTGTTGCATCAAACTGATGCCTTGACCAAACCTTAGTGGTATTGTTTTAGTACTTTGTTCTGCCTGAGGCTTGGATGGGCCTGGGAAAACCTCATCAGCTACTGGACTGTGAAACACTCTAAAATATGAGTCCTCAACAACAACCACAGGAACCTCTACAACAACAGTGTAAGGTTGTTGTTCATCAAGATCCCTCTAAGCTTCCTCTTCTTCAGCTAACCTCTTCTTTTTTTTTTCCATGTCTAACCTATTCCTCTAAGCCTTTTGTTTTAACCTTCTATGCCAACTAGCTTCAGCATCCTTAAACACCAAACCAGGACTTTTTCTTTCCTCCAACCATACATCTATTATTTCCTTACCCACATTCCACTCCCACATTTTCATCATATCACCATCAACACATAACTCCAGTTTCCTAGTACTAGGTTTGTTAACAAGCAAAGCAAAGTACTTAGGGAGCCACACATTTTGTGTAACACCCCAATAATTCTCTCTTTTAAAACCTGTAAAGACCTTTAACAATCTGCAAGTGAGTTACCGACGTGCTACCCCCACGTGTTCAAACGTTAAGGCTAGTTCAGAATTTAGCAGCGGAAAAACTAACTTAGTTATCAATAAGTTTCAAAACCAAAAATCAAATTCAAATTTAGTCTTACAAGTTGGAACCATTAAGGCCCTTATTTAAAACCCAATAAAAGTAGTGAATAAATCAAACCAGAGTTTAATTAAATCCAAACTTATGAAATTTAATAAACTGTGGAAATATCCAACACCCCACTCAAAATCCCACCACCTTGAAGTTCTGATTATGTAATCCAATCTACAAGTTTCCTAACATGATTCTAAGTCTTCCCACTCCTTAAACATGCTCCTAAAGTCAAGGTTTTCGTATCCTTGTACGTACCTTCAGTAAACGAGTTGGTTGACCACTTTAGGAACTAGAAATCGCCTTCTACAAAGTCCTCTCCTAAACCAAACAATAATAATTCAATCAATACTCAAGCAATATAATTTACAACAATACTAACTTACTTTAAAACCTTCAAAATTCAATTAAACAACACTTTAAAACCTACATTTTTGCTAGAATTAAAAGCTTATATATTATTCTTAAAATTTCCTACATAAAAACCTTAAAATACATACTAATTCATGAAATTACAGCTAGTTTAGAGCTTTATAAAAATCTGAAAATTTATTTTACACATGAAATCTTGAAATTATAGAAATTTTTATCACTACATACATTATATAGAAAGTTAGTAGACTTTAAACCCGAAAATTCCTCAATTCAATGTAATTAAAGACTCCAAAACAATAACCAAAAATCTGAAAATTTATTCTTGCAATTAAACTTTAAAGTTTCAAACTTTATAATCATAAAATAACCACAACATTTGTTTAATAAAATTAGAGACTTGAAACACATGAAATCAATACAATTTAAACCCAAGATTAAAACTTAAATAATCTAAAAATTTATTTTAAACATTAAACCTCTTCACTACCAAAGGTAGTGAGTTTTCATTAAAACGTTGTTTACACACGAAAAACACTATTATTTTGTAAAAATCAAACGAGTTAGAATCTAAACGTGATTAAAACGTGATTAAAAAAAATTAAGAACGGAGATCATAAGTTGATTACAGAAAACTGAAAATTTGTTTTTATGCTTAATTAATCATTAGAAATTCAATAGGAACAAAAGCCCCAAATTAATTGATCATTAGAACCCTAAAATCCCAATTTAACTAAATTAAAACCCTAGGTTTAAAATTACAAAATCTGAAAATTAATACAACAATTATAATATGAAATTATTAGTTTAAAATATCAAAAACTTGATTTTGATACTAAATAAATTAATTTCAAGCAATAAAAACCAAAACCCAAAAATCAATTACATAAGCTTTATGAAAATAATAAGAAATAAAGGAGGAAGAAAATAAGACTAACCTTTTTGTGTGGGGAAAATTTGGGGATTCATGGGGTATTTATAGGCGAGAATTGTAGGGTAGAATTGGGCCTCATGAAAATAATGGGCCAATTAAATAAACAAATGGGTTAGGCTTTGTTTTTATAATAATGGATTGTGAGATATAGATTCATAAAATAATTTAGCCTAAAATAATTTTTGACCCAAATTAATAATTTGAAAATTAAATTCTAGAAAAATACAAATAAATATTATAAATAAAATAAAATTTCATTTATAAAATATTTAAAAATACGGGGGATTACATTTTGCTTGACATAGTCCTCAAACATAAACTCAAACAAATCCATTAAACTAGTCCGGTCTGTATCATCAACCAACACATCAAAACCACCATCTCTACAATGGACATTCAGCCACACTTTACTCATCCTATCAACAAAAATTACCAAGTTACTCATCACACACACAATTCACATCCACACGCACACATGCCAAACCACATAATATTCTAACACTTCACAAAATCTCATTTTAATGAATCAAAATCACAGAAAAAGTGTAACCCTAACATACAAAAAAATACATTTGCCACAGTCAAACCCATAATTCAGTAAAATAACATGATTTTAAACTTAACATCACAACATTTAACTCAACCAACCATTCCCTAACCCTAATTCGATTATCAGGAAAAATTGACAAAATCTGTACTCGAATTGAAGATCGATGGACAAAGTGTTACCTTGCGTGCTAGTTTGGAAGCGTAACAACACTTTTCAAGCTTCGATTGACTACCACTGCTCCCCCTCCCTGCGAACAACGACTTCAATTCCCCCAAATACAAGCGCAGTTACTACTTCATGCTACTAACGATTGCTGATCAAAATTTAGACTTAGAAAAAGCTTCCACCTTGATCGAATTGCAGGGTTGACTGATGAAGACTTTGCATGAAGAACAGAGAAAGGTGAGAGGATGAAGACTTCAACTCCTCAACTTTTAATTATTTAAGTTATTAGGTCAATTCAGGGAGTCAAAAGGCTTTATGGCGCCATTAAACACAATAAAGGCAAAATCGTCAATTCACATTAACGGAGAACTAACGGGCAGACCTCAGTAATGGCATGACATGACATTATACTGTTTGTCAGTGGCATTTGGTGAATTTTGAAAAACCCGATGACATTTGGTGAATTATTAAAGTGCTCAGTGGCATTTGGTGAAATAGCCGTAAAAACAATTATACTTCAAATTACGCTCCTCCTTCATCTACAAGTCCCTCGATTGTGACTTTTCTCGTCATCGCCTCACTTGTACATACGTTTAAAGTTTCTCAATAGAACCTTGTCTTTCTCTCTTGTTACAAGTAGGTTTTTTCTTTTCACATTTGCTTTAAGATTGTGACTTTTCTCGCCATCACCTCGCTTGTGCGCAAATTTAAAGTGCCTCAATTGAACCTTGTCCTTCTCTTTTGTTACAATTTAGTTTTGTCTCATCACATTTGCTTTGCACGGTTACATCTTATCGACGAATAGACAAGATTGCACCATTTAATCTAGTGTCAAAGCATTCAAATTATTACATTCACACCTTGATTGGATATTTGGATTGAACAAGAAATAGCACGAGTGGAAATTATAATTACCAAGTAATTGTAAGCTACAGCTGACTTCATCAACAACCTCCACAACTCTCATGCTTGCTTTTCTTTTATCAATTAAAAAAAACCATAACTATCACGTTTCTAAAAATAAATGAAAACTTACTATTATTCTAATCCAAAAATTCACCATTTTCTCTGTAATTTCCCCCTTCTTCTCTCCTTCAACCTCTTCATTCTCTTGCTTTTTCTCTCTCTCTCCCTTCTTTCTCTCTCTACCCTTTTCACTCCTAAGCTAGGGCTACAATACCAGGTACTCCTTTTCCCTTTTCTTTTAATATTAATCTTTCAATTTTCTGTTTTTTATATGCTACTTTTTCTGGGTTTTTGATATCCTTGAATCTGAGTACAATTAATTGAGGTTTTTGACCTTATTTAAATTCTGGGTTTTGATAAATAGTGATTAAATTAAAATGGGGTTCTGTTTTTTTCTGGATGTTTGCTTATATTTGTGGTTAATTTGTGTTTTTGAACCATGTTTTTTTGCTGGGTAGATCGGATTATCTTATTTTGTGTGTTAATTGGTTATGATTGATGGGATTTTTTAAGTTCTCCTCATTATTACAGTGTTGGAATCTGTGTGATTTAGTTCCTAATTATCTTTTTCTCCAAAAGTTTCTATTTTTTATAATTTATGTTTTGGATTTTGAGCTGTTTAGCTTGTGGTTTATGGAGTTATTGCTAATCATGTATTCTAGTATCTCTTAGGCATTAAGTTCCAATTGGTATGGTCTATAAGCTAGAAAGTCAAAAGCTTGGTTTCTCAAAATCTATGTGAAAGAGGGTTTCAATTAGTGGAAAAGTTATTTGAATCTTCAACCACTAATTCCTAGTTGCTAGTTTTTAGCAATAGTACTTATTGCCAAATGCCAACCGAGTTACTCGGTAAATGTGTGATTTGGTTGCGTATATTACAACGATGTCTAGCTGAATGGATTTGATGCTTGAGTTTTAACTGACCTTTCATTTTACTCTCTGGATTCTATGTATTTTTGCCAACATTGAATAGAGTGATAATTCATGAAGGACCTTTAACTAAAAGTTTAAGTATTGTAGCCAACGGTCTTGTATAGATTGCTGATGTGCTGTTGGCTATGATTCCCTCATAGTCAGCTCATCACTATTTTCTGAAACACCTATGACAATGATGTAAAAGCTGCTAGGTTTCTATAAGTGTTAAGGAATTGAGGAGCTGTAATATATTCTTTAATTAGGGTGAATTTCTCTCATTTTGCCCTTTGCTTTCATTCTCATGATAGACAAAGCCTCTTCTTACTTAGATGTTTGGATATGGCTGAAGAAACCGCAAATAAGATCTGCTTAAAGCTATCATTTAATCACAAAATGTCTGACAATGTTGCTTGCAGCATTTTTCTATTGTGTCTCTTGTTCCATTTGATGAGGAGAAAATGGGTTTAAACTGCATTCATGATGTTCGCATCTCATTTATTTATTTCTAGAATCTTTGCCTGGTAAGAATTTGGCCTTGTCATTTTATTAGTAAATTCTTATTGCTTTCCTCGCTGAGTGTAAATTTATCTTTAGTACTGCATGGTTGAATTATGTTAAAATAGAAGGTGATAGGAGCTAAATTGATTCATATTTGATGCTTGTAGGTCTCCTAGCATGGATGATGATAAAGGGCTTGAACTCAGCTTGGGATTAGCATGTGGTGGTTCATCTTCCACATCAAAGGATAGGAGCAGTAACTCAGCTGATGCTAAAACTGATCCAGATGAAAGAACCAATAAAATTCTAAATGATTTCAAAAATTTCCTTAGTGCTGTTCCACAATCACTTCCCAAAAATGATGCTGTGAAACCTCAAGAAAACTTCTTTAATAATTTGCAGCAAAATGGTAATGGTGAAAATGTCTCCGGTGATGAACCTGGAGTCGGTAATAAACGTAAAAGTACGTTTGAAGAGATGAATGACCCGAAGAAACAAGAGACAGATTCTCGTAATTCTGTTATACAAGATAAGGACAAAATGTCTCACATATCAATTACGACTGATGAGGGATCGACCGCAGATAATGAAGATGTGGCAGAATCTGAAGCTGAGGGTTCAACGTCCAAATTGGCCTCTCACCATGAAGATGGATCTAGAACACCCGGAGGAAGTGGTAGCTCCTCTCAGGCTCCTAAGGAACTTTGTGGAAAACCAAATAGCAGTGCTCCTTTTACTGTGCAAATGAATAACTTGAATGTTCCTTACTCTATAACCATCAAAGAGCCTCCATCAGCTAGTGCTCCAAGTACACCAAGTTACTCACTACCAGGAATGATGCAGGGGATCACTTCTGCAAATGGAGAGCGGCCAAGGCTGCACGCTACAGCTCTAGGGAGTTTGCCAATGTCATTTGGATATTCTCCTGTCCAGCTTCCAGTGTTGGACAATAAGGATAGCCCTTGGAGAATGGCTACTCAGCCTCAATCCATCCCTGCAACTTATGCTGGAATATCTATATCAACTTCAGGTAAAAAGGATATATATCACCAATAATCGCAGTATGAGCTCAACCTTTACTTTGTGTTGAATGTGTTTCAGACTTTCAGTTTTCTCGTGGTGTATGATATTCTATGTATTTTTTGTGTTAATTTGGAAGGGGGTCCTCAGTCAGGTGATTAAGATTTGATGCTGTTTTTTAGATGCCATCTCATAACAACCAAAGACTGCATGCAATGGCTTGTTAGTGACTAATGGTATTGATAGCTCCTGTCTATCAATATAGTTTATGTTCTTTTGAAGATTCTAAAAATTTTGTAGACAAGGAAACCATGAGATATTTGTATCTTAAAAACCTCTCTGTTCCTTGATATGCTTTATGCTAGTATGTGTGATTATGAGCTTAATGTCAGGTGCGACATGATACTGCAATGAGCAAAGCTAAACTTAGAAAAGGCTCCTTAGTAGGCTTAAATTTAAATCCATATTCCATAAATTAAATTAAATGGGATAGCTGAGCTATTGACTTGGGAATAAAAATTTTACATTTTACAGAATGCTCATGAGGATCCCTAACCATAAGAATGCTGTAATCTGAAGAAATCTAATCTTAGCTGTAACTCTTAACCTGATCGCAGGTAGGGTTATGCTCCAACTCTGCCAACTCAATCCTGAATTTTTGGAGCTCGAAATTGGGTCAGTCAATTTGAGCTGTGCAAAGCCGAGCTATCCTAAGCTCAATTTTAGCTTGTTGTGTTATCAAATAGTTTGACTTCCCATAGTGGTTACCAAACATCAAACTTTAAACTGGATTGCTTATGTGAAAAATGATGTGGGTTCCAATTAGTAAATAGCACTTCTCATGGTTGAGGAACTCCTTACTGTAATTTCTTTCAACTTCATTGTTGACTATTATCCTTACTTTAAATGTGGTGTCCTCCATTAACATGCAGTTCCAATGCAAGCTATCAATAGCTCATCTGAGTCTGCACGGCTTGATGTGCACCCTTCAGAGCAGCCAAAAGGTCAACCTCTACTAGTAGCTGAGGAAGGCTCCTCTTCCCAGGTTGAAGGTGATGCAAAGGGACGAGGAAGCAGCTTTCCATCCGAGTATCCAGCCATAAGGCCAGGAATTGCCTCCGAGATGAACTTTGGTGGATCCGGGTCCTTTCCGAATTTACCTTGGGTATCTACAACAAGTCCAGGACCCAATGGTAAGACGATTTCGGGTGTCACATATAAGTACAATGCCACCCAGATAAAGATAGTATGTGCCTGCCATGGAGTCCATATGTCTCCTGAAGAATTTGTCCGGCATGCTACAGAGGAGGAACAAACTCCTGTCACCACCCCCAACTTAACATCCCTACGAAGCACCAATCCCACAACTTCTGCGAAATCCTGAATGTTTGTATCTCAAGTAATGGATAGAGCAAAGAGTTGGAGTGAAGATTTCATGAAGGTATGTAAAATCTTCATTGCTCCTAATAGAGATAATTTATGAGCTGCCATTTAAATTCATATTAACAACTGGGTAATCTCATCAAGAATTTATTTACAAAGTCTTCTCTGCTAGCGATATTAGTGAGAGTCTGAGAGATAAAACTTTGTACATCTGAGTCTCCTCATCCGACGTGAGAAGCAACTATTGTTTATCAGGGTAGCTTGAATCCAGGAATCAGCATTGTTACTATATTGGAAAGTACGGAGTATGATTTTAGCATTCACTTCTGTAAATTCTGTAAGGCTGAGCTAGCTGCTTGTGATAATACTAAGTATGAAAATCTAGAGCTAGTTTGGATAGTGTTTTTCCTCCTGGATCCATGTAATAATATTTTTGAATCTTGTAGAGCAGTTTTCTGCAAGGATATGTAAACCATCTACTACTAATAAATGTCAGTTTTTTGCTGTTTTGTTGCTACCAGAAGAAAATTCAGATCTGTTTTATTGACAGTTTTGGCACAAAAAATCGATGCAATTATAGGAGTATCTTAATACAAGTAGCAATATGTTACAGTAGTACATGACTGAGTTTTGAGTCTAATCAGAGTGCCCTGCGCCGTTGGCTTTGTTATGTCTGAAGTTATCCATGAATTGGCGGATTTGTGTATTATTGTACTTCGCCCCATCCTAAATAATATACTCTGTAGGTTACATTTGATCTTCGTAATTGTCCTTAATACTATCCAAGATTACAACCCTCCCAAACCAATAGTCGTATTTATTAGGATTACTTGGTAAAAGGTACGGAAAAGGGTAATATGCTACGAATCTAATTCAAAATAAACACCGATATCAATACTGAAGTCGCGATAGCAAGAATCGTTGTGGAAAGTGGATGGACAATGCTCATAATTTGATGAACAACACACACACAGCATTCTTTTTCATATGCTTAATCTAGAAATCCAAGCTGTAAGAAGTTATAAATCACAAAACAAGATATCCGGCAGCTATTCTTGAAGAGCGGCACATGGAAATGAGGAAAGTATTCCTTCATCCAAATATAGAAACTGCATGTGTAACATAACATTTATTGCAATGACCAAAAATTGTTTTATTTATACATAATAATAAGAAAGAAAGAAAGAAAAACTATGTGCTTGAAAACCAGGCTTTAAAAAGGTAATTATAAATTCACAAATTAGGCATCTTTCTTACCACATTTTAATATTGGAGTCAAGTGCAATTTAATTTAGATGATGATGTCTGTAACTGTGTTGCACAAACAGCAGAGCATGCACTCAGAATTTAGGATAGTTGAAATTTTTTAGTTTTTGATTAAGAGTCTACAATGATCATTAACTAAACAAAGTTTTTGTCATTTTTTTTTTGGGCAACATCTAACACCTTAAGAATTGCATAACATTATCAAGAGTAAATAAAGGATTCGGTATGGTTGTTAAGTTTTGGGGTGGTATTCAAGCAAATCTGTAATACGCAGTTTTTGGTGTAGAAATCAAGATCGCCAATCTCTCTACACCAAAAAAGAAAAAAAATATAAAGGAAGTTTCGATAAAATTAAACTTATGACTACTTGTTAATGTAATTTTGAGAATTAAATATATAACCACACAGTTCAATTTAGAACACTATAAAGAACAGTCAAGTGCCAGCTACAAATTGGTCTCATAACAAAAATCCAAAATTATGCTCCTTATTCATCGATGAAAAATTTCATAAAAAATTGTCAAGTGCATTAATTAGCACAAAAAAGTTGGTACTTCTTACTTGTAATACACATAATAACACATATATGTTGCCATAAAACATAGTGTTAATGTCAAACCACAATATGTAATAATTTACTAATGATAATTTGGGTTAATGGCAAACACCGAGAGACTCCTTAAGATAGGCCACATGTTCGAATCCCCTCTTTTTAAAATTATAAATTATAATGTCTTTGTGGCTTATTCGGACAATCTTGTTCATAGTATTATTTTATTATCTAAAAGTTATTAAAAAATAATTTAATAAAAACGGGAATATGCTAATTAAGTTGGCAACACGTACAAAACATATGATATCATTAGTTTTAGGTTAATTATTAAATAAATTAGGGCAGTTAGTTTATGACTTCAATACTTCATATCCTCTAAATTTTTATTACAAAAGTAATCAAGTCAGCTGCCTCCATTTCATGATCTGGCTCTCAAATTATATATCTATTCCCAATATAATTTGCACAAGTGCAGCTTCTACCTCTAATATGTTTCCCCACTAAACTCTTTTAATTAATTAATTAAACATCTTATTATAAAATTAATCATATAATTATAACCTAAGAGACAGAACAACTAACCATACTCATCTTCATGTAAAAGGTCAGCATCTCTTTAGATAAAGGAACCAACCCAGAAAAGTGACAAATAGTATATTGAAAGGAGAAATTTAAGGAGATAATTATCACATAAATATAATAAATAATACTTTATATACTTCGTAGTATCTACAAAAAAAAAAATTAGAAAGACTTTCTTGCACTCAAACTAATTTCTTCCCATTTTTTCTTACAATGCTTTCCTACATAACAAGTACATGAACAAGAAAACTTCTTGTTCATCATATATTTCTCCTTTTGCACTGGCCTAGAACCCAAAAAATAAATTACAACCATGATTTTCCCTCTTATGATCGCGTTAATTAGCACGCGATTAGTTAATGCTCAAGACAATGATCAACACACCTCTACATCTTCAAATTTTCAACCAAGCCTATTTGTAGTAATCGGAGTACTTTCCTTCATGTTTTCCTTAACATTAATCTTACTAATTTATGCGAAATTCTTCCATAGTCCACCATCAGCAATCCATAGTATTAGCCGCAATGGAAACACCCAACAAGGCGGTATGTTTGGCACCAATACAAGGTTCTCAGGGATTGATAGAGAAGTGGTGGATTCCCTTCCTTTCTTTAGGTTCGCGTCTCTTAAAGGATCGAAACAAGGTCTACAATGCGCTGTCTGCTTAGCAGAATTCGAAGACATTGAAATCCTGAGACTACTACCTAAATGTAAACATGGGTTTCACATAGAGTGTGTAGACTTATGGCTTGAGCATCACTCAACATGCCCTTTATGTAGGCAAAGAGTAACAGTTGATGATCTTACGACTATTACAAACTCGTCGAGGATGATGAGCATGAGGTTCATTATTGCAGGGCAGAATAAACCTGCAGATGATACAGGGGAGGCAGGGGCATCATCAAGTTTCGAGCTTTTCTTAGAGCGCGAAACTGATGGTCAAAGCTCAGCTTCAATGTTTAGTATAGGAGGAAGTTTTAGGAGAATTCATAGTGCAAGAAAAGAAGAAGAAGAAGAAGAAGAAGAAATGCATTTGAAATTAGTACAAGAAAGTAATAAAGAAAATATTGGTCTAGGAAAAGTTTTGCATAGGCTAAATCATCAGATTGTTGTATCAGATATCGTGTTCAAGAATCGTTGGAGTGATGTTAGCTCTTCAGATTTGATGTTGTTAAACTCAGAAATGCTCGGCGTAATGTCAAGCAATAGATTTCCTTCCTCCAACTTGTTGAGCTACCAAAGTGGCGAACATGATCAGTGTAAGATCATCAACTTAAGGGAAGAAATGGACAAGAAATGTAAATTTGATCATAAACTTGGTCAACTTCAGAGGTCTAATTCAAATCCTAGATCGAAAAACGACATGGGTTTCGAACATTCAAGTGACACGAACACGAACACGAATTTGAATCCTCCACGACGAAGTAGTTTGATCCCAGCTGATAAGAGGGCAATGTCAGAGATCACTGCATTTTCGAGGTTTAAGGATTTGATGAGCATGAAGAATAAGCTAAGACAATGCTTAGCAAATTCAGAGATTAATAATAATAATAATAATAATAATAATAATAATAATAATAATAATAATAATAATAATAATAATAATAATAATAATAATAATAATAATAATAATAATGATGATGATGATGATTATGTTAGGGAAGACATAATTAATAGAAGAAAAAAATGGTTTCCCATTGCTAAAAAAACAGTTCAATGGTTTGCTAATAGAGAAAAAAACAGGTCTCAGCAACAGCACTTTCAGGATAGTCAGACATTGGATGTATAGTTTTTTTTTTTTTTTTATCCAAATTATTAAATATAGATATCTTCAAAGAAATACAAACTTTTTGTCATATCAAAATACTCTTCTCTTTACACTATGTTTTCCTCTTTTTAGTTTTTCTTTTTGGAATGTGTACATATTACAGGAAATTCTAGTGATATTTTTGTACAAATAATATGTCCCTTTATTTATAATTATAACATCTACTACATATTTATTAGTTAAAAATCATGCAACATATACAGTCTAGATTAAATTAGTTGATTTGAGATTTAAAATTCATAATATGAGTATTTATCAAGTTATAAACGGTTTTTCTAACAACTACGTACCAGGGACAATTGCTTGAAAACTCGAGTATTGTATTTTTAAGGAAATAAGGTGACAATTAAGTAAGATATCTTTCCATACTTAAATAGTGTAAAACTCAAAAATAAAATACAATCCCTTTTTGAGTTCATTATTCCTCTTTTTTAACAACGAAACTATCAAAAAAGAATATATTTAAAGCTTAACAGACACTTATTAAGAAATCGACTTTAAAATATATAACTTTTTCGATATCTTATTTTTGACGGGAGCTTTATCGGATATAAATTCTGGTAATAACCTCCATTATTTTCCATTCATGGAAACCTTTTTTTTTTTTTTTCCAAAGTCTTGTTTAAGAAGTCATAGTAGTATACATTATACAAGCACACCATACAAATATTAACATGTATTTAATATTACTAATATGATAATTAAGGGGGACAAGAAACTGCAGCAGCCAGAGCCACCCTGGTTTCAAGAGTCAAGAAACTAAATAATCAAGTCATACATGACATTGTTGTCTTTTAGACGGCCAAAAATTTGATTTACTTGAAAGATTCTCTTTATTAACAACAGAACTGTTTTTAATTAAGATAATGACATCTACAACAAGGTGCTTAATTAAACTGAAAGATTATATTACAAAGTTTGTGAATAGGACAAGCTATTAGATAATGCACTTGACCTATTTTAAACCAACCCTATCAATACTCGGATTGTTTTTGCATCTAAAGGGATCCTCTTATTAAGGGCGGTGATATAGACAAGATTTGATCTCGGGTCAAGCAAATCGTCAATCTAGCTAATGGTACCACTTGTTCACTTTGATGACTCAATAACCAATTAATCCACTAGCTACTACTGTATCTTTAATATAACTACATACACTATTCGTTATAGTCAAATTTATATACAAATTGCGCAAAGTCAAACTGTTTCAATTGTTCTACAACTGAGAAATGACAAGTTGGTACATGTTCATAGTTTCACACCAAGTACATACCCAACCCTACCAATAAGATCAAGTCTATGAAAGCAAGTTGTTTTTCCATTAAAAAATTATCTAGGAAAAAGAAGATGAGAATCATAAAAATTAGCACCTAATGCATGGTTCGTCAATTATTCATTAACCCCAACTTCTCCATCGATTTGTGTTGTTTAAACATCAATCAACTTTTCCATCTAAGGAATTGAATAATCAGCTGAGTTCGAATTATTTTGGCTTATTTGATTAGCAACTTGTTTAGATTAATCACAAGTTTATAGTTATAAAACAAACCAACAAGTGCGAATTGAGGTGGTTTAAATGCCTTTAATAAAAGAATTGAAAGTGAAGGATATGAGGTTCTTTGGGGTATGATAATTATTGTTTTTTTGCCTCATATAATTGATGTTCAAACTCGCTCCTCTTAATTAAGGATAAGACTTTGTTTGATGAAAAAAAAAACTTTGAAATTGTTAGATCAGACTTCTTGCAATCTTTACATGAGTCGCCAACCTTAATAAATAAAAAAAAAAAAAAAAAAAGTCAATCACGAACCATTATTATTCAAGAATATTTGACAACTTTGTTTGGATATTTAGAAAAATACACGCAATTATGAAAAATTATTTAGGGAACTTTTTGTTTTTGGTAAATAGTTCATTTTTTATTTTACTTTTGGCATAAACAAAACCGTAAGGGTAGCAATATAAAAAGGATTCGATATTAGGTCTTAGATACCACCCAAAACTTTAACCAAGCTAGTTGACATCCACTTGGTAATCAGGCCGGTTGATGCCCTAGCTAATTATTGCATGATGGAATACAATTTTGAGCTTTTGAAAGAAAATTCATAATCAAATGTTCTTCTATTAATTTTTCTTTTATATTATCAAATCTTCTATTAATTTTGTAAAATTCAGAACATGGAATAAGATTCATTTAATTGTGGGTGTCATTTAGCAATGTGGAATGAAACGGTTTTTTTTTTTTTTTTTTTTTGATAGATTAGTATAAACGAATCAGTGTATATTGATATGATGTTTGGTGTAGACAGTTAGATCATCCATGAGGTCAACGGTTGAATATTCCATTACTCATGCTCATGCATGAAGTTATGAAATTAGACCATACAAAATTTGAGATAACTAATTAACGTTACTCATTCAGTCATTTGTCTTGTTATATAGATCCTATGTCATTTGCTTTAGTCTCAACCACAATTTGGGTGATCCCTTTAAACCTACATACACTTGTTTCTTTGAATTTTTTAAGAGGGCTATAAAATAATACGTATAAAACAAATTCTAATTAGTTTAATGTCATGTTGTTAAACAATAAACATTGCTATCCAAGATTATGTATCTCATAGGGTCACAATTCGTATTGTTGATGTCAATTGGAATTAGTTTTTATGTGTTATGACTTCATTATTATGAGCACTAATTCCTCAATGGGTTTTGGTGAAAAAAAAATAAGGCCTATGTCAAAATAAAAATATTTATAGCCATTTGACAATTTCAAAACAATAGCAAAATGTATGTAAGAGTAGTTTGAATTGATATACGGGACACATTTATTAAAGGTCGTAACCTTGTGAGTAATCTTCACACCCTTTCTCCTTTCTCTTCCGATTTTTCTTTCTACATAATTGCATAAGTATTTAAGATTTATCATATATATTCATAGTTAGAATTAATTTTCGGATCGTCCAGAATTACGACCTTTTAACTCTCTTAATTCCATTACATATTTTCTTAGGATAGCACAATTTGAACGACTATTTTTCCACAAATTTGTAAGTCTATCATGATATCAGAGCCTCCATACTTAAAATGCTAGCAAAAATAAAAATAAAAATATAGTTAAAAGTAAAAATCAAAACTCCTCAAAACCTTAGAATAAGTTATTGTAATTGAAGTGTTAACCAAACATGGTGGATACGAATATACGATTAATGGAATCAATTTCAGGTGCGTCGCTTTACCCCTATCGGAAAACGACTCTTCCTACCATTTTGTTTTTTAAAAAAATAAAAAAATAATAGAGAACAACAGACGAAGTAGTTTGATACTCTCATAGTTTGATACTCCCAAAAAGCATAGGGTGGCCATGAGGTCTAGCAAAATGAGAACAACAACAAATTTTTAAAACATAAATCCTAAAATACAGCATCAATGTGTTCCTCAACATATGCTGTATATTTGCATTACGAAGTCATGAAAAAAATATTACGGAGTACTGTATTTCATCCGTTCATACTACTTGCAACAATAAAACTTCACATAATTTGTACAAAGTATGTTAATTTTGACCAAAAATTAAACTGAAATACACAAAAAAACAGTGAAATACTTGTATGTTACTCGTATTAGATTAGTATTGTCGTTTAAATTTCAAACATTATTTTTTTATATATATATTTTCTCATGAATTCATAATTGCATATATATAGTCACATTTATGCATTGACTAGTGTTTTCAACCACAGCAAGTATTTTAAAACGAAGTGAATCAAAAAAAAGTATTTTAAAACGAAGTGAATATAACAAAAAAAGGGAACATGGACCATGCAATTGGAAACCTAAAATTGGACCACAAATAAAGGATCATCTCCTGCTGATTTTCGTCACATATATCAACTGCTTCAATAGTTGTTCAGTCATCATTTTCTTAGTTTTTGCAAACTATCTGCAACTGCTCCTCACACTTGTCTAACGGCACATCATCATGAATTATGTTGTATTGTTGTATAATCAATTCAATCTATACATTTTCTAATAATAAGACAATAGGGTCGATTTCATAATGTTTAAAAAAGTATATAACAGACTACTAATTTTGAATATATTTAATGTATATGGCCTCTTATTTTAGGCTTTGGTAAGCTTAAAGGTAAGCGCGATAAGATGCTTACATTATAGGTTATCATAATAGTCAAAGACGGTGGCTTGTGCATCAATCTCATCTACTAGACTGAATAAAGATCGTATTTTCCTGTTTTATAAACTTATTCTCATGAAAATTTTACGAGTTTTCAAATGCCTCAAGGACTTGTTGTTTCTTCGTTAAAGGAAAAAAACAGCTCTATGACCAATAAGATCAGGTAAGTTCAAATAAGCATAATCAAATACAAATCACGGCTACAAATTAAAAGAATGCAAATATAGGGCTAAAAGAGTGTTTGCTCCAAGAACACAAAGATGATGAAATTTATCATGGTGCGGCAGTCTAAATCAAGCAGCAGGAAAGGCACAATTTGGTAGAAACATATACATAATTACACATCCCTTCAATTTCAATGGATTGTCAACACAACAATAAATCCGAGTAAATCTAACCATTTTTTTTTTGGAAGGGATCCGAGTAAATTTACCTCCTTTTTTTAAGGGATCGGAGTAAATCTACCTACATCCACCATTAAATTACGGTGGGAGGCTAAATTCACCTCTAAAGGAATTCATGAGAAAGTGAAAACTCATTCCTTTACAAACTATACTTATTTACAGGCATCTAGCTCTGCTTAAATGGTATTCAAGGCAACTAAGGTAACCCAAAAAAAGAGGATGATTTCGGCACTATCATTCCTCTTGTACAGAACAAAAAAGGAAGGGGGAAAGAAATGATAAGATTTTGGACCTTAGTCAGTGGAATCAGTGCAGCTTTCCCCCTAGCTATTTTACTATACGATCATCATCCAAACGACAATATAGAGGGAAGTTCACACCTTGAGTAGAGTATTGGTTACCAATCTTCAAGCCACTCCGGTGTGTTGAGTTCTTCAAAATTCCGACGGGGAGAAGACAGTGGCGGGGAAGTATCACCAACGTAGCTCTCTAAATGGTGACTTATGCGAGAAACAATTTCATGAGGGACGGGGACAGTACGATTTACTAGCCCTTCCCAATCAACTCCTTCAAACCATTGATGATTTTTGACAGAATCAGATCCATTGTTTCCAAGTCTCTTAGTTTCATCAACTTCAAGTAACTGAATAATCAATCATAAGAGTTGTTCAGATAAATGGAAATAAAATTGAACCAACGTAGCTCAAGGGATCAATTAAGAGAGTATAATATGAAGGACCTTGGTTATAAGATCAATGGCTTCAGAACTGCAAGACTGAGAGAAATTAAAATGCCCTTTTGCAATCCTTGCAACTGTATCAAGCTCATTCTCTCTCCATGATCCAAAAGGCATTTCCCCTTGCAGCATAAAATAGATCAAAACTCCCAAACCCCACCTGCAGAAAAACTGTGTATTAAAAGCATATTATAGAGATAGGAAACAAAAGTTCTTCATTCAGCAATCAGCATAATATTGAAAGAAAATAGCGTATACATGTTCCAATAAAAGTAATACACAATAGCTTCGAAATATTCAAGTCGTAATGTTATGGCCAAAAGTGAGTAGAATGAGTACACAAAATTATAATTTATTATCAAAAGGTTCATAATTGGTCAGGAAAATACATATCCCTGCAATTTCCTAGAGAAGTTTTACGGCCAACCCTCTATAAAAGAAGAGGAGATACATATAGCTTCAGTTAAAATATAGATGAGGATTGAGAAAAAGGAGAAATTCTTATTCACTTCTAAATAAGGGAAAAGGAAAATGCTTCTGTATCTTCATCTTAGGAAGTGAATTAGTATTAAAATGTTATACTACAGAACTTTCAAAGTCCGGATCTGCAGAACCAAATGCTTAAAAAATAGAGAAAAGGTGTTCATCATATCAATAATACCAGTCAGCTGGGAAACCATGGCCTTTTCCCAGTACTATCTCCGGAGATAGAGAATCTGCCATTCCACAGATTGTGTTTGTCCTTTCGCCAGATAGCTGCTTCCCAAATCTGAAATCTACAAACTACAAACACAAATTATTTATCATACTATCCTCTAAGCTATCTTCATGAGAAACAAACACACACTGTTGTTGAAACTAAAGTACTAAACCATAAAATTTAGGATTTTTATGCAACTGACCTGTAGGCGTCCAGCTTGATCACACATCAGTACTTCAGGAGAAACTCCTCTGAATAGGATACCCTTCTGTAAAAGCATGTGAATACAGAGAAAATTCAACAACTGAATCCCAAAGTTCCTCAAGAGAAACAAGACAAGAGTAACTTCATGAATTACGCAAAATGTATAGAGAAAAAAAATCTACAAAAAGAAAAGAAAAAAAAAACACAAGAAATAGCTAATGGACCTTGTGGAGCTCTTCCAATGCTATTACAACAGAGGCAGCACAGAACCGTGCGGATGATTCATCAAGTGGTTTATTTAAAATTGAAGCCAAAGGACAAGCCAAGCATGTATCCAGTAGTATTCCAACATGTGTTTCATCAGCACAGGTGCCTATAATTTGTGGTACGCATACTGAATCACTTAAACTTTTCATCAGGTTCTTCTCCTTTAATACCTGATCTTCCTTTCCAAGCCTTTTAACCTTCTGCTTCAAAAACCTTTTCAAGCTAAGGAAATTTTCTGCACACAAAACCAACATAGGTTTGCGTAAGAATGTATATATTATTAATCATTCTACAATTCTATTTTCTAAACACCACCACCAATCTTCAATTATCTACTTTTAGTACAATAAAGTAAAATGCTCATGTAGAAACTACGTAGCAAGGGAATGACAACAAATAGACAAATATCACAAAGAACACCATTGGGATGGCAAATTCCAGTAAATGAGCAAAAACTTGTGAAAAAATTGGCTATGTAGATACAAGTAACCCAGGTTATAAAACATTTTTTAACTTTTGCAGATAATTGTAGCATAATAGTATATAAAAGTTATAAAGATGGCCGCGATGTAAATTACAGAGTGAGGGAACAGCCTAAAGGTAAAGGTCGGTAATCAAAACAAAAGTTCCCCCCAAAGCATTTAGAAAACTCACAAACAAGAAGTTACGGAAACTGAAACAGACTTTCACGTGATATTCAAGCAAGATAATCACCACAAACAATCCAGGAAATGAAGAGCTTAAGAACAAGGCCCAGAAGTCAATTAAAAGCTTCTCCCACCTGAATCTTTCAGATGTACAAGTCCAATCTCACTGCAGTCAGTTGAATACAAGCACCTTCTCCATTCCTACAAGACCAAAGACATAAGTTACTCCGGGACATGTTTCATTCAAGAGATGAAACACCCATATTTAGAACAGACTTAAGTGATTTTTTTTTGAGATATTAAGCACCCAAGCCTGGAATAAATCTAATGATCCTCACCAAATCAGAGAGTTGAACTCTATTTGGGACCAATGGTCGAGCATTTCTTTCATATTCCTCACCTAAGACCACAGGAATCTCCTTTGACCTGAATCATATCAAACAACCTTGATTAAAAATTGTTGGCTGCACAGTTATCATTAAAACAGGAACTCCTATAATTAGTGCACCTAGTACACAATGTAGCAAACATACTTTTGATCACCCAGTGAAATTTTTGTCAGCGGACCAGCAACTAAATCGAACTGATCTTTTGTTAAAACAGAACAGACGACATCGCCAACAGCACATACTGCTAATTGACTAATTTGCTCATCAAAAAGTGCCCACTCCCCAAAATAACTTCCCTCGGATTTCTCTACCAACATTCTTCTGTTACCGTGTTTCAACTCACTTTGGATTGAACAATCACACTTCAGGCTGCAGACATTCGGACTTAACAGAACGTCGACATCAAATTCTATCCTTACTCTTCCCTTCTGAATTATGTACAATGCAGATACACAATCATGCTGCAAGGATGTGTGAGAACAAGAACGTAAGACAACTTACTAACCTAACAAAAATGAAATTTTCCAACAGAAGTTATACCTGTTCAACTATTGACTGCCCATCAGAAAAAGAAACTTCTGACAGAGAACTTGCAATCTGACTAAGCTGTAGGATTGTTAATCTTGAAAGAAGATCCACTGATCGTAAAAGTTTCAAAGATGACAGATTTGTAAACTCTGACATGAGAATTCCTCTAAAATCTTCTCTTTTCAGAGTCCACAGAGTTCCACTAGTCACACAACGCACAGAGGCCTGTAGTGGTTTATTATTCCTGAAGAACAGAAGAAACAATAAGTGGTTTTGCCGGACTGTTTAATGTCAGCATGTCACCAAATTAGTCAAAAAAATGACAGAAAATAGAACTATCGTCCAGACATTTCTTTCAACAGTGAACAGCAACACAAAGAAGACAAGCTCAAGCTAATTTTAGCTTCTCCTGTAAGTATAACAAGGAATAAAACCACATCACCATGCTTGTTTACAATTTATGCATTATGCATATCAGCATATGATTTGCAAAGAAAAGCGAGGGCATTGGCGAAGAGTTTCCTTATAAAACTATCATTTCACATTCCATCTTGGCGACATTTGGATGGTAGCACCTTAAGTTTCTATCAGGCTATCATTGTCCTACTTACTAAACCAAACAGAAACACTAGGTTTTTCCTTTCTCTTCTCTTTCCTTTTCTTCTTTTGCAATCATCTTAGAATGTTGTAAGCCATCCAGTCAAGGAAACCAACAAACAGCTAATGATCCACATACTCTACATCTAACTTCTCCCACCGAAGAAAGCTGCACTACTCACTGATGAACATCAATAATTTTATCCAACTAGGTAACGAGTTACATTGGCATGGCACAATGTATTCAAGGGAAAGAAAGAAAGTCTCACATTAACGCCAGCTCCCCGAAGCATGATAACTTTTCAGCTGTGTAGCGCTGCAAAACCCGTGGTACCTCACCGTGTTTCTCCTCCTGTGTTGCGAAAACTTCAAACTCTCCACTTCCAACGACAAAAAAGCAATCACCTTCACCACCCTGCAAAATAAAGATATGCCTCAAGCATGCATCACATTTTTAGGTCACAGTCCCTCTTTAATTCAAAAATGCCAAATTCAGGAAGTTAAAATATTTTGCATGTCTTCTACTATTCACCCATCTCTGTTAAATTTGTTGTCCTTAAAATGCTGTATCATTTACTGTTAGAACCTTCAGAAGTATTTTGGGCATCTAAAAAGATATTAAGGATTGAGGACAGTAAACCTTTTTCCCAACGGTAAGATTCACATCTATCCCTCTCTCAAGTTTGGTTTTACACACCCTACCCCACCCCCTTCTCCCTCAGTCCCTCCCAACACAAGGAATTGATCCAGGGTTGAGCCCATAATCAGGTGAGCTTCTCACTATCTGAGCTATCCAGACTCCTTGCGGAGTAGAATATGTAGAGATCTAACACAGACCAATTACTACTATATTCCACTAGCAGATTGTACTAAAATATCTATATGCAACAGCTTATTAACCAATCATATAGATCAAAAATTTCTCTGACTATCTATAAGAAAATATGTAGCTTACCTGCTGGACAACAATTTCCCCAGCCTGAACCTCAACTCTTTGCATGCAATCCAGCAAGACCTGGCACTGTGAATCAGTAAGCTTTCTGAAGAGGAAATGATCATGTAATGCCCGCTCAATATGTGCCTGTAACATTGACACAAAAATATTACCAGATTTTACCACTGAAAAGAAGAAGAATCCAGAAAATACAAGAAAAGCTTCATTTATCAGCGCAATTCTTTACAAAAATACCTCTTCTTCCCAAGTCTTCCTGTGGGATGGAGACGAAGGCACCCAAACATTTCCATTCTCCAAGGAACTTTCAATGGCACGAAGACGAGCTCGAGATACATCATGCCTTACACGTTGATTCCTAGAATTCCAGCTCACGGTTGCAGGGGACTCTGATCCAGTTAACTCCAACACTTGAGGAGCAGAGGGATTCATAGTGGAACCAGGACTTGCAGTGCCCCCAAAAACCTAGAGACATTGTAACAAACAGCAGAATAAGCAAGGACCTTCCATAGTTAATCGCACAAAAAATAAATCCATCAACATGCTGGTTTCCAGAGTAATCTTACATCATTAAGCCCATTAACATGCACTACTATTATAGTTATATCATCGGTACGAGTTTCAAATTGCAACCAAAGCCGGTATGATTCAGCAACAATAGCGGCACAAGCATCACGAGGGTCTTTATGCAGGGCGACCTGTAAAGCAAAAGATCAAATCCAGCGATGGATAAATAAACTTTAGAATATACTCCTTGAATCAGACCTAACCTACAACACATTGCTTTATGCAATAGACAAGCAGAAAAGATGTCTCCAGAGCAAAGATCATAAATAAACATGATATTGAAATTTCAAAGAAATGATACATAGATGACAGTCAGAAGACAATACCGTGATACATATGAGGAGAGAGGTTATTGTACTGATGGACAAGCCACTAAATCCATGAAATGAGATAGGCTGGACACATCATTTGACTTGTGAGGCTTGTTCTCTCAATTACTCTGTGCAAAATTTAACTAAAAAAACTCTCCATAATATTCAACCCTCCTTATTTTTTCTCGCTGGTCTTTCCTGATTCTCTTACCCCCTCTATCTCCTCTAACTAACCAACTTCCTTATTCTTCAAGCTATTGCTAACATAAAAATA
This sequence comes from Chenopodium quinoa, assembly GCF_001683475.1. Lineage (NCBI taxonomy): Eukaryota > Viridiplantae > Streptophyta > Magnoliopsida > Caryophyllales > Amaranthaceae > Chenopodium > Chenopodium quinoa. Next base: position 817,750 of record NW_018745003.1, read on the forward strand.
ATAATACAATGCCTACTGTACCCCCTCCTCGATAGACCAGTTCAATCCAGTCTATTGGAAAAAGGCCAAAGTTTCCAAGCCGTTTACACGTATTGATCTCTTATAAGAAAATAAGTAAAGGATCATCAAATATAACTCCAAGTTCTGGCAGATTACACATGAAAAATAGTGATCTGCTGGCTTATACTTCCTCAATTACTTTTTAATTGCAACATCTGGAGTTTCGTGCTTAACAATAGATAACTTTAAACATAAATATCTTTAATTATCTTTTAAGAAGTAAAAAAATAAAAAGGCAGATAATAGTATGTATTGAGATGAGTCTAACAAGAGCATGAAAATATTTTGCTTATGTAAAATAGTAGTGTAAAAGTCCATATGGTGCAAGTATTAAAGAACAGAGGAAGTACTTTTCATGATTCATAATAAAAATGCCAACACTACAATTTAAATTTATATCAAAACCTGCCAAGTAGAAAGCAACTTACTAAAGATCTCATTTGACATTAGCTAAAACAGAATTCCTTTTTTAAAATAAAACTGCCAAGTTAACCATCATAAAATGGTACTTAGTAAAATTCTTCCATGACACAAAACATAACCGTAATAAAATGGAGAAAAATCACTCACCATATCAACCACAGTTTGACTTGAAAGAAACTCGAAGACTCCATCACTAGCAAGGACAAAAAAGGGATAATCTGGTGAAAGCTCCATGACAACTATCTCCGGGTTGGCAACCACTCCAATTGTTTCAGCAATTGAATCACCAAGACTTCTAGTGAAAGCAGTACCAGGATACATTCCATTCTGCACCCATAACCTAGGAGGATCACCATCATCATCCTCTTCAGTGCCCCAAGACTGTACATCTGGATTCTTCAACCCTTCAATCTGATCAAGAGTAAGAACTCTTGCTCCACTAAGCTTAACTCGCTCAAGCTCATCATTACGGAATGGAGTTTGATCAATCGAAAGGTCAACAGCCACTAAATCCTTTCCTCTCCTCTGAGCTACAACAGCTCTTGAATCACCTGCATTGGCCACATATATAGTCCTACCCCTAACCAATACTGTAATAGCAGTGGTACCACTCATGCTATCATCTATACTATCAGCATGCAACTGCGAATTAGTTGTTAAGAAAGCAGCATGACATGCTTCAACAGGATCAACGTGGAATCGGCTACTCCTCAACAGATTTTCACACAGCTTGCGCTTTACAAACTGCGAGCATTCAGCCCCAAATTCTCCATGCCCATCAAACACACCAAAAAAATGATCATTCGGGTCTGTACCAAACGGTGTATGTATGCAGAAGCTATCCTGGTTAGCCTTATCAAGAGCATCAGGATAATAACCCCTCTGAGATAAAAATGAGTACCTCAACTCATAATTTTCAGACGGAACCTTGACCATCTTTCCTCCATCAGGCGGTAAAAACTGAGCAGATACTCTAGAAAGCCTCTTAATACCAGCTTCAGTATCCCTACTAAAGCTCAATTGGTTCAATTCCTGAATTTGATCATCCTCCCCTTCTGAATGAGCAGGAGAATACACTCCAATCTCTGAACCCCTCACATTTTCTACCTGCTTAATTCGCGCTTCCCTAGGAATACAAACCTGGCCTATACAAGATCTTGAATAAACACACCCCATCACTCAAAAACTAAAATTGAAGCAACCCCAAATGCTGAAATTCCCAACACATTCATCAACTTCAACATCAGAGAACTTTGGTAAACACAATTATGCAATTTAACCTAACCAAAAACCCTCCACTAAACCCACAATTTCTTACAAAACCCTCCTCCTCAAGTTGGCAATATGATCCGTCAAATTGCCAAATCAACGTCTGTACACTACACGGCAGTCAGATTTTCATGTCGTGTCGGTTTTTGACAGCTCTACTTAGAAACAATATGTGATCTTATCCAAACTGTCCAAAGCAAAATCAAACATCAACCCCATAACTAAAACTTGCTTGAAAGATTAATCAGTAACTACCCAAAATTCAAAACAGCTAAAATCAATGTTACTCAACATCACCAAATATAAATAATTAAACAAAAATACTCAATTTTATATGATATCCGATCAACAAGCGTGACATCTTATCTATAAACAATTGAGAACAAAATAAAAAGACCCACATTCAGTAAGTACAGCAGAGAAAAGCAGAAAAACAGTTAAACAAAGTTGTAATTAAAAATAAATAATTGGACTTACCACAATAATTCCTTCTTCTTTTAATGAAATTGATTACTTGATCTGACACCCAGAATAAAGAAATGTAATCAGATTACTATTATTATTACTACATACTTTAAGAAGGAAACAAATTTAATAAAAGGGTAGTCAAAAAAAATGAAAAAAAACAAAGAATTTTGCAGGAATTTTGTCACATTAAAAGTTGTGAAATTTACAAAACTGAAAAATGGGGGAAATTGGATTTTGTTTAATTTTCAGAATTTAATAAAAATTGGAAAAAAAGAGAGGAGGACGTGTCGAAGTAGGGATCATACCATGTAATGTGAGAGATTGGGATGAGAGAGAAAGTGAAGAAGAAGAAGAAAAAAATGAGTGAAAGAGAAGAGAGAGAAAGTGGGAAAATTATGGTACGGAAAAAAGTTGTAACATTGCATGTGTGAGAATGGTCTGTAGATTGAGTGGACTTTGGACTACACTTCAACATATCTTACTAATCTAATCTTTTGCTGGATTTTTTTTTTTTTTTTTTTTTTTTTTTTTTTGCATATTCTAGGGATTTTCCTTTACTATAATGTTTATCTAGTTCTAAATTCGACCACTTCGGTTGTGTTTTTGATTCTCCGTACTACTGCGTATTTTATTTTGACATTCGACACTATTTATTCGTCGTTTGTTTGAAATCTGTTTATGAGAGAAAAACAGTCAAAACATAACAAATAAAAAGGAAAGAAGAGATTAAGCAATCTATTATATATATAAATAAAGTAAGTATTTTTGGAGATCATTTGGCGTGCCACATAAGCAAACGTATGTTTTCGACCAATTAAAAATTAAATTTCTATTTTATTTTGGAATTAAAAAATTAATTTGCCACCTAAACAAAAGTGACGAATGAGATCTAAGAATTTTGTCACGTAAGTAAAAACAACGAATATTGATTTATTAGGATTTAATTTATTTAAAAAATAAAAATTATCTTTTAAAATAATTGTGTTTATGATAAGAAATAAAATTATTCCTTAATTATAATTAAATTAAATTTTGTGATATTTACCATTATAAATTGACGCATCATATGACACCAACAAAATTTCGTATCAATACAAAACCAAACCAAGCAAATTTGTGTCATTAATTTTGTGTCAGTTTTATTAGGTCATCAATGGCCGGGTAATTCTTAGCCTAATTTTTAAAACCCATGTTTAAATGTATATTTGTGATTATTGCTTAAATTGTGTTTATTTGGGATACTTAATGATTATATGTTTATGTTTTGTTTACTGAATTTTGTTTTTACATGCAGATCTAATTTAATCAGAGAATTATATTCAAGCAAAAATCTTTGGAATATCAAAGTACGAGTTTCTCGCCTGATGATTCTATTGGATGAGGAGGTATTACACCTTTATAAATTATTTACATTTATTAAATCTTTTAATGAACCTTTAATTTTATGATTAAAAACAAATTTTTTGTGATTTAGGTAGCTTAATTAAGTCATCAAATTAACTTAATTTTTTATTTTTAATTACAAGGTGATTACGTTCATGCCTCAATTAAAGTCAACTTTGTTCTACAATTTTGTTCAAAATTGATTGAAGGAAAATTTACTCCATTAGATACTTTTCAGTCGTTACAAATAAGAAGCAATATCGCACGCATTGTCAGCGAAAACAAAATAATGATTCAATTTTCCAAAATGCTATTGTTTGGGCAATTGGGGACGATGAAAAAATTCCAATGCGTAGATTTAATTTTGTATAATAGATTTAATTTTGTATAATTACAATTTTTAGATTAATTTCACAACAATTATTCACTTTCTGGTAAATATTTTAATTTATTTTATAAGACTATAAAGATTACTTTTATATAAATTTTATTTTTGCTGATATGTTCTATTTATCCACTTTTTTTAGATGGAAGAGATATCGGTGAGAACAAAGTTGGTGATCCTATCGAAAAAAAATTTTAATACAAATTTTTTTACATCGAAATATTACATCTAATAACTATTACTTTATATGTTCAAAAATATTATGAGTATGATCTAATTACAAAAAAATATTTTTATAAGATTTTATGTATAAAAAACCGTGGGATATTAGGATTTAAATTATTAAAAAAAGAAAAATTATCTTGTGAAATTAATGGTTTTATCTAAATACCCGATTAATAAGATGTTTTTTTCATAAACAAAATTTAAAACTTATAACGCAATAAAAAAAAAACTTTACCTTTTTAAAACATTTTATGTCTAAAAATTTGAAAAGATAGATAATTTGTTAGAGATCAAGAGAAATATACAAAATGATATATAGATTTGAGAGTTTAATTTCAAGTGTAAAGCAGCGAATAATGATTTAGGATTTAAATTATTTTAAAAATAAAAAATTATTATCTTTTCACATTAAAGATTTTATCCTAATATGCAATCAATGAAATATCATATTTACAATTTTTTTTTATTTTTTTTTTAGAAAGATATCATATTATTGTCATATAACTAACGACGAATAAAATACAAAACAACTATAAATTAAGTTGCATTATAAATTACATTAAAAAAATTATACTTTTGTAATTGGCAATGTCATTTTAATTAAATTATAATTATTTTTTTATCTGAAATTATTAAATTGTAACAATAAATCAAATAATTATAATAATAAAAAATAAATAAAAAAACCTTAGAGTATATAGGAAATATCTTTTCTTGAGATATATGTATGAAAAATCATGCATCGCACGGCCGGGCTAATTAAAAGTTATTTCGACCAATTAAAATTTAGATTTGTATTTTATTTCTACCAATTAAAAGTTAGATTTGTATTTTATTTAAGAATTAAGAAATTCACTCGCCACATAAGAAAAAGTGATGAATGAAATTTAAAAATTTTGCCACGTAGGTAAAAACGACGAATAATGATTTATTCAGATTTAAATTATTTTAAAACTAAAAATTATCTTTTTAAAAAGATGATCTTTTGATAATAGGATTTAAATTTTTTTAAAAAAAACTATAAATTATACAATTATTATATACAAATACTTTAAAATTAAATATTTGAAAAGGAAAATATATGTTCATTTTGTTTTTAAGAAGACGTTCAATCAATTGTTTTTTTATAAAAAAAAAACTTTTTAAATGAAATATAAATTATTAATAATTAAATAATATTCTTCAAATTTTTAAAATAAATAAATAAATATTCTTCAAAAAAAACAATAACGTTCAGTATTTATAAATATTCTTAAAAAAAAATAAAAATAAAATAAAAATAAAATAAATAAAATAAAACCAATAATTGTTCAATTTTTATCTTATCTAGCAACCCATTTCATGATTAGATAAATTTTTTTACAAGAGATTTATTTGCTACTCCACAAATATATAAGATAGGATGATATTAAAGATTGTATACATCCTCTCAAAAATATAATTTTGATTTTTTTTTTTCAATTGTAAATAGACAATATATATACTATACAAAAATCACAAACATGTGAATATTATTTATCTACACTTTTTCATGGTGTGAATTTTTATCAGGTCTAATTCGTTGATTAACAAAAAATATTGGAAATAATGTAAGTATATCAAGGCTTTCTGATGGTAAACAAAATAAATTGATTGTTATTCATTATTTTATAAGATGTATGTTTTGTTTTGTTTTACCTAATCTAATTATGTTACTTATCGTATTAAATTTTGTGTATTATAGTTTTTGGTAGAATATCTATATTATTATAAAGATTTAATTTTATTCAATTAGATTAATTTTAGTAATGCAACACTCTTGGTAGTATATATATATTTCATTTTACTATTTGAAAATTTATAAAGTCATATCTTTTACTATTACTCCCACCGTCTTTATTTTAACCCTGTAGTTTTGGGTTTATTTTATTAAATTTTCATTGTATAAAGTTGATACAAAGTAAAAGAATAATGGTGGTCTAAATTATTGTTTGTGAAAGAAAAATAGTGATTCTATAACTATATATGTATAGTGGAACAACGTGTTTTCGTTATACAAATGAATCATAGGTTAAAAAAATACAAACAGGATTATGATTTTATTCTAATATCTATCATACTTATAATTTTTATATAACTAATATTAGTAAATTTAGGTCGCATTATAAGTTGCGTAAAAATAAAACAAATTATCCGTTTTCTAACAAGCAAAATAAAAAAAAATTATAGGGTTAAATTAAGAAAATAATCTTTTCATGAGATTTATGTATAAAAAACTGTGCATCGCAGGGGCTTCCATCTAGTCTAATATATATAAATAAAGTAGACATTTTTCGAGAACATTCGGCGCGCCACATAAGCAAAGGTATTATTTCAACCAATTAAAAATTAGATTTGTATTTTATTTTAGAATTAATAAATTCACTCGCCACCTAAGAAAAAGTGACGAATGAGATTTAAGAATTTTGCCACGTATTTAAAATAACGAATAGTGATTTATTAGGATTTAATTTATTTAAAAAACTAAAAATTATTTTTAAAAAATCATCTTTAGATATAGGATTTATATATCTAAGATAAATCTTGACAGTGTTTATGATAAGAAATCAAAATTATTCCTTAATAATAAATAAATTAAAATTTGTGATGCATACTGTTTCGGGGTTTTCTGATGTCCTGCGGGAGAGTTACAATTCCGAGACTGGAACCGGACGCCTGTACCTGCAAAATAACGGAGACTCCTGAGAGCTCCGCCTCCAACGGTCAAGTTAGTACCTGATTAAGGAGTAATTAATACGGAAATTAAAGTAATAAGGTCTCTCTAGGTGAGAGTGCTTAGTGTTGGTAATCTGCTTTGTTAGCGAGATCAGCCGGTTATTACTGTGTGTAATTAATGTGTTTTTCGTAATCCCCCTCTTAATGAGGATTAAGGGAGGTATTTATAACCTTGGGAAACGTGCCACTTTCTAGGTTTAAGGTAAACCTGGGGCTGATCGGGCCTCTAGACTGGATTGGGCCTTGATGGCCGGTTTTCCCATTTGGCATGGGTGGACACGTGGCGTGCCTTGATTGGTCCGTAGAGGACGTATCTGTGATTGACACGTGGCAGGCTCCTATTGGCCTACGTGAAAGACACGTGGCGGAACCTGGTTGGTCCACTTGTCAGACGGTGATTGGTGGATAAAAATCCCCTAATCATTTGCCCCTCACAGGTGGCACGTGACTGGTCACGTGTCGCCTGTGACAGGTGTCGCATGGTGACAGGCGACGGCCTGCTGCAGGTGTCACCTTGCAAATGGCCGAGAGATTTTCCCGCCCAAATTTTTGAATTTGTAAGCGACCCTTCGCCTTCTCACTTTGCCTATATAAGGAAGTGCTGACTTCGGTCATTTTCACATTTGAGAACTTTGCGAGAACATTCGGACCCCTGAACTTGCTCTGACATTTCGGACCTTTTCTGCCTACCGCCTGTTCTGACAAGCCGACTGCACCGGATTTCCAGAACTTCATCAACCGTCACTCGTTCAGGTAACTCAGTTCTCTTACTCTTAATTTTCTTTTTATTTTTTGAAATGGCACCACGGAAGCACACGACACGACCTTAGTTAGTGATCAGCCGGTCACCGGGGACGGCTGAATCTAGGACTAGGAGTGCCGCCTGCCCTTTTCTGGACCCATCTTTGCCCTTTATACAAAGTCCGACTGTATCTGTGTCTATGCAGAACGTGATGGCCAGAACGAAACAGACTGCTATGATATCAAACTCAGACGGCTCCTCCCAAAGGGTGCTCCTTAGTGAAACATCTGACCAGGCGCCAGATGTAGAATTGAAACGAGGCGACTGCCAAGCCGACAGTTCTGAAAGAGGGGCCAAGGTGGTCCCTTCCCATCTTACCGTTGACATGTCTAATTTTCCTCCTGCCCCTTCTAAGGGAGAGGAGGCGGGCCCCTCTGGGAGTGGGGAGGAGTCGTCCTCTTCGGACTCATCAGAGGATGAGTCCGAGTCCAGCTCTTCTGGCCACAGTTCTCCAGGCTCAGAAGAAAAACATAGCCGCCTACAAGAGGCGAGACTTTCTCACGCAGTTGAGAAGGGGGACAATTGGGCGGAGCCGTCCGCCTCTTACAGAGAGGAAAACGCCCCCTACTACTGCAAGGTACCCCGGGGCCGGATCGCAACCATGCAAGACAACGTGGCGAGCTTTATTGCCAACCACAGAATGGGCCCGGAATTTTTACTGTTCGTGCCGGATCCAGAAGACACTGTCGTCTGGCCGGCTGGTACCAGCTATGATGACGGCTGCTTTGGCTGCTATGTGGCGGCCATCAAAGCTGGACTGCGCTTCCCATTACATCCGGTTGTTCAGCGGATTTTAGATGGGTATGATTTGGGGTTATGGCAGTTAGCCCCCAACTCTTGGGTAAACGTACTCGGCTACGTGGCCGGGTGCGAAATGTACGGGGTGGAGCCAAGCTTTGAGGCTTTCGCCCACATGAACTATCTCAGCCGGACCCCTAAGTCGGGAGGTACCGGCTGGTATCAATTAACGAGCCATAGGGGTTACCTCATGACGAGAGGTAAAGCGAACAAATGGAAGGATTGGCGGAACACCTTCCTTATCATAGAGGGTTCAGACACGGAGCTGAACCAACGTTTTAACAAGTGGAATAGGGATCCGCCTCTTCTCGCAGGCGGCCGCAGCATGCCGCCTGTTCCCCCAAAGGCTAAAAGAGAGATCCTAGACAAAGGACTCTTCAAAGTAGAGACTAGGGTGAACCCTACGTCAGGGGTACGAGAGCAAGTACCCCTAAACTGCGTCCCGAGCTTCAAGTGGCTCTATGACGAGTACTTTTTGGCCGCCTGTGGCCTCAGCAGTCGGTGCTCTAGAGGTAGCCGGCCTGACAAATACTCTGTTTTTTCACGCCTTGTTTACTTGGGATTTTTACTAACTTTGCTGTTTATTTCTTGCAGCTGACGCCATGAGTAAAATAACAGCATCCAAGACTGCGGCGGCCATGTTGCGGGCCTCGCTCATGCAACAGTCTTATGCCGACTCCCCCAACAAGGGGGCACCCTTGGTAAGCTTCGAAAAGTCTTCCTCTTTTAGTTGTCTTATGCATATACTAACTCTTTTTGTTTTCAGTCTGGCACTCCAAGGGCTTCTTCCTCGCAACAGCCGGACCCCAAGGCCCGGAGGACGACTGTTGCAAGCTCTCCTGGGTCTTCCAGGAAAACTGTGGCGGCTGAGAAGCAGCCGGCCACTTCTTCAAAAACCCCGGCGGGGCCGCCTAGAAGTATGGACACACTTGTAAAAACTCACCCTTGCTTCCTTCTTGACTAGGTCTAACTTGTTTTTTTCTTTCGCTTAATGCAGCCGGCCCTCAGGGGCTTGACTTGGTTGAGGTAGCCAAGTCCATGGTTAAAGTAGTTCCTCCATCTGAAAGGGAGGCGGTCAGGGGTGCCGGCACCCTTGACCTTGATGGGATTTCAGGGATCCTTGCTGAGGTATACTTAGCATATTTTTGAGTTTTTGAGTTCCAGGACGCCTGTTATCTTTTTTGTTTGGAAGCTGACGCCTGTTTTTCTTTGTACTTAGGCCCTGCTCCGAGTCAACAGCCTTCGCAAGCCGATTGATCGGAAAAACAAAGAGGTAAAGGCCGCAAAAGCTATGGCCGCCTCCAGCTGTGATAAGGCAATGTTTCAAATTGCCCAAAATGAAGTACTGACCATTGATCTTCTTTATTATCAGGCGCAGGCTACCGCAGCTGTTCGGGCTCAGTTAGAGGCGGCCCAAAAGAAGGTTGACGAGCTGGAGGCGACCGTCACAAACCTTAAGGCCGAGCTGAAACCTCTTCGCCAAAAAATGCACTCTTACGAAGCCATGGAGAAATCTTTGGCCAACGTAAAAGAACGCCTGGTGAACCAAGAGAAGAGTCTTACCCAAGAGCTCTCGGAAAAGGCCGAGCAAGAGAAGAAAGAGCTCGTCCGGGAGATGGTGGAAGACTCCGCTCAAATCCAGCGCATGACCTGGGAACGACTGTTCCCCAGTGCCGACTTTGCCTCCTGGGAAAGAACGTACCGCCAGTGTTCGGAAACATATAATCAACAGATCCTGGCGGCTGCTGAAGAAGAGGCATTGGAAGGTGCGTTGGAGGAGGAAGAGCCGGTTGTGGCGCTTGTGCCACTTGGGGGTAAGGCATCAAAAGAGGGTGCAGCTAAAGCCGAGTCCAGCAAGAAGAGTGCTGACCAGGCGGCAGCTGCTGATACTGAACTGCCCCCTTCTTAAGCTTTAAGTATTTTTTCCACGGCCTGCGTGCCGTTTGCTTTGTAATTACCCGGCCAGGGGGCCGGGGTTTTGAATATTCTGCTGGTCCTTAATGACCGGCTCATTTTTAATCAAATTTTTGTTTTGGTTCAAATTTGTCTAAGTATTCCATATCTAATATCCCTTTGTTCACTAGACCGACTGTTGTGTATGGCCGAACGTTAAGACAGGTACAAATAGTAAGTACGCCGCCTATGCCCCTGGACGACTGGTTGTCTGTTTCCAGGATAGACGATCAGTCGGCTATTTAATCAATCGGTATTCGAACTATTCAGTCGGCCATTTTTTTTTTTTTTTTTTTTTTTTTTCAATTGGTCTGACCAAGTAAATAGTATTACCTAGTCGTCAAGTAATTAAGTAGGATAACAAGCGGCGGGTGCCGGTTGTTTCCCTTTATTGCCAATGTTGGCTTTTAACTCGTAATTTGTTAACAGGTGGACGACTCATACCTTTTAGGCTCCATACTAAGTTTGAAGGAGTGACTATGAGTTAACGTTAGAGTTACTCAGTCGGCGCCACTTTTGTTTGAGAAGTAGAGGTACCAGGCGGCGTAGGCCGGCTAGACCCCTTGATTCGCCAATGTTTGTTGGCTATTAACTCAATAGGTACCCCCTGCATTTATCCCAAGTAATACAGGCGGTCATCTGACTCAGATGTCAACTGCTACCACTGGTTTGGTTAGTGATAGAGTTATCCTTGTCTCAAAAACGGCTACGTGGTTGCCCTTGGGGACAGTCGTATAGGTGCCGTGTAATTAGTTTATAGAACAATGTTCCACCCAAAAGGGAGCTGCTCTCTGCGACGAATTTCATCCGGAGGGATGCCGTCGGACGCCTGCTATGATATTGGGACAGGTCGTATTAGTTTTGTAAATTGATCAGGTGGCTTGGCGCCTGGTCTGATCATTCGGCCGGTGGCCTTGGTAAGTTCTTGGTGAACGTAGGTGCTAAGTCAAAGAAGGGTAGCCGCCTGTTAGGCACAGGGTCGGCCAGGCCCTAATCTTTTTAGCCAAGTATTGTGAGTAAAATACTCAATGGAGAGTAGCCGACTGTAAAGGAACAGACGGCATGCCCCTCTGAAGATAGAGTGAAAAAACTCAATGGAGAGTAGCCGACTGTAAAGGAACAGACGGCATGCCCCTCGTAATACAAAATTGAATGATAAGTGCAAACTTTGTTAAGTAGCCTTTACATCATTCAGAAGAGATATTTTTTGAGGTTATCTACATTCCAAGTTCGAGGCAACGGTTGTCCGTCTGGTGTTTCCAGACGGTAGGTACCGTCCCTGACTTCCTCATAGATTCGGTAGGGTCCTTCCCAGTTGGGAGTTAGTTTGCCAGACTCATTAGCCCTACCAACTGCTTCCATTTTTCTAAGTACAAAGTCCCCTACTTTGAGTGGACGCCTGTGTACTTTTTTGTTGTATGATCTAGTCATTCTCAGGCGATAGATCTCATGGCGCAAGACAGCATTGCCCCTCTTTTCAGGAAGTGAGTCTAATGCCAGGCGCATGGCTTCCCAGTTTGCCTCTTCGTCATATAACATTATTCGAAGAGTCGGCTCGTAGTGTTCTATTGGAAGAACAGCTTCCGCACCATAAGTTAGGAGGAATGGAGTTTCTCCAGTCGCCCCTTTTTCAGTCGTCCTAATGGCCCAGAGAACATGTGGTAGTTCATCCGCCCATAGGCCGCCTGCTCGTTCAATCTTTTTCTTGAGACCGTCTGAGATGATTTTATTATAGGCTTCTACCTGGCCGTTTGCTTGCGGACGACCGACAGATGCAAAGTAATGTGCAATTCCTTGGTCTCCCAACCAGCTTTTGAGAACAGGCGTCTCAAATTGGGGACCATTATCAAAAACCATAGACATGGGAACCCCGAACCGAGTGATGATGTTTTTCCAAATGAATGAAATTACATCTTTCGTCTTGATTCCCTTTACAGCCTCCGCCTCTACCCATTTAGTGAAGTAGTCAACGGCAACAAGTATATACCTTCTGCCGCCTGTAGCAGGCGTATATGGACCCAGAATGTCCATGCCCCACTTAGCAAACGGTAGTGGGCTGTGAATGGTAGTGAGGCAGTAGCCGGACGGTGAATTAATTTGCCAAACCTTTGGCACTTGTCACATTTTTTCACCATCTCCATTGCATCTGCTTCCAAAGTAGGCCAAAAGTAGCCCTGCCGCCTTGCCCGTTGAGCAAGCGTCCTTCCACCTATATGTGAAGCACAGTAACCAGAGTGGAGATCGTCTAGTATCTCTCGTCCCTTTTCAGGAGTAACACACTTTAAGAAGGGTTGTAGGTACCCCCTTTTGTGAAGTTCTCCCTTTATAATTTCAAAATTGGTGGCTCGTCTTTTCAGTGCTGCCGCCTGTTGAGGATCATCCGGCAGTGTACCGTTTGTCAGATATGCCCTGATTGAATCCATCCAGGTTGAGCTTCTGTCTAGGACTCCAATAGGGTTTTCCTCGATGCTTCTCTTCTCCATTACTTCCCAAAAAACAGTTCGAGGAGTATCGGAGGAGGCGGATGATGCTAATTTTGACAGTGCATCTGCCTGGTTGTTTTCTGATCTCGGCACTTGGATCAGATGGAAATCCTCAAGGGAGCCGACTGCTTGTCGGACCGCCTGTAAATACTTGATCATGGCCGGATGGGTTGCTTCGTATTCGCCATTGTACTGACTCACTATCAATTGTGAATCAGAACAGGCGTCTATTTTTCTTGCCCCTGCCGCCTTGCACATGCGGATCCCGGCTAGTAAAGCTTCATATTCTGCCTCATTGTTTGAAGCCTGAAAACTGAAGCGTAGAGCATACTCGAACCTGTCGCCCTCTGGAGATTGACATACAACGCCTGCTCCACAACCATTTGAAGTAGAGCTTCCGTCCACATATACCTTCCAGACTTGGTCTGGAACTTGAGAGTCAGGAGGACGAGTCATCTCTACAATAAAGTCAGCAAAGGCTTGCCCCTTCACTGCTTTTCTAGGCTCGAACGTAACTTCGAGGCTCTGTATTTCTATGGCCCATTTGATCATTCGTCCTGACGACTCCATGATGGTAAGGGGTCGTTTGATTGGTTGGTCGGTATACACGACGACTGCATGTGCCAAAAAGTAGGGCTTCAATTTTTTAACAGCCGTGAAGAGTGCAAGACCAAATTTCTCCACTAGGGGATACCTCAACTCGGCATTTTTCAGTACGTGACTGACAAAGTAGACCGGGAGCTGACAGCCGTCTCTTTCAGCAAGGAGAACAGCGCTTAACGCATGATCAGAGACGGCCAGGTACATGTAGAGATCTTCTTTGGGCAAAGGGCTGACCAGCCTCGGCAAGGAATGCAAGTGAACCTTTAATTTCTGGAAGGCGGCCTCAGCATCCGGCCCCCATTCAAACCTTGCCTTTTTCTTAATTGCCTGGAAAAAGTATAGGCATTTGTCGCCTGATCGGCTTAGAAATCTTCCCAAGGCCGCCAGACAACCTGTTAACTTCTGAACCTCTCGGACGGTACGAGGCGACTGCATGTCAATGACCGCCTGTACCTTCTCAGGGTTCGCCTCTATTCCTCTCTGATTGATAAGGAATCCGAGAAATTTCCCAGACTCAACTCCAAATACACATTTCTTGGGATTGAGCATGACATGGTGCCGCCTGAGTGTGGCGAAAGTTTCTCGGAGGTCCGTCAGATGATCTTTCTGAAGTTTAGTCTTGACAATCATATCATCAATATATGCCTCGACGTTTCTCCCAATCTGATCAAAGAACACTGTGTTTATCATTCGTTGGAAGGTAGCCGGGGCATTCTTAAGACCAAACGGCATGACCGTGTAACAGTATAACCCCTGATCAGTGACGAAGGCCGTCTTCTCCTGATCTTTCTTCCATAAGGGAATTTGATGGAAACCAGAATAGGCGTCCATGAAACTCATCAAGGCATGGACGGCTGTTGAGTCGACCAGGTTATCAATTTTAGGCAGAGGGTAACTGTCTTTGGGGCACGCCTTGTTTAAGTCTGTGTAGTCTACACACATTCGCCAGGTGCCATTCGGCTTTTTAACAAGCACCACATTTGCAACCCAGTCTGGGAAGTAACATTGCCGAATGAACCCTGCATCAAGTAATTTTTTAACTTCGGCGGCTGCCGCCTGACTTCTTTCTTCGCCATGGTTCCGCTTCTTTTGCCGTACCGGCTTCTTTTTCGGATCCACAGCAAGTTTATGTACCGCCAGATCAGGACTAATGCCTGGCATTTCATGGACTTCAAATGCAAAGATGTCCTTGTATTCTTTCAACAGGTTGTGAAGGTCGTCACCAAGGTTTCTCAGAGCAGTCGTCCCAACTTTGACTGTTCGGTCAGGACGTGAGTCGTCTAATATCAGGTCCGCATGCTCACCAGCCGGCTGAGGGCGGAACTCATCCGGCCGCTCCTCTGCCAATGATTGCTATTTTCTTGCTTTTCTTGCGGACTCTGTCTGGGACGCCTTTCTCTTTTTGTCGCCTGTTTCTTGAACAGGCGCACTCTCCTTGACATTGTCAAGGTCTGTTTTTTCTCCACTTGACCCAGTGGCCATAACAGTGGGCTTGACATCCGAGAGATAGCACTCTCGGGCCATCCTCTGATCTCCCCTTAGGGAGCCGACTGTTCCATTATCCCTCTCAAACTTAAGCAGCATAAGAGACGGGATTATAACAGCCTTGGAATTATTCAGGGTTGGTCGACCCAGAATCATGTTGTAGGCCGAGAGTTCCTCTACTACTAGGAACCGGACTACCATGTGTCGTCCTTCCCCTTTTTCGCCCAGGCGAATGGGTAAATCTACTCGTCCCAGTGGGTGGACGACTCCTCCTCCAAACCCTATTAAAGGGTGGGAGGCCGGATGTATGCAGTCCGTCTGATATTTCAGTTTTGACAGACATTTGCTGCTGATGAGATCTGAGGAGCTCCCGGTATCTATGAGGATTCGGCCAACTCTCTGGTTGGCCACTTTACATTCAATAACGAGAGGGTCGTCATGCGGCCCCCTTACCCCTCCTAGATCCTCTTCAGTGATAACAATCTCAGGAAAAGTATATTTGGACGGCCGTTCTTGGTGAACGGAATTTACATCTAACCGCCTTATATTATCTTTGTTGCCCCTAATAGTGGGGCCGCCTCCTGAGAAGCCGCCTGCAATGGTGTAGACGACTGCATCATCAGTGTCGGAACTGTCGGCCTGTTGATTCTTTTTGGCCGACTGCTTTTTTGAGGAGGTGTTCCCCGTAGATTTCTTGACATAAGTGTCAAGATCACCTTGCTCAGCCAAGCGGTCTAGGTACCGCATGAGACTGATGCAGTCATTGGTGTGATGACCAACGTCATCATGATAAGCACAGATTTTGTCTTGGTTCCGGTTGCTTGCAGAACCCTTCATGGGGAGCGGCTTCTCAATTGAGAACCGTCCCTTTATTTCTTTTAGGATAAACTGGTTATCCTTGTTAAACACATACTTTGGGGAGTATGGTTTGAATTCTTTTTTCTTTTTCTGAGCCGGCTGTTTAGAGGAATCAGCCGCCCAGACCTCTTTTCTTTTCTCATCTTTGTTGGACGACTGTTTCTGTCGTCCCTCTCTTTTGTCGAACCTCTTCCCGTCCGACTGTTTTATCGTACACAGATCAGTCGCCTGTATATAGGCTTCTGCTTCAATCAAGGCCTCTTGAAGAGTCGCCACCCTTTTTCGAACTAAATCAAATTTGAAGGTAGACCCGTCTTTGAGACCTCTAAAAAAGTCAGTATAAGCTACCTCATCCGGTAACCCTTGAATCTGTATTCTCATCAGGTTGAACCGCCTGATGTAAGAACGAAGCCCCTCCTTCTCGCCCTGCTGAATTGTTCCCAAATCAAGGGTCGTTTTCTTCGCAGGGATGTTCATAGCGAAGTTGGAGGCAAATAAGTAAGCAAGCGTCCTGAAGCTGTTTACACAACCAGTCGGCAGGTTGCCGAACCATTGCTGTACAATTCCCTTGAGAGTCGCTGGGAAACACTTGCACCAAGTGGGATCATCCAACCCTTGAAGGTACATCAGGTTGGTGAATGCCATCAGATGGTCTTCTGGGTTAGTAGTGCCGTCATAGGCGCCTACTAGAACATTTTTTACTTTGGCCGGCTGAGCGGCTTCAGTAATTTCCTTGGAGAAGGCCGACGGCTGTTCACCAAGTCTAAGCAACCGTAGCTGCCAGTCCATAGGTTGGACGTTTTTTGCTGCAGGTCCACCAAATGGAGGTGGCTGCATAAAATACTGTTGTTGCGGCACAAATGGTAAGTTTGGTACCGCCTGGGCACTATGAAAGCCGGACTGACGGGAGGTGCCGCCTGACTGACTCTCATGGTACGACTGAGTATGCCTCATCGAGGCATTTCGCAAACTGTCTTGAAAATTTGAAGTAGAAGCCGACTCTGATAATCGGTCACTCTTCTTCTGCTCTAGCAGGAGCCGAGCATCTGTGAACGTTTGCTTTGACCCGTCCGCCTGAATATGACGAACCGGTTTCCTATTTCCCGTAGGATAACGGAATTTTGTGAAATCAAGAGCAGGTGTCTCCCGCTTCTTGGATTTAGGATGAGGAGTCGCCTCTCGCCCTTGAACTGGCTTCCTCTTCAGTGAAGTGGAAGGTTTCTTGGCCGACTGCTCTTTGACTGAAGCAGGCGGTTTTTTGTTGATCAACTCTTGAATCTCTCCCTTGAAGTCCCTCATGAAGGTCATGAGTTCGTTCCTTGTGATGGGAGCAGACCCATCAGTCGGCTGTTGCCGAGCAAGCGGTACGCCTGCTGGCTCGCTTCCTGTTTGAAGATGCTCCCGTTCCCTCCTTTCGGTATGACGGGTACGTCGGGCCCTTAGGGTCCCGTCTGGAGCTGTATGAGTTTCAACTTCAAATTCACTTTCGGTATCATGGTCCGACTGAACTTGAGGGTCGTCTAGGGGACGCCTCTCTTCTGGAGTCGGTACAGACTTGGATGCCATCTCTGAAGTACTCTCCCCACAGACGGCGCCAAATGTTTCGGGGTTTTCTGATGTCCTGCGGGAGAGTTACAATTCCGAGACTGGAACCGGACGCCTGTACCTGCAAAATAACGGAGACTCCTGAGAGCTCCGCCTCCAACGGTCAAGTTAGTACCTGATTAAGGAGTAATTAATACGGAAATTAAAGTAATAAGGTCTCTCTAGGTGAGAGTGCTTAGTGTTGGTAATCTGCTTTGTTAGCGAGATCAGCCGGTTATTACTGTGTGTAATTAATGTGTTTTTCGTAATCCCCCTCTTAATGAGGATTAAGGGAGGTATTTATAACCTTGGGAAACGTGCCACTTTCTAGGTTTAAGGTAAACCTGGGGCTGATCGGGCCTCTAGACTGGATTGGGCCTTGATGGCCGGTTTTCCCATTTGGCATGGGTGGACACGTGGCGTGCCTTGATTGGTCCGTAGAGGACGTATCTGTGATTGACACGTGGCAGGCTCCTATTGGCCTACGTGAAAGACACGTGGCGGAACCTGGTTGGTCCACTTGTCAGACGGTGATTGGTGGATAAAAATCCCCTAATCACATACCATTGTAAATTGACGCTTCCTACAACACCAACAAAGTTTCGTATCAATACAAAACCAAATCAAGCGAATTTTGTGTCAGTTTTAGTCAATGGCCGAGTAATTCTTAGCTTAATTTTTAAATCCATGTTTAAATGTAAATTTGTGATTATTGCTTACATTGTGTTTAATTGGAATACTTAACGATTATATGTTATGTTTTGTTTACTAAATTTTGTTTTCACACGCAGATCTGATTTAATTAGAGAATTAGATTCGAGCAAAAATGATTGGAAAATCAAAGTACGAGTTTCTCGCCTAATGGTCCTATTGGATGAGAAGGTATTATATCTTTATAACTTGTTTACATTTATTAAATTTTTTTATAAACCTTTGTAGTTTATATTAATTAATTTTATGATTAGAACAAATTTTTTGCGATTTAGGTAGCTTAATCAAGTCATCAAATTAGCTTAATTTTGATTACGTTCATACCTCAATTAAAGCCAGCTTTGTACAATTCGTCCAAAATTAATTGAAAGAAAAGTTTACTCAATTAAATACTTTTCATTCATTACAAATAAGAAGCAATATTGCACGTATTGTCAGTGACAACCAAATAATGATTCAATTTTCCAAAATACTATTGTTCGGGTGATTAGAGATGATGAAAAAATTCCAATGCATAGATTTGATTTTGTAAAATTACAATTTTTAGATCAATTTCACAACAATTTTTCACTTCCTGGTAAATATATTGATTTATTTTATAAGATTATAACGGTTAATTTCATATAATTTTTTTTTTTTGCTAACATGTTTATTTATCCACTTTTATTAGATGGAAGTGATATGGGTGTGAATGAAGTAGGTGATTCTATTGAAATAAAAGATAAATAGTATACATGTTTTTATTATTTTTTATTATTTCTATTTTTTAAAAAACAACTAATAATGATTTAGGATTTAAATTATTCAAAAAATAAAAATTTATCTTTTCACATTAAAGATTTTAACCTAATATGTAATCGATAAAATAAATATCATATTTACGATTTTTTTTTAGATATCATATTTACAATTTATTCATATTATTAAATTCAGTTGTCATATAACTAACAACAACGAATAAAATACAAAACAACAATAATAAATTCGCATAATAAATTACTTTTTTTAAGAAAATATACTTTTGTAATAGGCAATAACACTTTAACTAAATTATTATGTGTTTTTCCGTCTAAAATTATTAAATAGTAAAATAAATTAAATAATTGTATATATATAAACTTAGAGTCTATAGGAAAAATATCTTTTCTTGAGATTTATGTATGAAAAAAAAACCGTGCATCGCTACCTAAATAAAAGTAACGAATTAGATTTGATATATCTAAAATTTTAAAGCCACATAAATTATAATCCACGAATTAAATTATTTTAATGAAAAAAATAAAGTAAAAATATAGGAAAAGAATTCAATACTACGAGTATAAGAAATCCAAAAAAAATATACTAAAAAATATTTAAATGATAAACGCTTATAATAAAGTTTGAAACCTATCATATAAGATGAATTTTGATAGTATTTATGATAAGATATACAAATTGTTCGTTAATCAAAATTAAATTAAAATTTGTGATACCTACCATTATAAATTGATCATACGACACAAACAAAATTTTGTATCAATAAAAAATCCCATCAAGCGAATTTTGTGTTAATTTTTGGTCATCAATGGTCGGGTAATTTTTAGGTTAATTTTTAAAATCCTATGTTTAAATTAGTGTTTCTAACTATTACTTACATTGTATTAATTTGGAATACTCAACGATTATATATTTATGTTTTATTTACTAAATGTTTTTTACATGCAGATCTAACACATCATGCGACACAAATAAAATTTCGTATCAATACAATACCCCATCAAGCGAATTTTGTGTTAGTAATTTTGTGTTAGTTTAAGGTCATCAATGTCCGGGTAATTTTAAAATCTTATGTTTAAATTTATATTTGTTATTATTAGTTACATTGTATTTATTTAGGATACTTAACAATTATTTGTTTATGTAATGACATACGATTAGATGTTGTATACTTAACATATGGATGGCTTTGGTTATTTTTAGAGATGATGAAAAAATTCCAATGCTTAGATTTGATTTTATATCGCAACAATTCTTCATTTATTGGTAAATATATTGATTTATTTTATATAAATGTAAAGATTTAATTTATATCAATTTCAATTTGGCTAACATTTTTATCCATTGATGTAGTAGGTTGGTTGTGGACGAGGTTGGTGATTCTATCGAAATAAAAGATATGGTAAAACAATGAATAATGATTTAGGATTTAAATTATTAAAAATTTATCATTTCCTTTATATAACGGAAGAAATATCATATTTACAATTTATTTATATTTAATAAATTCCTTATAAATTATAGTAAAAAAAATATTAAACTTTTGTTGTCTGAAATTATTAAATACAATAAATCAAATAATTAAAAATAGATGAAAAAACCGTGCATCGCACGGGCTTCCATCTAATATATATAAATAAAGTAGGCATTTTAGTTACATTGTATTTATTTAGGATACTTAATGATTATTTGTTTATGTAATGGATACGATTAGATGTTGTATACTTAATATGTGGATGGCTTTGGTTATTTTTGGAGATGATGAATAAACTCCAATGCATAGATTTGATTTTATATCGAAACAATTTTTCATTTATTGGTAAATATATTGATTTATTTTATATGAATGTAAAGATTTAATTTATATCAATTTCAATTTGGCTAACATTTCACGGTTCAATTTATCCATTGATGTAGTAAGGTTGGTTGTGGACGAGGTTGGTGTATCTATCGAAATAAAAGATATGGTAAAACAATGAATAATGATTTAGGATTTAAATTATTAAAAATTTATCATTTCACATTAAAGATTTAAGACAACAAAAAAAAAAATCATATTTACAATTTATTTATATTTAATAAATTCATTATAAATTATTGTAAAAAAAAATATTAAACTTTTTTTAATTTTGTCTGAAATTATTAAATACAATAAATCAAATAATTAAAAATCTTAGATGAAAAAACCGTACATCGCACGGGCTTTCATCTAGTTAAAAATATTTAAGAGGTTAAAATTGTGCATTGACAAATATGTCAAGTCTAACAACAGCAACAAAAGAAGTCTTAAAAAAAAAAAAAAAAAAAAACAAAACAAAACAAAGGAAGTACTTTGTTGAGAAGTTTAAAAATATTTAACCTAAACTTATATTATGGGACTTAATTAATCTTGCTTTCATTCTATACTTATACCTAATTGAACCTGATAAGCTTTATAACACTTGATTAGCTCTTAAACTTATTTTTTAGTGTGAAAAGATGACCCTAAAAGTATTTGTAAATTTGTGAATTAAATTTTTAAGAGATAGACATAAGGTGTGACTGTGTGAGTTATTCACCTCATCAAACTATTCAAATAATTCAATCTTTAAACTTATTTTTCCTCCGCTCTACCTTCAATACAAATAAAAGTATTGAAATGAGTGATCATAGTTAGATCAAGTACTTGATTACATGTTAAAACAATACTAATATGTTTCATTATTATTAAGGTTAACGAATGATTTTTTTTTTTTTTTTTTTTTTTTTTTTTTTTTTTTTTTTTTTGGGTCTCAGTTACATTTCCACAATAATTTACCAACTAATAAATTAATGTATGTCATCAACCGATTATAGTTAAATAGTCACATAAGAATACTAAAATCGCACAAAATATAGCTCTTTTTTTCCTTTCCCTTTTCTTTACTATCTTTGCGTCAAGAATCAATGTAAACTAAAATTCACCAAACTACTAATGACACACAAGTCATCTTAATTATATATACGTACAACATTGAACATTTAAGTATTGTAGAAAGAAAAAAACTAATATAATATTGAAAGTTACTTTACAATATGGATCTCCAGTTTATAACAAGCTAATTGAAATGCATTTTAATCAGCCAGCCTTCAACCTTTTAATCCTTAATCGTATGAACTAATGACTCATTAGAATGACATGTATGTATATTGTCACTTTTCACTCTTAATAAAGGGATTGGATTAGGTCACCAACCATTTCATAAATCGGCCACAAATGTGAATTCTATCTGAAATCCACAAACGCAATCAACCTCCTTTATTCTTATTTGTTTGTCTATTTCAAGCATTTAGATCAAACTTAAAGAATATTGATTAAAATTTTTCGTTATACTCATATATACAAAGATATACTCCCTTCATTTTTTTTTAAGTAAATCACTTTTTTTTGACATCTTTTCTTATTTTTTTTATTAATATCTTTCTTCTCACACCTTCATAGAACTTACTGCTAGTCAAATCGTTGCACTTAAAAAAAAAAAACCCAGAGGGAATAGATAGTATAGTCATATAGGATGTTGTTAGTTAGATTTATCCCATTATATATTATAATAATATCAAGTTATGATAATTTTTGCGCATATGAAAATGGAGATATATATGTTCTAGGATTATTTTTGAAGGCCGTAATCTAAAAATTTGGACGAGGCAAACAAATAGAGATCGAAGGAGTATATATTTTGAAGTAAAAATGACATTTTAAAAAAAAAATGGAAGTAATTATAGCTTTGAATTTATTAAATATTGTAAGAGGGAGATTAATTGTTGGACGGTAGTATTTATATATATATATATAAAAAGTGTCTTTGATGAAAGTCAAAAGATTATGAGCATTAAGTCAAGTTAATAGCTCAATATGTGTTTTTTTTATTTTTTATTTTTATAAATGATACCTTAATATTGTACTTTGTATTTCACATGAACCATAGTAGCCATTTAAATTCATGATTTTCAATTGATTCATCAAGTCTAATACCAAATTCAATTCTTGTTATTGTTTCACATGGACCACAATGAACGTTGAGAGATGGACTAGGGTCCAGTAATTGATGCACTAGCTTAATTATGGACTGTATATTATGATGTGCCACACAGAAGAATCCAATTGAGATTACAAGTCTCACAATAGAAGGCCCACGAACCAAATGGCATTATAGCCCGTAAATACGTAACAAAGCATAACATGAACAAGACAAGTATTTTCTCTCTCTCTCTCTCTCTCTCTCTCTATATATATATATATATATATATATTTTAAGATAAGGGAAGGATCCATTTCTGACTGTACTTCAATCCTAACGGTTTTTTGATCCGATATTTGCGGGTCAAACACTTAAGAGTGAGGGGGAAAGGGTAAGGGATCCCCACCCTCAAAGTGTCTCTAGTGGCATTGAATTCCCCAACCTGCCTCAAGGTTGGAAAGCACAATCCTTACCATTAATCAAAATTCAAGTAATGCTTGAATTTACGATGAAGAGGTCTTCGTGATCAACTGCTTAACTATCTTCTACATGAATATATGATGAAGAGGTCTTCGTGATCAATTTTTTTTTTATTTTCTTTTTTTATTTTTTATACTAGATCAATCATTAATCAAAATTCAAGTAAATAAATCTTTATGTTACATAAGACGACAGTGACACCTATGTAACGCTATCTGTTGCCTTTAAAACGCGACTATTTTTAACGAGTGAGAAAAACTATCAAAATGTTACCTTGACCAGGCCCTGTTCTTTTGAGCTTTTGGGCAGAAAAGAACAGAGCAGATTTTAGCATAGCTGAGTAGTGCAAAGTAGAGTAGAGCATGTTTCAGCATTATTATCATTATTACTATTATTATTTGATTTTTGTAGATTTTTTTACTCTTTTTTTATAACATTAGAAAATGTGTTAAATAATATAAAATATTAATTATTGTCATTAAATATTATTATTATCAATTAATATTATATATTAATTATTTTATTATTATAAAATATTAATTATTATTATTATTATTAAATATTAAATATTAATTATTATTATCTATAAATATTACTTATTATTATTATTAATTATTATTTTTAACCAGAGCATAGCAGAACAATTCAAAAGAACAGGACCTAACTATTACTCGAATCACCACCTTACCAACACTCCTATTTTTTAAATACGAAGTAGTAGTGTTTTTGACATGGGCAAAACATTAAGCACTAGCCCAAAAGCTACAACCAACCAGGGTCATAATGTAATTTATTTTTACTTCGTATAAGGTAGTTCCAAACAAATAAGGCCCGGTTATTTTGAGTTACTGATCTGCTTTGCTCTGTTGAGTATAAATAAGCTGCTTTGTTTTAGTGACACCTGCTATTCTGCCCTATTTTGCTCTGCTTGCCCATAAATTCAAAAGAACAGGGACTAACCCGAATAGAGTCCCAAAACTCTGCTTGCCTGCTTGGCGCCTTGGCATAAGCCATCCATCCGAATCAAGGAACCTCAGCTCACTACACTCCACAGCTTCCTTATTCTTTATTCTATTCCATTTCCAAAGCATTTGCTTACTACCAATTACAACTTTGCAACTCATTGCTATTTGATGAGCATCAACCCTCTTCATTCCTTTTTTTTCTAGATTTTCTTCCTCAGATTTTTGCGCTCACCCACCGATTTTTCCCTCACAAAAACATTCAATAAAATCGTCAGAAATTAAATTAAAAAAAGGGTCTTTTTTTTATTTTTATTTTCTGGGTCTTTTATAAAATTCAATATAAAGGATTGCGCAAGATTTGATAAAATGGTAAGAATTATACCAATGGCGTCCACTTTGAGGCCATCTCTTACCTGCTTTAGATTTTCTTCAAATACTCGTTTTGGGGTTTCTCTCTCTTCTCATAGGCCGCTTTCTTCTCTTCACCTGGGTAGTGGTATGTAATTTTTCCCCAATTTATCAAAATCTTGATTATTTATTTTGGTTTGTAATTGAAATTTCAGGTTTTAGCTGAATTGGGTATTATTGTTTATGGTTCAAATTGAAAAATTGGGTTCTGGGATGTTCTATAATATGTTTTTAGTGTATAGGGAGCCAAAGGCAATGATGTTGACGCGATTCGATCCCGGGTTTTGGGTATTATTGATTTTTTGGAGTGATTGAATTATGTGGCTATGTTATCTTGTGGCATTTTATCAGTAACTTGTAATTGGCCTTGTTTTTTAGTTGTTAAAGGTTAAAACATTGTATTATGTTTATTTGAGGTTATGTTACACTTGACATTGATAGATGGACTGAAGAATTTCCCCTTAAAAATTTTGAGTATTTGTGTGGAATGAGGTGATTCAATTGATAGTTGTTTATTAGAGACTATATCGAAGCGTCTTTAAATGGAGTAAATATGTATTATTACCTAGTGAAGAGCTAGTTTTGGGTAAGAATTGATATGAAAGTAATTAATTATTTGTGAGGAATGCAAAGAGTTTGTTTTTTATTTTTAGTATCACTGATGTTAGTGGAGCTAAGCTGTAAGTCGAAACTCGTAATTTTGTAAACCTTATAAAAGAGTGATGTGTGAATGTGGTGTGTTCAAGATTCAGATATTGAGATGGGAATGCCTATGATTCTTGTTGTAGCCACATACGCTGATGTTTGTTCTCGATAGTGAATAGTTGTTACTATAGGAGTATAGGATTTTGAATTGATATATCTTCATTTTTTTTTCAGCTGTTCCGCAGTCATATTCCTTCGGTTTAAGAGCTTCGAAATTGTTGAGAGAGGGCAATGGCTTCTCTGTCAATGCAGCTGGTAATGCTGCACAAGCCAGCACTAGTGCTGTTGAAGAGAATGTTCTGGAGTGGGTCAAGAAAGACAACCGAAGGATGCTCCATGTTGTTTACCGTGTTGGAGATCTTGACAGGACGATAAAGTACTTCCATGTTCCTTTACAATGTAGTTTATACCCATTTAACAATTACATTCTTCATGAGTTTAAATTGATGGTTTCAGATTCTACACGGAGTGCCTTGGAATGAAACTGTTAAGAAAACGTGACATACCAGAGGAGAAATACACTAATGCCTTTCTTGGTTACGGGCCAGAGGATTCACATTTTGTCATAGAACTAACTTACAGTAAGCCACATTATTCCTTATGAAATTGTTATCTGTTTCAATATACAAGTTTCTTATCACCCCCACCCCATTTCTTTTCATGTTCTATAATATTTATTCATGTTTATGTTCATATGGTGCTGTCAGATTATGGAGTTGACAAATATGATATTGGAACTGGTTTCGGTCACTTTGGCATTGCAGTTGAGGATGTAAGATTATATATCTACCTTTAAGCGTTTTTCTATATGATATATGAGGCTACACAATCCAGAGACAATTTTTAATTAATTATTTATTTATTTATTTTAATTATATGAACTCATTGATCTTTGATGCTCCGTTGATCTTTGTCTTGACATATGTTAAGTAATTTGAAGTTTGCTACTGAAAAATAACGCTGCAGTCCCTTAGTCAGTTAATTGAATGATGAATCGAGTCTCTTTCATCTAATCATTGAATAGTTCCATCAGATGGCAATAATGCTGCAGTCCCTTAATCAGTTAATTGGATAACAAATTGAGTCCAGTTTTTTCTTTCTTTCATTTGATTAGTGAATAGTCCCATCAGATGACAATATACTCTCATTTCAAAGTTTAAAATTTGATTGGAGAGTTTATATTAATTAGATTATCACAAGAAGGGATTTAAATATATATAAGTGTGCATGTCTAATGTGGGATTTTAGTGTGTGTGCTTAATTGGCATGTAGAAACATTTTACTCAGGCTATCACCATTTCCTATATTCTTTAGATCTAATCTTTGGCACAGATTTGGCGCATATATGTGGGTGTGGAAGCTCCTAAGTATAAATTCAAAAATAGGCATAAGTGCACACTATGGGCCTGACCTTACTAAGCCTATTAGCTTCCTGGCAGCATGAAGAAAATATCTCCTGCAAGGCTGCAAGTGCAGTTCAATACCAGTGCAAACATTATTTTCTTCTTTTTCTTCTGCTTCTTTTCTCTTGTTTCTCTATAGTCTGTACAGTTCCTCATGCCCTATGCTTTCACTTTTCTCTTGTTTTTTCCTTTTCATTCTCCTTGTGCCATTTGTTTCCTATTTGTTTCCTCGATTTCCTTCTCTCTCTTAAATTTTCCTTCTTAATGTTTTTTCATCTTTCTTCTTATTGTCCCACTGCATACTACATATTTCCTGTAAAGAGATTTCCGTATCCTTGTAATTTACTTGGTGGCTTTTTTCCTTCTCATTCTACCCAAAATACTTCAAAGCTTACCTATTCATATTTATATATAACTAATAACATATAGTTGTATAGTTATAGACCAATTCCAAAATAGCCATGTAACTGAATCAAACTCATTTTTGAGACTTTATAGACTTATTAATAGGCATCTTATGGTTCCAAACCAACTTATATGACCCCGATGAACACCCTACGCATTCACTTTAATTTTGGATAAAGTTCCCAGAATTGGCCCAAAAGCATGGTTTATAGCCTTTAGTTTTGAACAATTTTTTACTTTTTTGGACTTGGAAAGGAAACAAGTCGAGATGCTTCTTATAGACCCCAAGACGCCTCAGGAGTTCATTTGGGTGGTTGGAACCATCCACTTTGCCTTTAAATTGTCAATTTGGTAATTTACTTTTTTACAACTTACGCCCCTATCATTAACTCAAGGCCACCATGAGACTTGATATGACCGACTAGTGGTCATGTATCGGTCCTATAAAGTCCCAAACAATATTATATGACCTTGATATGCATCCCCCAAATCTCGAATTTTTTTTGACATTTGGTATGAGACCTCTAAAATTGAGACCTCTTGATATATCCTTTGTTTTGAACAATTTTAGGCTTTTCCATTTCCGGAATGGAAATTGATCGGGGGATCTTCACATGAACCCCATGATATTTCGCGAGGCCATTTAGGTAGTCAGAATCATCCACTTTGCCTTTACACCGTCAATTTAGCCATTTATTTACACACCTCTCTTTATTAACTCAAGGCCACTACGGGCCTTTATGCGATCAACTATTGATCATATATGGCTCCAAATGACATTATATGACAATCTTGAGATTTTTTGACACTGTGTACTTAAACCTCAAAAATTGGTCTAAAAGCGTGGATGGCCTCCACTTTTGTACAATTTTGGACTTTTCACCATGGACCCCACAACACCCCAAGAGGCCATTTGAGTGGTTGGAAGCTTGGAACTGTTCATTTGCCGCCTTTAAACAGTCAGTTTAGTAATTTTCGTACAAACCCTCTTAAATAACTCAAGGCCACCATGGCCTTTCTATGACCGACTAATGGTCATATACTCATATATGCTCCAAAACTATCTTATATTACCCCAGGATGCATCTCCTTTGATTACGTGAGTTTTCGACTGAAACCTCCATTATTGGTTCGAATCCGTGCAACTCACTCTCGAATTTGTTTCTTTAAATGAGGTGATTTTTAGAATGTATAAACCATTATAGTGTTAAATGTGGCATTTTGAGGGGCAAATGGTATCCAAAGTGGGGCACGAGATGTTGTCATATACATCATGTCCATAAGGCACACTTTTTGCAATGCCTTACAGATCATCATGACTCAAGCACTCAACTGACAATATGCTCTAATTTATGTTATTTCATATGGATGGGCGGTTTTACAGAAGACCAAACTATTCAGTACATGAACAAGCTTCTTAATTACTTATTAATAGATATAGTATGATTTATATCCTTCGTGTTTGTCTTCCTTCATATAGTCATGGAAGTTTGGTCGAGGACAAAATTGTGTTGACAATTTCTGTGAGTTACCTTACTCCACCTCTTTGAACAGAAGGGTTAAAATACTGTGCATATTTTTTAGTGGCTTAAGTAATGAGGACGTTATCCTACATAGCAACTTGATTCTCTGGAGAAAACTTTCCTTGTGCATCACTGGTTGTGTACTTCTGTGTATTCTCTTTTTGTTTGAATGTGTTTCTGGGTTTATGTTCATTTGTCTGTCCTTGTACAGGTGGCCAAGACTGTGGAACTTGTAAAGGCTAAAGGTGGAATAGTAACTCGGGAAGCTGGACCCGTTAAGGGTGGAAATACTGTCATTGCATTTATCGAAGATCCTGATGGTTACAAGTTTGAACTTATCGAAAGGGGGTCTACACCTGAGCCTTTGTGCCAGGTAATGCTGCGAGTTGGTGATCTTGATCGATCTATTGAGTTTTATAAAAAGGTAAGAGCTGTAAGTATTGACCCTTGACAGGTTGACACTGGTATTTTAATCAAAGGAACTAAAAAGCATTTTGTATTTCAGGCTTATGGCATGGAGCTTTTGCGGACTCGGGATAATCCACAGTACAAGGTAACATATTGCATTTACTTTGTCAATTGCAGCCAAAAATTATACCTTAATAATAATTGGTTCAATCAGCTATATGTTGTACATTGACATATTTGGTTGCTTTGACTTAAAGTTGAAGGTAGTATGATTCTGAGTTCCATTTCCTTTGTGTGTTGGATAAAGTTACTATTTGTCTGATCTTCTATTGCGTCTTAATTCCACTAATCTTAGCTTCCTCATTTTGTGTCTATTTGCAACATCTTGATTTTGAACTGTGAACTTACTAGGTACTACCTGTGGGGATTTGTGCTAAAAAAATTGTCATGTGAGATCATTAGATTTGTCTCAATGTATGCTTTCAAAATATGAACTTTTTAAAAAAAAAAATTACTTTCTAAAAATGTAAAATATTATGTATTAGTATATGTGAAAGTCAAAACGTTGCCACTAAGAAAAAAGAGGAAGTATACATCTTCGTGCTTTCTGAGAACAATATATGCTGATCCGATTGGATTTGGTTCTGCCAGAACTTTATTCTCCAAAATTCTTTCTGAAGGTGATTTGGTACATGAGCTTATAACTTTACATGTTGATGTATTCTTTCAGGATTTTATACAGACAATTCATCAAGCTTCTATGTAGTTGAATACTTGAATACTTTTATTTTTCATTTTGTACGCTAGGATGTAATTAAGTAATTTTGATCTTGCCCCTTGCCGGTTCTTTATCAGAGTTTTCTTTGTTGTACTTTTCTTTTCTTTGTTGTTGTACATACAAAATACTGTTTTAAAATTACTTTAATTGCAATGGTGTAGTTGAATATACCAACTCACCTATGCACATTTTGAAAGCTGTGATGCGTGATGTTGCAACTGGGATGTTCCTTCCTCAACTTCACCATCGTTAAAATGATGTTTGGAGCCACTATCTCCATGATTAGAGCTATCAAACTAGAAACAAAATGCAGGATTGAAAAATGAATATACGCCATTATATAGAAGTGTGAACACTGCAGGGTGTAAATTATTGCAGCCACTTTATTAGCTATATCTACTACCATTTTGTGTATTAGCAGGCACTTATTTTGGTTTCACTAATCTGTTTAATATTCCCTCCTTAATCTTGCTATTGCAACTTATGCACTATGTTAAACCTTTGGGCCTGCTATTAAATTCTCTGCTGTCTATTTCAGTATACAATAGCAATGTTGGGATATGGTCCTGAAGACAAAAATGCTGTTATGGAGTTGACTTACAACTACGGAGTTACTGAATATGACAAAGGAAATGCTTATGCTCAGGTATGAATAGTTTGTTCTTCACTCACTAACTTATGCTTTGTTGCTCTGGAATCGTGACGTATAAATATTTTTACGTGTAAAAATAATATTATAATGACTTGTTTTTATCACCTTTTTGGCTTTATTGCATTGTTTTGTTTGGAGTGCTTGCTAAGTGTTAATTAGTGATCCATTGAGTTGATCATGAGAAGTTCGTCTTGGACTTTAGGTATATAATTTTTGATACGGTATTTAGAGGTAAAAGCTAGAGCTTGACCTCTGATATATGTTTTCTATGAATGAAGATAAT
The DNA here is from genome assembly GCF_001683475.1 of Chenopodium quinoa. Taxonomy (NCBI): domain Eukaryota; kingdom Viridiplantae; phylum Streptophyta; class Magnoliopsida; order Caryophyllales; family Amaranthaceae; genus Chenopodium; species Chenopodium quinoa. The sequence continues at coordinate 848,740 of NW_018745003.1, forward strand.
TCTTCTAGGAGCTTAAAAACCAAGAAAAAAATTGAAAAAAAAAAAAAATTATGGAAAAAGAATTAACATGCTTTATATCCCTTGGCAATGTATCCATAGACTGGAACAAGTTATGCAAAGCACTCTCTACTCATTGATTTATTCTACAATCTTCCTAACTCTTTGTTTATTATCAAAAATCTCCCATCTTGCTGACCAAATGCTTAGAAGATAGCTGAACAAGCTGATCACCAGAGACTTTTTCTTCTCATATTATTCCCAAACCTCACTTAAGATACTTGCATATGCCCTTAGGTATATAATGTATATTGTTTTGGAAGAAAGAAAAGAAACTTGAAATATGAACAACTCTTCGGATATTGGTTTCCAAAACAGTAAATAATGGACTGAGGTATGAAAAGAGGGACTCGTGTTATGTACATTGTGCAATTTTTCCCTGGGGGGAGGGGGCTTTAACATAGTAGGCCCACTCCTTACCTTTAACATAGTACGCCATTATATAGAAGGGCACTTTCCTTTGGGCCTGCACTATGTTAAACCTCACTCCTTACCTGAATGGCTGAACCATATATATGCCTTTAATTTATGGTATACTGGATTTGAAATTGAAATACTGCACATAAAATCCGACATTTATGTAGGTCTGAGCACCTTTGAAATCTAGGAGTCTGTCATTAGTAAAACTTCCAGCTATTCTGCACTTAACTCTTTTCTTACCGTCTGGCAATAAATCTTACGACTTTACAAGTATATATTTTTCTTTTTTAATGACCAACTAAGTCTTTTGGGGTCAACCTGTAATTATGGTGCTGCAGATTGCAATTGGAACGGATGATGTTTATAAAACTGCTGAAGCAATTAAACTCTGTGGAGGAAAGATCACACGGGAGCCTGGACCATTGCCGGGTATCAACACCAAGATAACAGCATGCCTTGATCTTGATGGTTGGAAAACGGTATGTCATTTAAACTTGGGGATTTTTAACTTCGACTATATATTTTCACTATATTGACCTAGATTAGCTGATGCCTACATATTTTAAAGAAATAGAATTTTTTTGTTGAGAGCTTAATCTTTATTTAGTACAGATGATGGCTGGCAGGCTAGCTTAGAGTACAGATGATTTAGTTTGAATTTGGAATCACAATTGAATTTCTAAATGTGGCTTATTTATTTAATCTTGTAATTTAGGGTGGTTGACTACTTAAATGTGCAGCCCTGATACAAACTTGTCGGCCCCACCATCTATGACCTTCCTTTTGGAAGTAAACCCACTAAAAAGAATGTATATTCCTGCCATTTAGCTAATTTTCTGATACTTTTGGGTGATAAATTTGCTGCTCTGTTACAAGATATTGACCTTTCTAATCTCACCGCATAAGACCCTGTAATCGTGTTAATGATGGATATATTTGTAAGCTTCTAAACTTGATTATGTGTATATAGAGGACCTGTTTGGAGTTATTAACAAAGGGACTCCTGTAGCTTCCTCTTTTGGCTCGTTTTAGGTTCTTCCAATCAATCACTATTACTAGAGGTTGACCTTTCCAATCTAACTGTATGGTGTACTACCATCAACGTGTAAATGATGGGGCATTCTTGTAAGCTACTAAAGCTTGAGTGTAAAGCAAATAGAGGGGCTGTTTTTGAACTCTAGAGTTCTGCTAATTCAGCTTGTGTTTCAGAATCCACGGCCTTATTAGAAAGTTCTTTTTCAGGTTGCGGTTGTAGCCTTCTACTCCGTGCAAATTATCTTACAGTATATTCTTTGTGCAGGTGTTTGTTGATAATATTGATTTCCTGAAGGAGTTGGAATGATGCTCACGGCCTCACAGGTGTCCAGATTTCCAACTTATGTTTACGTCAGTGTAAATTATTTCTGTAGCATTTGCTTATTTAGTGTAAAATCTATAGCTCTTCCACCAAAAAAACAATCTTTTGTCAAGTCATCTTCAATAAAAGAGGTATGTCAAAAGCTCGTTTAATCCTTTATTTTGGGTTGTAGATAAAATTATAATGACCATGAATCTTTCTCAATAGCTCTGTAAATGACCCTTAACTGGTCATTTTCCCAATGTTTTTGGCAATTAGGACTCGCAACAATCCAAGAAATTAAGAGCTATTATTTTGCTCCACTTAAAAGTCATGCTGTTAACTGCACCAAGCAATTAGTTTGTAATAAACTAGCCAATTTTGCCTAAATTTTATTTTTTGATAATTAGAGACATTATAGGTTAAAATTTTGCATCCGCATACATGCCAAAGAGAAATAATACCATTCAGGAATACAACAGTTTAATTTTGATCGTTATTCCTTTAATTACATGACCTTGGTCATTGATAATAGATAGTCCATAACCTTAAATTATTCAATCAGTTGTACAATAATCCAAATCCAATTAGGGTTAGCATTTATCAATATTCCAACTCCAATGTTTTCATCTTTACTAATTTTTACCCAAGACTGTATCCTATCTTTGATCTTTCTGTCAAAAGTTTTGGCCATTTAACATCATACTCCAGTAATCAGCACGAATTCTGAGCGAGTCAAACGAGTCCTCATATTGTTTGCAAACAATCTTATGAGCCTGATATGGCGGTGCTCGTGATGGGGTTAAAACTTGGCATCAATTCCCATAATTATTTAATACGAAGTACTCCTAATATATTTTATTCTTTGAGATTCAACATGATTCCAGTGGTCAGAGTACATAGCATGATCAGTCATCAAGCAACAACTTTTGTTTTTTTTTTTTTTTTTTTTTTTTTTTAAAGAAAGAAGCAACAACTTTGACTACTTGAAGGAAAATTTAGAATGTCGTTCTAAGTCTCTTCTTATCCACCAAAAAAAAGAGTTTTACAGCTACGTGAGGGAACTAGTTCCCACTTAAAAGAAAAGTTTAGTAAATAAAGCCATAGACAAGACTGCATGCAAGTATTGACGGCCACAATCAAGAACTTGGCCAGTGTGTATCGCAAGTCTGATCAAAGAGCAACAAAAATCATACAGATAACAAAACGCCAACAATAAACCATGACATTCTCCTGGTTGCAATGGTTCAATAACCATTCTCGAGAATCTCGACTAGTATGACACCGGTTATCAAGTTGGGGCAACACAAATTAAGCATCATTGATCTTTTCTCTTCATGTCATTGACAAAGCTTGCATTGCTATACGTCACTGTACATATTTCAAGTTTCAACCAACACAGCTTCAACTCTCTTGGAGAAATACAAGATGTGAGGGCCATAATGCAATTATACACCACCCCTATGAACTTGTGCCCCACATCTAGTGCGGTGCTGTAAACTCAGTCCAATATCAAGTAATTTCAGCTCAAAATACTCAACTAAATCTAGCTGGCATTTAAGCCAAAATCTAGAAAATTTGACACCAACCTGCATGTTTTGGCTTTTTCTTAGCCAACCCCTTCTGTAATAACTGCATTCCATGTGTGTTGTGAGGTGTGTGTTGAATGCACGAAAGTCTACAGTCCCAAAGAAACGAATATAAGCCATTGCACAAACAGATCATTCAAACAATTAAAGGTAGCATGTGTGCAAAATGCATGCAAATCATCAAAATCTAGTCTCCAACCTTGTAACCACTTTCTCTACAATGAACACTTGGTGCTGTAAGAAAGGTAAATCTTCTAAACGCATAGCAAATCTAAGTACTGTGTTTAGCTTGCTGAAAGGTCACAAATATCACCTTCACACATATATGTGCATTAATGAGTAGAGGTGCAGTTGATACAAGGTCACCTGGAATAAGAGAAGTGGTGGGAGGAAAATAAAAAAGAAAAGAGGGTCACAATGTCAGAATTCAAACAGAAGAAAGAAGGCTGGTCATGAAGTAGACTCAAAGCCGGTGATAGACCAGTCAGGCCGCTAACAAACTCATGAATCCTTCAAGAGAAAATTCAACTAGTTTGCCCTACCCTAAATCCAAGTAGAATATACTCATACAGCTCCTTGCCAATTAACAAAGTAAATTAATTCAGCTACTCAGAAGCAAAAGTTTAGCTCACCCTTTAGAAAATCAATTCCACCCTAAAAAAGGAAACCGGGAACTAGGAAGGTAACATGTGCAGGCCAGCTCACAAAAAGAGAAATTACAATAAAATTCAGACTTCCTATGAATGTTAACATACCTGGCTCCTTATAAGTAACAAATCCCAATGACAAACTTGACTTCTGGAATCAGACGAAGGAAATCAGAATCATTCAGCCACAGCTGTACCCCAGCATAGGGTGAACAAGATATTAAGAAAATGCAGCTAGCTTAAAACTGCAATTGTAGCCAATCCCAAAATCTGTTTTTTAGAAACAAATCTGTGTGATCTTCTAGTTCCGGGGAGAATTCGCAAAACTCCGTTTCCCTTCCATCTCTTGGATAGAGATAGATCGAGAGGGTTTCTAAGTACACCATATCCGAGCAGGCTTGCATATGGCAGGCAATACATGAATGGGCACTGCTCAAATTCTGACACACCCTTCAACATATAACTATATTTTTTATGAAAAAATAGGAGTAAACTCTTCATATCTGTAATCAGAGCTTTGTCGCTTATACTCCATAAACACTGCTGAGTGCTGGCAAAAGCTCAAGTGGCTAGAGTAATGTATTTGCAGACCTGGATTTTTAACCCCACAGCTCCACCTGATGTAGCAGTTTAAAAGAAGAAATTACACCTCCCTACACTACAGTGCCACAAAATCCTTGTTCCAAAGCAGTTACGATCAATGCAAGAGCTTGGAGAGTTCACCAGCAGCATTTGACCGGGAGCTAAATAGTACTTCGTAACAAAAATAACTTCCAAATATAGAGACCAGTAGACTGCATCCTTGTGCAATCACATCACAAGAAGAGGCGTGTTGAGATGTACTCGGAAGTCGGAACACCAAGGACCTTCCATATCATTATTCTGAAAATCCCTGCAGAGCATAAAGTGTGAACTCAAAGGATCAAAAAACTATGGGAACAGTTAATAGCAAGTATCATCAATATGCAGCATGCTCCTTTGTCAAAGTTTTCATAAAACAGAAAAAAAGAATATTGCATGTAAAACGAAGGGATTTGGTTACATGAAGATCCATAAGAAGAAAAGATTCAATACTAGATATGGTTTCACTTTCAGACACGAAAGAAGAGGTCAAAAACAGGTCTAGGAAATAATCTAAATACAGAGCATTCTTTAATCGATACAAATACAGAATGATTAAAGCATATTTATGAAACCGAAAACAGACATGAGACAGAATTATGAGATTAAAAAAATCAGGGCGGGAAAGGAAGCATACATAAAGCCAGAAAGTAAGATAAGAAGAAGACCTTATACCGCAGAATGATTCCGGGGACTACCAAGGAACTCAGTAAGACCAGACAATAGATATGTAGAATGAGGTCAGATAACAGAATACATTGTGAAAGTGCATTGTAGAACTGTTGTTCAAAATTTTACCAGTGAAACATGGAAAACAAAAGAAGTATATATAATTGCAGATGCTGAAAGATAACCAGCAAAGATTATTACACAAGAAGCACAGATACAAAATCCATTAGTTTAGACAATGTAATATAAGAAATCAAAGAAATTGAAAATTAATTTGAAAATCGCCCATGAAAACAGGATTCAATAGTATCAATTTGCCAGTAATTAAGAAAAAGCTTTTTGAAAAGGGAAAACATGACAACAAAAATTTGCAAGTAAAGTCTCAATAGAGCACTTGCATATGAGATATGATGTAAACTTCCTTTTAACTGACAGCTTCTTTATAGAGTAGCAAGAATGAAGAGGTACAATAAACACCACCAAACTTTTTTATTAAGATCAGAAGAGAATTAATAATAGTCAAGCTAATGTATGTTGCTACTGTCACATACACCTGATTCTCATAAAAGTACAAAATGCAACTCACAAAACCATGAACCAAATAGATGGACGCTGTTGAGGACAACCGTGTGGCAGAGAGGATTCTGCAACCTTTATGGAACACACACGGATGAATATGCCACAAGTTGTCATATTACACAGGATTGTAAATACAAGAGTGATGTGTGCGATTCATGGCATCAGCACACCAGTTGCACCAAGCTTTTTTAGGTCATACACTGTAAGTCCAAATATATTTGCCGCACTTCTGAGAATGTCTTGCATGGCACAAGCTCAAATAGCAATGGTTGCGGCAAAACTGAGGTGCAACAGGTGCCCAGAGATTTGCATTAAGAGATCATCCAGGATAATTTTCACCTGGAAGGAGGATAGGTAATCCTTTTTAACATATGTCAATACATTGCACAAAACAGATTCAGCAGTCCATAGATAATATTACCACCTTCAATCACTTTGCAGATGAAATTCGCATCAGGGGAGAAATCCATCTGCTTGAAGGACCAGTTTTATTAACATGTTCTTGATTCGAGTTTGTAGCTTCAGTGGGCCTAACAGGATCAGCAGCATCTTTTCTCAAGATCCCTTGTGAAGAAAATGAAGTTGATGGTAACTGAACATTCACAAAAGATTAAGTTCAGGCCGAAGCTAATGTTGGAAATTATTAAAAAAAAATAAAAACCGGCCACATCATTAGATTTTAGTGTTGAAATAGACTTACATCTTTGTATGCCATGGTTTCAGATGTCCGTTTTTTCTCAACGGCTAAACTAGAATGCATGTGGGAATCAAAAGCTGCACCATTGCCCACTCTAGCACGGTCAGTGATACCATGAGCATGCATGGCATATTGCCCCCCTGAAAACATTATAGTAATTAAACAATGAAGTGTAGATCTTCCTTCAAACACTCAAAGATAAAGGGTTTTAAAAAAATTGGACAAAACTGAACATCTCCAATAACATCCCTGTTAATGGCCACAATTTGACTAAGTATCATCACTATTTAAGCTGAAAATTCATACAGCATTAATCCAGACATGTAATGACTACAAAGACTTCAAAAAGTGCACTCATTTTATAGCTATTCACAATACCAAAATAATACAACAACAACAATGAAGCTAATATACAAGGAATATTACCCTGCCTCAGCTCCATTAGGCAGCATAGAATAGGTCTTGCTAGTGAACTATGAAATTGCCTCTTAAGCAGGAGGAAATCACAAAATCCCATAGCATAATATTAAGATATAATCAAGCACGTAGATAATACAAACAGAACTTGAAAAGTTCCTAGACTACTGATTATAGAAATAAACAAACATGCTTTTCTTCACCCTCCCCCCTTCCCAACAGCAACAACTTAAGGAACATGATTTGTTGCTCTTATGTATGATTTGGATTTAAGGGTTGGGAGTACAGGGTGGAGTGGCAGAGGTTAAGAAAATAATCTTTCACAAGCTTCACTCTAAAAGAAAACAAAAGATGTGATGGTTTGCCTCATGAAGGCTCTAAAGGGCCTAAGTTTCACAAATTTTCACCACATAAATATTTCAGAATCTTTAATCCTTTTAAAGATAGACAACCAAATCTTTACAATAGGTTGACAGACGACAACTTTTGACATTTTAAAAAAAAAAAAAAAAAAAAAGGCAGCAGTAACTAGTGTACTAGTCAAATAACCAACAAATGAAGCAAAACAGCAAGAAAGAAAGAGATGCTTATGAGCCAAACTTAGTGACAGCTTCTAAACCACTCCTAAAAAACGACTAAATAAGAACACACAATGAAATCAAACCTTGATTGTCCACATCCATTGGCATTGCACGACTGCTACTTCCTCCTGCAGCTGGCTGCAAATATATGTCAATGTACATCCCCACAGAGGTACAAATAAATGAAAAGCACATCTAAATTGAGCAAAAATTAGTGTATGAACTCACCGATAACTGAGGCTGATTTCTACTCTTTTGAACCTGCTGATATTTCATAATGGTCCAATCAAAGATGTAATCAAAAGAATATCCTGAGAATACAGAGAACATGATCAAAGCTCAAATCAGTTCAAACTTGAGCATAAAATGGGACACGACAAAATTAGATTCATGGCACTGCAAATAATTAAGACAGAAGACAACTACCATAAAGTACCTTCACGAGTAAATAATTCACGAAACAAGCGCTTCAAGAACCCATAATCAGGTCGCTGATCAAATGTCAATGAGTGGCAGTAATGCAAGTACGAGGCAAATTCAACAGGATGTGACTTGCATAAGACCTTTGAAGGAAAAAAGGCGACAGGATTACATATATTCACAAGTCATCATACAAACAATCAAATGAGGTTAGGGACAGTGGACAGAGCTGACATACCTCTATTGGAGTAGCCAACTTCTTCTCACATATTTTGTCATATTTTTGCTTCTTGGTTGCAGCTTTAAGACCTTGCCAGGGTAGGCTATATAGAGATAAATAAAAATCAAATTATGAATAATACATTGTGTAATACTTGAGATTGACAAATCTTAAAAGATGTAGGAAAATAGCTCACCTTCCTCTCAAAAAATAAAGGAGAACATATCCAAGCGACTCTAAATCATCACGCCGACTTTGCTCTACAATGAAGAGACTAAATAAAGAGACAGTAACCAAAGGCCACAAATAAAAAAACCAGAACCATAGACTTCAGACTCACCAATGCCAAGATGAGTGTTGCAACTAGCATAACGTGCAGTCCCTGTCAGATTCTTGTTCTCCCTGAACAAATGAAGCAGATAGCTCAGGAGTTACATGCAGGTAGAAATTTTTAAAGAGGATCATAAACCATAGTTTCAGAACCACAGAAAGAAAACATATCAGCCTGAGGGATTCACCTGTATGGAATATGGCGATTCGTTGTTGGTTCACGATATCTTTTTGCAAGTCCGAAATCAATAATGTAGACCTGTTATGCACAATTGTTTAGGGTGATAATGTATGGAACAATAATAGCAGGATAAACAAAGAAGGCATTACATATGACCTACCTGATTAGCTTTTCGACCTAGACCCATGAGAAAGTTATCAGGTTTGATATCTCGATGTAAAAAGCCTTTCGAATGAACATATTCTATTCTTGTAATCTGGGAAAACAAAATAACAACACCAGTAAATACACACATATATGATTCTTATATCCCACGAGCTCGTATAATCATGTAAAGCAGGAAATCAAAGATGTTTGTACCATTTGATCAGCCAACATTAGGGTAGTCTTCAACGAAAACTTTCTCCCACAGTATACAAAGAGATCCTCCAAACTAGGCCCCAACAAATCAATAATGAGGATATTATCGTTTCCATCCACCCCGGACCACTTCACACTTGGAATTCCACCTAAAATGAGACAATATCAATGGGGAAAAAAAAAAAAAAATTAAACATATAGCTGAGTAACAACACCAAAGACACACAAAGTCAAGTTGGATATAATGGTAGCAATAACACTATACATGATGATAAATCGTTACGTACTTCCTCCTTGAAGAATGTCGTATACCTTCGCCTCATACCGTAATTGTGGATGCTTCGTCTTAGTATTCTCCTGTAAAACATTATCAAATTCAACAAATATAAGAATATATTCATTCATCTAAATTTGAAATTGAGCTAATCATCAAGGTTTTAACTACTTGAAAAGCAAAATTTTATGCTAGCTAATCAAATCAACAGCTACCAAGCTACTTCCACCACTACTCTCAATCAAAATTAACATCAAATTTCATCAATTCAACAAATAATAACAAATTAGGTAAAACAATAAAAATCAAACTTACGAGCTTCACCGCGACAATTTCGAAGGTATCAATATGAGTAGCTGCAATTGAAAAAAAAAAAAAAATCAGCAATCAACACCAGAAAACAAATTAAAGCAAAACTTAACAAACCTAAGCAAAAAAATTCCAAAAAAGTTAGAATTGAAAGATCAAATTAAACAATAATTGAAGCTAACCAACGAAAATTTCGCCGAAAGAACCACTTCCGATCTTACGACCAAGCTTATACTTGCCGCCGACGATCCGATCCATAAGAATAATGGATGAATCAAACTTCAATCAACAACAAAATTAATTGAAAAATTTATCGAAATTGAGGATTTAATAGCATGAACTTGAAGAATTAAGGTAGGGTTTAATACAAAAATTGGGGGAAAAAGGAGGAGAGAGAAAGGATTCCGATGAAAGGTGCCGATAAAGTGAGGTGAGGAGAGAGAAAATTGAAGCCACACGCGGGGGTTGTTTGGGGGAAGAGGAGAGAGGAAGTAGAGACAGAGGGTCTGAGGTGGGTTTTTTCGGCGATTTAATTTTTTTTTTTTATTTATTTTTTGGAGAGAGAAAGGAAATTATAATTTGAGTTGGAAGTGGATAAGCAAATGAGAGAGATGTGTTGTTATTATTATCGATTTTTTATTTTGCAAATTGTGTTTGACTTGTTGACTCTCTTGGCGTCTTTTTTTTTTTTTTTTTTTTTTTTTTTTTTTTTAAGGATTTTTTAGTGTATTTATCTCAATTTGTTAATTTTTTAAAGAGATTATTTGATTGGAAATGGTTGCATCTAGAAGTGTGGGATGTGTGTTAGGTATGTGATTGTTATATTTGTGGGTTGTAGTTGAATTTTTTTTTTTTTTTTTTGAGACATTGATTAAAGCAAAATAGTTGTTTATTGTGTAAATTTGATTGTCATGATCTTTAAATTTAACCTGATTGTATAAAAAATAAAAAACACAAAGATTTTAAATTGAATTTTTCAGTGTTTCATAACATATTAGAAATTTTTTTGTAGATTTGAAACATGAATTACCATGATTGGTCGGGGACTCATTCGGAAGACAACCCTGGCATTTGCCAATCGAAAAAAAACTGCACCTTTTTTTGAACTTATTAATTTATTTATGTGTGTTTATTTACAATTTACTTTCATGGTTAATGAATGTCAATTTGCCACTGCATAAATGTTAATAAGTCCTTGTCTTAAGTTGGTTGCATATAGATTTTTTTTTGGTTGAAGAAAACTAAAATCTTGATTAAATTGATGAACACTCTGATGAAAACTTTGTTAAATTAGGGTTTGTTTTCCTGTAAAAAAACAAATAAAATAAAATAAAATAAATAGAGGTATGTTTAGTTCGCCTTAATTTTTGCTTATCTTATCTAATCTAAACTTATTTGGTCTGGCCTGATCTGCTATGATCCGGCTTGATCTAATCTAATTGTCTGATTTAACTAAACTTTGACTTGTGTGCCATAATCAATAAAGAAAAAATATACCAAGCTGGATCTTGTTAGATTCGTAATAATGTGTAATTTAATATTAATATGTAATTTTCATAATTTTTAAATTTCGAGATTAAAGATATTTAGCGATAAAAAGCCACACATAAAACGATTAAAGTATGTCAGAACTTATTTTTTCTGATCTGATATGAATTTAATTTTTTTGATTTGATCTGAAATAAGTAAAAATAAGGTGAGCTAAACATGACCTAAATCTTTAAATCATCACAAGAATAAATATAGTAGAAATTGAGACAAATAAAGTACCATCGAGATAAATAAAAAAATTTATACATACTTGGTAAGAGAATTTATTAATTACGAGTAGATACCACTCTTCAAAATTGTTTTTGAAATATAATTTTTCTTTTTGACTTGCAAATGTATGGGTCACAAAATGGGGTAGTTTTAATTATGGCCATACATATATTGAATGCTTATGTCTTTAGAGTCACAACCTGCAAATACAAGAACATGCAAGGTTATAAGTTAATCAAGTTTTATATTAACTTATATACGTTGATAAAACAAAGCCTAATTATGATCATAATGTTATACTTCCCCGTCTCAATTTAGTTGACACACATTTTAGGGTCATCCCTATGATCCCACTAGTTTATTACAAGTATATTTTCTCCTTTTTTTTTTAACTTCTATAAAAACAATTAAAAATTCAACTATTCACCCCCACTAACAAACGTAATGGTCCCATACCGCACTAATGACAATAAAAAATCACCCCAATACCAAATTTAACATTATAAAATTTCAAAATCAATAAAAATGCTCAAAATTTTACGCCGGTAAAACTATCTCAGCTTATTACGAAATGGCTCAAGCCATCTAGAATTCTAATCGGTCGATTCCGAATGGTTTAAGAGCATTTTTGTTTGAAACCACCTATACCCTTAAGCTATGTTTAATTCACGTTATATTAGCTTATCTAATTGCTTGACTAATTTGATTTGATCCAATAGCTTGATTTGATTAAACTTAGACCTCGACTAATTTCAGTAGGGCTAAGCAAAACTACCTGAAAAACCGAAAACCTGATCCATAACAGTTCCAAAAATTAGGGTATCCGATCCGATAACCATAACGGTTCGGGTACCCGTTATCGAGTATGGTTATTGGGTATCAGTTTAAAATTAACGGTTATCTCCGATCCAATAAGCAATTTTTTGTTTTTTTTTTTTCCTACTTGAATCTATTTTTCCAAAATCTAAACTCTTACTTTACTTCATAATCACTTTATAATATCAATGATTAGTAATATTATTAATAATTTGGTCCCCGTAAAAAAAAATTAATATAATAATTTGGTTAAGATCATGTGGTATTGTTGTTAATTAGTGTTAAATGATATCATAATAACTACATTATTAAGTTTAATTATCATTATTGAATAATTTATTGGGTACCCGATAACCGATTTGAAAATCCGGGTTCCCGAATATCGGTTTGATTTATGGATATCACTTTTAGTGATATTGGTTATTAGTTACTCGAACTGTTAGTACTAACTGTTTGGGTACCCGTCTCATGCTCACCCTTATTTTTCAGTACTCCTGGAGGGTGTTTATTTAGGGTGATAAAAGAAGAGGGACAAGGATAAAAAATAGGGATAGAAGATATATAGTGTTTATTTAGAGGGATGGGGATAAGAAGGGGGTTAGGGATAGAGATAAAAACACCTACTTATCCCTCTATTTCTATAACTAAGGGGGTGATATAAAGGGAAGGGATAAGAAATGGGTTTTAAAAGACTAAATTACCCTTAATGAAATTGAAAGGGTAAGAAAAAAGGATAGAAGTTAGTAAGGGTACTTTTATAAATTTATTACTTATCGCTAATTTATTTCCCATACTTACCAAATATGGGATAAAAATTACAGCAATTTCATGAAATGCCACTGAGCACTTAAAAAATTCATGAAATGACATCGTGTTTTTCAGAATTCACCAAATGCCACTGACAAACAGTAAAATGTCACGCCATGCCATTAATAAGGTATTTCCGTTAGTTGACTGTCAGTGCCTGTTAGTTGACCCCACCACTTGCCACGTGTTACCTTCTGATTAGTCCGTTTTTAAAAATAAAAATAATTAAACAAAAAATAAAAAAAAAACCAAAATATTTAAAAAATAATAATAAAAAATAACAAAAAAAACAATAAAAATTTTTTAAAAAAAACATCAAAAAAATTAAAAAAAAAAAGGAACTTAGAGGTGGCAGCCACCACCTCTTCCCTGCCGTCGAACCCCCTGCCCACCCCAAAACCCTAACCACCACCACCCACTGCCGGCGACCCCTCCCCTTCTCCTCCTCTATCCTGCCGCGACCCCCAAACCTGCGAAACCACACCCCCTTCCTCCACCACCCTGAAACCCCACCCCCCCTTCCTCTCCCTCTCCGATGGACATTATGAGGCATCTACAGACTTTGATGGACATTATGCCACACCAAGGTCAGCCTGCACCAAGTTTTCGAAAAGGGATGGGTTTTGGGTAGGGTGGTCGGAAAACGAAGAGGAAGAGGAAGGGGGGTGGGGTTTCGGGGTGGTGGAGGTATGGGTGTGGGATTTCGCAGGTTAGGGGGTCGCGACGAGATAGGGGAGGGGAAGAGGAGAGGTTGCCGGCGGCCGGCGCGCCTCCTGGTGCTAGCCCTGGCGGCAGGGGGTGGTGGTGGCTAAGGTTTTGGGGTGGGCAGGGGGCTCGACGGCAGGGAGGAGGTGGTGGCTGCCACCTCTAAGTTCCTCTTTTTTTTTGTTGTTTTTTTTAAAATTTTTTATTGTTATTTTTATTATTATTTTTAAATATTTTGGTTTTTTTAATTATTTTTATTTTTAAAAACGGACCAATCAGAAGGTGACACGTGGCAAGTGGTGGAGTCAACTAACGGGCACTGGCGGTCAACTAACGGAAATACTTCATTAATGACATGTCATGACATTTTACTGTTTGTAAGTGACATTTGGTGAATTCCGGAAAATACGATGGCATTTCATGAATTTTTTAAGTGCATTTCATGAAATTGCCATAAAAATTATTTATCCTTATCCTACTCATCAATCTCCTATCTTTATCCTTCTTTCCTATCCCTCTTATTTCTATCCCTCCAACCAAACGACCCGTTGCAGTACGGGAACGAATACTAGTGCCTTCTTCTCGAGCTCACATCAAATCAGCAACCAACCAACGATGGCGATCGGCGACATAGAGAAGATGATAGCAGTAGGCCTAATTTGGGGAGCAACAAACGCCCTAATGCGAAAAGGCGCACTAATCTGGGACCAAAAATCACTCAAATCTTCACAATCAAATCAAACTCCACTTCAAAATCGCATCATTCTCTCTCTTCAAAACTACCTCAATCTCTTTTTTAACATGGCAGTACTCACTTCCCCTCTTCCTTAATCTCTCTGCTTCCGCCTCTTTTTTCGCTATTCTTGGTCACACCCCCATTTCTCTTGCTGTTCCTGTTACCAATGCCACGACTTTTGCTGCTACTGCTCTTATGGGGATGCTTTTGGGTGAGAAAACTCGAATTGGGTATGCTTTGTTTGGTACTCTTTTCATTGTTTTTGGTGTTTGGCTTTGTGTTATGTGATGAGAACTTTTCTGGGGTTTTCAAGTTTGGATTTGGGATTACCCCATTTGATTTAATTCTGTAAATTTGATCGATTTTGTAGTGTTTTTGTTATAATATTGTTGATCTTATTACTTGATATTGTCAAATTTTGATTAAAATTTATAACATTGAGATCTCATAGTTGGTCAAATGTTTGAGGTGATGATAATGTTGTAGTGTGTTGATTTTTCCCCTTAATTAAAGGATGCTTTCATGCTGAAAGGTTGAAACATTTACCTAATAGCATATCAATTATCTCACTTTGTGGTTCCGAATTTTTGTTTCACTCCAAATACCCGAGTAGCCCGAGTTGAATATTCGACACTGATAAGTGACACTTCATAGTTCATATTATTAGACATAAACATGTAAACAGACCTTAAACAGGTAAGCATTTTGTATAATTACCTGAGAATCAATACTTGGACAATGGACATATACCGGAAAGTGACACAAGCACCAGAGTCTGTGTATCGTAGCCCTGTAGTTAAGGTTTGAAGGTATTAGAAAGTGTGAGGAGAGGACTTGCATTGTGGAATACTTGTGAGGAAATTAAAACCATTTTCACCTGTGGAGGTGATAATCTATGCCATTATGTGTATTGTTCTATGGATCATTTCTGATATACGGATTGATTAATCCTTGTCTGATGATTACGTGGACGGCCGGTTGTCATATTAGCCCTATGCCCACATCTGAAACTGTGAAGCATTGATAACTTTGGATTTGGTAGTGATGAGCAATTCATACTCATTGAAGAATTTTCTATACTACGTATCTACAATATGAAATAGTGGTGGGTGGGGCTCTGACCCTTTGTAGGTCTGCTAGTATTAGTCTTGGTGTGCAGAATTTTCAAGGGCAGTAGTCTGAAATGCATAAATAGTTGAGAATTTATTAGTTGTCTGGTAAGAATTTAGAGTGAACATAACCTTTAGCATGAATACTAACAGAGCTCAGATTCTGCAAGCCTATATACTATTTTGCTTATGCCTGAATAGTGTCCTGACATAATCAAGGTTGATATGTATCATTGTATCAAGATGCCTGGATAACTTCAGAGCAATATTTATCCTAAGAGTCGGCAACTTTTTGTTTTTGAGATGAGTGTTCTTGGCTTAAAATTAGAGCTGTTTGAGAATCATGAAGTAGAACATTCTTCAACACCACTTCACTCTTGTTCTGTTCCCTTGTTTTAGCTGTCAATTTCCATAATCCTTTTAATAGTTACGACCATCTTATGAGTTATGACAGCAACATACTTTCGTTCATGAAATAGTCAGTTGTCATGCAAAAATGGAAATGCAACTGGAGGAAAAGATTAAGGAGGAACGAAAGAGCTTTCTAAGGCTTAGATCAGTACAAAATTTGCTGTGTTAAGTTATACCGTGCATGTTAGCTTACCACGTGCTTAGTTATTTTGAGCACTTTGGTTTGTGCTAGTTGTTTTTATACGAATTCCTTCATTATATCATTGTAGTTTTCCAACTCTTAAGTTCTCTAACCCTGCTTAGCCTTGATCATACAAATTTCAATAGATACACCCTGTCACATAAGGAGCTTTACCAGTTAGAATTTAGAACGGAGGGAACCATTAGAGCAGGCATACTGAGTACTGACAGAGCCATTGACCTGCATATTGTTTAATTTGCTTACTTATTTAAGTTCTTGAATTATGCTATGCCGTTGATCTTAAAAATCATTGAAATTTGATAAGCTTGATAGCCTTGATAATCTATTAGTTTAGGGTTAGTACAGAATGCAATGATGAACAAAAGACACTTTTTGCTAGAAAACTGCAGAAATTATGAACTTTTCCGTAAACCTTTTATTCACTTTACATCAATTATAATCATTGATGAACAGAATTAGTGCCACAATTTTTTAAGTAATGATTATAAAGACTTAGTGAGTAGCGCAGAAATAAACTCCCTATCAAAATTGAAAAACTAGTGGCTTCAGACCGCATGAACAAAACCACATGACATCTGCACATAAACTCTGCCACGATGCTTGCTCATAATCTCATATCATCTCTGATTCTATCTTTTAGAAAACTAGCAAGGCCTTGAAGTGCGGCTGCAGGATCATTGCTCTTCATAAGCTCGCCAGCAACTTCAGCAGCCGTAGCCTGAGCTTTGTCAAAGAGTTCCTCTATCACTTTAAAAAGTGGGTCATCATTAATTTCCAGATAGTTAGCTGCAAGTAGCTTGAACCCACTGAAAGTACAGTATGACATGTGGATTTGCACATCCATGCGGCCAGGGCGTAGCAGGGCAGGATCAAGACGGTCCTTGTGATTTGTTGTGAATACTATGATTCGTTCATCCCCACAAGTAGACCATAACCCGTCAATGAAGTTGAGCAATGCTGATAAAGTCACCTATTGTAAGAGGAGAGAATAGAGAGGCTTAATATAGCACTGTCAACTGAGTCTCAGACAAATTTCATAAAGATGTGTAACCCTAAAAATTTTCAGATTGTATATGATTCTAAGATCTGACTGAATAAGGGCAACATCTCATGCATTATGACGCTCACAGATGAAGCTTAGCAATGGTTACTGACAAATTATCATCACCTCATCAGAGTAATTTACCCAGTAACAGTTTTTGTGGCAATATACAGAATACATGACAGACTTCTGTTACACAAAGACCTGAAGTATCCATGTAGGATACTTAGATAGACGGACACTAATCACAAACACTTCAAATAGACCATGGTTAGTAACACGAAATCATCCTTGGACACAAGGCCATGTGAACTAGGATGTGCACTGTTAGTAAAACAGAAGCCTGTTAAAAAATTTACAAAAAGAAACCATACCTTATCATCATCCACAGCTTTAGCACCATCCTCTGTGGCATCTCTGTTAGGCAATTCTACAGAGCAATCAATATCCTCGATCACAAGAATCGACTTGCTTGCAGCTCCAATCAACAGTCTCCTCAAGTCAGAATTACACATAACCTCCTTCAAATCCAAATCATACACATCAAACTTCAAGTAATTAGCCATGGCAGCTACTAAACTAGACTTCCCTGTTCCGGGAGGTCCATACAGCAAGTAGCCGCGTTTCCATGCTTTCCCAACTCTCCTATAATACTCTCTTCTGCTTATAAACCTCTCAAGGTCCTCAATCAAATCCCTCTTTACATTGGGATCCATCGCAATCTTGTCAAATGTTGCTGGGTGATCCAAATTTATACAACTCCAATAATCAGTCCCATTATAGTCCACTGTATGCAACTTAATCTCTTTGCTTGATTGCTTTATCTTCTTCGCTTCTTGAAGAACATGACGCAAATACCTAATAGATTCAGCAAACAAATTCCCATTCTTTGAATGTTGTAAGACATAGTAAATTGTCACATTCTTAAAAACACCCTAGGAAAATCATAAAAATTCCTAAAGTACAAAATTTAAGAATCCACACAAACTTTCTTTTTTCTTTCCAAAGGACTACCTTCCTCATTAGGTTAGTGGGTTTTTTGGGTTTCAAGTTATAGGTGCAATGTTTTGATTTTTACACTTATATCAGTGGATTTTTTTCCAAATATATTCGACAAGTGTAATTCTTTTATAAGCACGTAAAACAAAAATTAGTTTGGTTATAAAAAATGTAAACGTTGCAATTTAAAAATCGTACATAACGTAAAAGTTAAAATATCACAACTAAAAGGACACGATGAGATTTACCTTGTGATCACCATATCTTTGTGTTTCTTGTTAAACCTGAGTTCATAGCTTCTCATCTCCAACTTCTCCAACCCACTCCCATTCCCTCTCTTCTTCTTAGAACTCCCTTCATTAGTTACATTAGAACAACTCTTAAGAACCCAAGTAAGCTTAACACCATCAAAATAATCAACAATCTCTTCAGCAACATCAATACACAAACTAATATGATTATCCTTGATATTCTTGTTAGCTTTAATGCGACGAGTCGAAGGGGATACCTTAGTCCCCAAGTAAACATTAGATGCCTCAAACATATGATTAGGCGTTAACCCATTAAACTCGTCGATTACAACGGTGAGTTGGGAGGAGAGAGACTTTGATATGCGTTTGGTGCGGGTTGAGAAAAAAGATTGGACTTGTTCGGGGATGAAATCGGTTGCGAGTGTGCCAATGAGCACGGCTGTGGCGGCGAGTGAGGCCGCGGTTGAGATTATGGTGTTTGCTTGCGGTAAATTCACGGTCTCGCAGCTAAAAGTTACCATTTTGTTTATAAGAATAATTTTGATTAGAAAAAATAATTATATTTTTGTTTTGTGTTTTTGGTAGGAATTTATAATGGCGGTGAAGATGATGAAGAATCCATCAGTTTCTTGAAGAGAAAGACAGGGGATTTTGGAGGATACGGCGTCGTTTGAAGCGAATGTCAATGGGTAATTTATTTTAGTTTTTTTCATTTTTTTTTTACCGAATAGGAAAAATTAGTAATAATTAATTAGTTTTTGAAGCAGTTGTTATTTTTAAAAAGTACTCCATAATCAGTAAAAACAACTAATAAGAAGTTGTTAAATTTAATTTTATATTGACTGATTTATGGGCAGTCGGTTAATTTAGGGTTCGCTTGGTATCACTGTAATTTGTTGTTTTTTGGTTTTTAGTTTTTCAAAATTATATGATATATATTATATAATAAATCAAAAATTAGTCAAACTTATTAAAATTATGATAATTTTGAAAACTGACAAACAGAAAAGTGAAAACACCTTTTTGTTTTTTGGTTTTTTTGTTAAAACTTGGTTTGTTGATAATGCCAAACAAGCCCTTAGTTGGTAACAACGCATTTTCTAATTGTATGAATTTCTTAAATACGAGTGACTGAGTGAGTTTTTTTTAGAGGCGAAGGAGTAATACTTTACTTTGATAGTTTGGTACAAATTCATAGAGGTTTTGGGGTAGTAAAAAAAAAAAAAATAGAAATAAAAAAACCTAGAAACTCGTTTGGACTAACAGGGAATATTAAAAAAAAAAAAAAAAAAAAAAATCTAACTCGTTTGGACTAACAAGGAATATTAGTCTAATAGATGATGGAAATTAAATAATTTATTGTGAGGTGAAATTATAAGTTACTCAAATCCTACAAGTAGTAAGGAGCTAAGGACTAAGGAGCCACCCTTTAGAATAATTATGTTATTACATTCTCGTAATTTTTAACTATGAGTAAGGAAGCTAAAGTTACACCCAAGCGTGACTGTGTGAGCAACTGAGCACAACATAGGCCGCACATATTAATTTTTCCTGAATTTATCAATCATCAAAACTCATCTAAACTAAAAAATAAGACAAAATAAGATAATATTAGTTGAAACAAACAACCCCTTAATGCTCATTTGGCTTAGCATATTTTTTTTCCCCAAATGAGTATTACTAGTTTTCTATTGTTCTTCATTTCCAGGCTAGCAATTGTTTGGTCTTAACTGCTCATTTTCATTTTGCAAATGAGCTAAGGTGTTTGAAATGAGTACCTATAATCTTTCAAAACAAGTATTGTTGTTGTTTACTAGGGGGTTGGGTGCGCCTTGTACTAGAGGCAGATACAATTGGGTTGAATTGACGATTTTGTAGTTATTTGATTGACATATGTAGTTAATTTTCGGAGAAGGTAAAAAACACCATAATGTATTTGATACAAAACAATAGAATGAAATAGCAAACCAAGAAACCATTATTTGTAGGTAATGTATGTATGTATGTATGTTGTATAACCAAGAATTCATAATTGAATAATATTACTGAAATGAAACATTAAGGATGAAAACATGGAACAAAATTAAAAAAAGAATCGTGTAAGGTTCATAGCGTCAATTCTGCTGCAGACGCCTTGCTTTGTTGAGAGGTTCATTAATGATCGTCATTTTAATACTGTTGAAGGTCACATTCCTTTGGTCTAGGGAATTCTGCATTGAATCTACTGTAATCAGTGCAGTAGGCATAGATCATGTTCTCGTTTCTGATCTTGGTCATCTGTTCTTTCTGACTGTCACTGAGCTGAGTGTAACTCTCTTGGGTCCACCAGTTAGCAGAATCATCTGCATTGCTACATGTTTCCACACAGGTTTCGGTATTCCAGCAGTAGCAACCATCTACGTTGTAGTTTTCTAGGCTTGCTGTAAATGGTGCGAGGCTCCAGTCAGTTTTGACAGCTCCTTTTTGGGTTGCCCAATCATCAGCATTCCAAAAGCTGGAATATGTATTCATGGGTTGTGCATCTGGGAAGTTGATTTCGGAGTCATGAAAGTTTTTGAAGACTCGAATTGGTACACCATCTACCATCCACCTGATAAATGCAAAGGAGAAAAATTTAATTCCCAAGATATAATCTATATCTAGATTTTTTGGGGGGATTTTCTTCTTTGTGTTTCTGTTTGACTAAGACCTTAGTTTGGTGATTGACTTTAAGATTTTTTATTTTACTTAAACAAGATAATATGTTTGGTAAAAACAGAAAAGCTGTTAATTGGTTTAAAAGTAGAAGCCATAATGTTAAACTAATATGGAAAGGCATTGGTTTCTGGTTGTTCCGCAAAAATATTGGTGAATCTGCACATAAATGCAACCATAGTAACATCTTTGTAAATAACTAATACAAACAACCTGGCATAAATTAGAGAAGGGTGGGGAGGGAGAAGAGTAAGTGTTTTTCATTAAAAATTTCAAGATTTTTAACTTACACAACTTCGTAGGTGTTCCAGAAAATGGTGTAGAAGTGATAACCATCAGAAGGGTTGAACCAGGGCTTGAATTGTTCTTCACGACTACCTTTTCCTTGGGTGAAAATATTTGTGTGAATTGTGAAAGGCTCCCCTGTAGTGTTTCCAAGGAACTCGAAGTCTATCTCATCATGTGCCTTATTAGCAGAAGACAGCTGCAGGAACACAAATGTAAGCAGTATGTCTTGGATACAATGCTACGACAAATTTGAATTGGAGGATACTTACATAGAAGGTGGTGACAGTCCCAGCTGAATTGCCAGAAGGCAGCATGATTCCCAAGGTAATAGATCCATACATGTAACTGACATTTGACCTTATTCCAGTTCCTGATAAAGAAGCAGACATTTTTTTTTTTTTTTTGTGTCAGGCGGTTTCAACATTCAGGCCTTTAGCCTTTTATTTTCATGCAGTATTAAGATTGTGACGAAGAGAGATTCATGTTGCCCTTAACGGGGGCTGACAACTATGCTACAGTTTAATCAGCTTCTAAAACTAGGACAATAATATTAGTTTGTCAAGTTGTCTATTAATATTATCTTTTCTTCACCATAAAATTTCTGATATGTAGATTTCAAAAAGCTATCTTACACATATCTTGTGATTGAATGGAATGAATCCTAAACGACACAATTTATTGACTTAAACTGATTTGCTCACTAATCATACGTATACTGCATGAGATATCATAGAACAATATCTTAATGAAAGCAGAATTTGCTGCAGATACATACCTCCTTCTTCTGTCAACACTAGATCAACACTGTCTGGACCTGTATATTTGCCACGGGTTTCACCCCAGTAGAAATTGGTACTGTCTGATAATGTGGCACGAACCGAGCATGCTTGAAGAGCAATTGCAGAGGCAAAGAAAGCTATGAGAACTGCTTTCAGGTTTCCCATCTCTCTTTTTTCTTTTTTAATTTTTTGATTTTTTTTTATGCCTTGAGAGTTGTTATTGTGGGATGCTTCTTCCATTGGTATGACATAGTTTATATAGCTTCTTGCAATGCCGTCTTATTGAATGAATACCATGTATGCAAAATATAGTTTTTAATTTTCTTTGAAATGGTCCTGATCCGCGTCTCATTGTCTCTAATATTTTGTAGTTCTGTTGGCCTCTCTATTTCATTTGACTGTTCTTGACAATTAATCCTAACGACTAGTCTTTTACTCTTTTAATTAACTTCAAAGCTCAAGTCACTTGTGTTTCAGTAATTTAACTCTATCCATGTGAAGACTATTGCTTAGAAAAATAACTGGGATGGAACACCTGAACTCCCGTATTGTGTTCATTTTAGATAGTTTTGCAATTGCTCTTCTTATCATGTATCTCGTTGCTCCTTAACCGTTGTGACTTTTGGGTGGTTGACTGGTTGTCGGGGAGGAAGGGGTTTGTTAAGGTAAATCATCGAGGACTTAAACTTGCAACTCTAAAATTCGGAAGCAGGGGTATAGTCGCACCAAAGTGTATTAATCTAGTGTAACTTAAAGGGTCATGGTAATCTGAATGAATTTGTATCGGTTATATCTTCTTATTATTGAGCATTGTTGGCCTTGTGTTGGTCTTATGGACTCTTTTAGGTTGCTTGCAATATATTAACTCCCTATACAACTTGTCATATATTGGTTCGTCAATGGAAGGTTGTGGTATGAAAATCTGATATTTATCCACTGATATTTGAAACACCGGTAATAATACTATCCGTCCCTATAATTTTCTAGTACAACGGTTGTACCACATCAAATTTACAATGGGTTTACCAAGTATTTAACCTGCCATTTGCATTGTTCTTTTATCATTAAAATGCCTAGTCTCAGCTTATATGTTGATTTTCTCATGCTACAATTTTTACTTGATGAAAGCCAATGAATATTATTAATTTATTATAGATTGAATTTGGATGACAATATATGTAGCAAGTGAAAGGAAAAAAAAAAGTTATGACAGTAAATCTCTGATGGGCAGGATATTACACCATGTTGTTGTGTGTGTTTTTTTTGTTTAATCTAATAAGCCTTTGACAAAAATCCTATTTTTTGAAATTACAAAAATATGATTCAAATTATTAATTATAATTGTTTCAACTTTCAAATAATAAAAATTCCCCTGAACATTGAATTTATTCAATTGTAGAAAATCATCTCCGTACATTTCATGTAAAACTGAAAAAGTATAAGGCTACAACATTGTTGCAGAGCTGGAACGCGGTAATAGACGTGCAGAGGACTAAAATTTTATGTGCTAGGATGAAGTGAAGACATGGAGTTGTGGTCTTTGGGGTAAAAACGTGCATCAGGCGTTGTAGAGAATTAGATTCTCTTAGCTGTTAGTTGGTCAAATAGTTCATTTAATTATTCATGCTATACTTCTATAGTTCTATTATTATTTAATCTTAATGCAGTTGGCCAAATGAAAGAGACTAATATAATATTATGTAATGCAATGAACATATAAAAGAGATGCCTATATTTTTATATGATTATTGGAAGTGCGGGGGTATTTATCTGATCTGTTGCAAGTCATTTTCTCTTCTGTATCACGCTTCTATTTATGATAGCGCGATGTTAACTTCTTTCCCTGCATGCGACTGATTGTTTTTGCTAGGTCTTTGAGAGATTTGTTCACACGAAGTGCTTTCCTCATGGTTTTTACATTTGCATTCTTCAAGTAGTTTTGTCATGGTTTTTACATTTGCCTTCTTCAGGTAGTTTTTGTCAGGGTTTTTACATTCGCCTTCTTCAAATTGATTTGGTTATGGTGTTTACTGTCACCTTCTTCCAAAGCAGGGAGGAAGATATCTGCCTAAGCGAGCAGGCTGATTTTATCAGACGTGCTCTTTCAGCTTCAGTGGCCATGACTCCTTGAGTACAAGGTTAGCCGGGTGATTTAAATGTCTACAATATTTTTTTTTTTTCATTGATAGGAAAAATCATGTATACAACAGGTGTATTATACACAACAGTCTTAGACAGCACAAATATAATTACATAAAACTCACCTCTTTCTGATCTTGTAGTATACAAAACCTAACGCTGCTGATATCATCAATATTTTACGCGCTTTCCTCTATTTAAATTTAGTAGACTTCTCAAGAGGTGGTTGCTATTAAAAATATTTTTGTTGTTTTGTTAGATATTCCTTCAGTATTTAAGAATTTAAGTATTTTTTTAATGTTAAACATCTGCTCTACAAAAAAAAAAAAAAACAAAAAAGGTAATAAAAAAGTCCATGGCTGTGTTTGAGAACTACATTACATAAAACATTACATTTATATATATAAAAAAAAAAAAAAAAAAAAAAAAGAAAAAAAGAAAAAAAGTGCAGACATACCAAAATTTGAAACTACAGTAGATCAATACAAGTAACTTTGATAAACCCTGCAAACTATTGCAGCTGAATCCAGGAACCGGCACTGGGAACACCGCGATAGTTAATGAATAGAATGTAATGACCAGGAGGTGCAACCTCACCACTAGGAGGAGCTTCCAACTGTAACTGAAAGTTGCCGAGTGGTTGAAGGGTGAAGCTAGAAATTTTCAAATTTAGTAGCCTTTGGTTCATGGAATAGCCATGGGTGGTAAAAGGTGGCTTGTACATTGTAACCATTACATCATTCTGTAGGATTGGCGCGGGAGCAAAGATGTTACATGTCATCTGAATAGTTTGTCCATAACCTATGGCTTTGTTTTGCAACTGGACCATTTTAGGCCTGAAAACATCAAGGGCTTGGTCAAGGTAAGGAGGATCGAACTTCTCAACACGAAGTTCAGTTGGGAATTTGACATCCTTGAATAGGTATCCTGGGTTGGTGTTACTTCCTGCAACGAGAATTTTTCCATCTGGGAGGACCGCGGATGATGAGTGACATACGAGGGATCTGGCTGGGTGCCAATACCTGAAACGCTGACCATTTGGCTTGTCTGGGCTGTAGAGAAATGGGGTTAAAATAGGTTCATCAGCAAACTGCCAACCTGAAGCTCCCTTCTGGGCTCCATTAAGGATGATAATTTGGCCGTTTGGTAGGTTCAACATGTCACTCATAACGCGAGCTGCAGGCATTGTTTCGGTTTCCCATTGGGCAGCAGGGTCTAAGACCTTAATCCTTCCGCAGGTATCCAATGCTGGAAGGAAGATTCCCTCCTTCTCTGCCTTACCAAAGGCTAATGGTTGTCCACCACCACAAACAAGTACCTCTATGTCTTTGTTGCCATTCTGTAGGTTTATTGGGAGGATGGTAGTGGTAGCGGAGCCAGGGTAGTTTCGAGCTCCACCAGGCAAGTCAGGGTACTGTCTGACAATCTTGTTGGTTCTTACATCAAGAAGGATGGCTTTAAAGTTGGCTAAGATGAAGAGATTCCCATCTGGAGCGAGGTGAACAAAGGGGTATAGGTTGTTCTCATGTAGGTCAGTTGTCTCTTTAAGGAAGGGAAGATCTATCCTTCCAGGGCTAGGTTGGCCTTCTGGAGCAAGGAACTCGTAGTTAAAGGCACGACGTCCTCCAAGCACTATATACCGTCCATCAGCTAGCATTGTCTGGGTTCCATACCACCTGATATCAGCCAACAAAATGTTGGATTCCTTCCAATCACATGTGTCGCAGGAGTCGTAGTATCGAAGTGATCTCTCTCCATCTTTCCATCCACCAGTACTAATTAGGGTACCATCAGGTGCTAGCCCTCCACTTGAGCACCATGGATCAGTTAAGACCTGGAAAAAAGGTTGAAAATTACGGAGCAGTATGTGGTTGGTTTCTCATTCCGTTTTATATACATGTACATTTCAAGACTTTACCAATTAAGTTAATTACCATTTTTACCAATTTACGTGTGTTGTTATCTGTGTGCGTCTTATGCCATGTCTTCTAACAGCGTTTTAAGCCGAAAAATTTCATGCCAAGACATGGAGGAGTCATAGAGACACATGATCTGACATGCATACAAGAAGGTAATAAAACTACAATTACCTTGAGTGTTCTGATTTTGTTGGTTTCAGGATCATATTCAACTGCGTGTGCAAAACAATCAAACTGATCTGTTGTGTTAGGAACAAGGCGACAACGATTAGGAGGCAATTCAACTGTTGATTTACCCAAAGAAGTGGCATCAAACATGGCAAGTTTATTGGTAGGCATTAGCTGGATATGCATGGCTGAAACTCCAGAACTTTGAGAAACTATTTCCCATTTTCCTAGGTAATTTGTCTCTCCAATTACTTCTGGTTGTACATGTTGTTGTTGTACCGGTAAATTCTCTCTCTTATTTTTTTTCTTCTTAGGTTTTTGTTTTTTTCCTTTAGGAAAATCTTTTAAATGAATTGGTTCTTGTCTACCCCTTATAGGAAGGGGCAAGTCAGGTACATCACCAATTCCTGCTTCCCCTCCTATATCAAATTTAAACCTTGGAATAAGGCGCCCAAATATATCGTGAAGTTCTGGAACACCAAGTCGTGGTTGTCTCTCCTCATTGTTGTCGTCGTTATGTTTACCATTGTGTGTTTGTCCTTGGTGTTGATCATCAAAACGAGGAAATCCAAAAAATAATTGGGCTGAGGTACACACAAAGAGGAGAGAAAATATGCATAAGAACTTGATGATCAAGGTACAAGAGGTAGACATGTTTATTTATTATTATGAGCTATAAAATGATTATTAACAATTTTTTTAATTTTTTTTTATTTCATTTGATAATAATACATATAAACTAAGATTAAGGGAAAAACAAAAGAAAAATGTTTCATTTGTTTGATTTTCCCTCTTTGAAGAAATTATTTACCCTAGTTGATTTTTTTTTTTTTTTTTTTTTTTTTTTTTTTTTTTTTTTTGGTTTTTCCTTTAATTGTCTTAATATGACTTCTTTATACCCTTAGTTTTTGAGGAATTTTTTACTTTCTTTGGCAATGTGTTCAATTATGGGCTGCCTTTGTTTGTTGCAATTCTCACCTGGATGAAGCTAAGGTGGTGGTGTGTGGCCAAAAATATGGATGGTTAATGGTTGTTTTTAGCTATTTTTAGCAAAGTTAATTAGAGGATTTAGGGTGTAAAAGATTTTCTTGTAATTTTTGATTTCATGTACCCAAATGTAGTATGGTAAATCTTAGTGTGACCAAAAATATAGGTCAATTTGGGATACGAGTCACACTAGTTTAGTTAGTCCTTTAATTAAAATAAGGCTTGATTGTTATGCATGTTAATGTGTGTATATATATATTATGTGGGGCCATCCCCCACGATAATGTAGTTGACTTACTTAGTGCTTGCATTAAGGTAGTTTACTTGCTTGTTCAAGAGAGTAAGGTAGAACTCTTGCCGGAAAGTATGTCAAGAAGGTGGAACTAGGAATAAGAACAGGGATCCACGTCGAGCCATCCTGACGGACGAGCAGCCCGGGGGCTTCAGGTTGGTGCGGCAAAGGACGGCAGAAGGAATAGTAGACACCCCGGGTTCTTGTATTTTGCTTGCCTGTGCAATTGAGGTTTTGACGTACTTTCAACTCACCAAACTCCGTCTTATTTCGATCCATCACTTGGAAGAGGCCTTGCTGGAGGTCACCTTGGAAAGTCTTTTTGTAGGAAGTGAGTTTTCTAGACAAAAGGACGCTGACATCAGCTCAAGCTCGAGTACTGAAATGAGAATTGTGATCCTAGGATTGGGGAGTTGAAGTATTGACTTAACCATTAAGGTTCAACACTTCAACTCGATGTTATTTACGACTCCTATTTTTACCTAACAAACATGAGAAATGGATTAGGTTACGAAAAATATTTCCAATTCTAATTATATTTCCAAGTTCATCTCCTTGAATCCTTGTAATTTTTTTTTTTAAAATGAGTTTTAATTTAGCATCCATGTTTTAAACCATTCAGGCTATGTTTTATTTACAACAGGATGTTAATAATTCCAAATCAATATCAATAATTTGTATATGTGGAAACTAAGTTAAAACGGAGTATTAAACATTAAACATTAAAACTATCTACTCGTAACAAAAACCGCCTTGATGTTTTTAGATGTGGTCGAAATTCATATCGCACAAGACAAATCAGACTTGACCATGTCATACTTGATGAATTTTAAGTAGATCGCCTCATTTTCCTAGTGAAAACAGGAGAGTAATTACAACATGAATTCCCCATTTGTGATCATCCCCTAAATAGTCCACATTTGAATCTACAAAGGTCAGAGATTTAAGCGGGTTAGGCTAGCCGCAGAAATGCAAAACCATGCATGTGTGTTTCATTTTGTTTTGCTAGCTTTGTATGTTTGTTCATCGTCATTGATCAATTTATTATCATCACAACATATACTCCCTCCGCCCGAGGTTTTCTGCAACAAAGGACAGTTTTGCGGACTCCTAGGCAAAACTTCTTAAGCAAGATTAATGAAAAGTAAGAGGAGAGAGAAGGGATAATTAAACTTAATTAAAATAAAACACACAATTAATAAAAATAACTTAAAAAAAAACCACCAACCTAGCCCAGCCACCCCGCCTGCCCCCTGTCCCCACCCCCACACTCGCTGACGTCAAGACCCCCCCTCTCTATGCCGGCGCCGCCCCTCCCAACCCCTTATCGTCGCCCCTCCTTTTCCCCTTGAAACACCAACAAACAACAATCACCCACGCAACACCAATCCCCAACCCCACATACGCCACCCCACGAACCACCAACACCCAACCCCACATACGCAACCCCCCGAAACCACCACCAAAACCCACGAAACCCATCACCAAACCCACGAAACCAACCACGAAACTCAGATCTGAAGAATTGCGCGACGCGGGATTGCGGTGGTGCTGGGGTAAGGTGATGGAGAATTGCGGTGGTGTTGGGGTAAGGTGGTGGAGATGCGCGACGATGCTGGGGTAAGGTGGTGGAGATGCGCGACGAATTGCGGTGGTGCTGGGATAAGGTGGTGGAGATGCACGACGATGCTGGGGTAAGGTGGTGCTGGTGGAGATGCGCGACAAATTGCGGTGGTGGAGATGCGCGACGAATTGCGGTGGAGCTGGTGCTCTGGGGTCGTCTGGGCTGGTGGTAGGGGCGACGAAGATGGTTGGGGTAAGGTGGTGGAATAGTTGGTTAGTCAATGTAATTAACAAATTGTAAACAAAGTTACAAATTTTAAGTAAGGGTAAAGTTGACATTTTATTGCTAAAAATTTACCAAAAGAGGAAAAAAAAAGTGTTGCAGATAATAGAGAGCACCTATTTTTAGTAAATGTTGCAGATAATTGCGGGCGGAGGAAGTATTATGGATCAATCTATGTTTTCCCATCAATCATACAAATCTATTATCATCACAACATAGAGTGATGGATCACTAGTATGTTATCATCACTTTTTTCATAGATTGATCCATCACATATTTTCACAATTTTTTTATAAGAAATCTATATTATTATACTGAAGCGATATTTTTGTTTCCCTCCAAAAGAGTTATAATCCCGCCTACTTCCATTATTATTTTTTTTAAAATTTTTTAATCATCTTCTATGTTTTTTTTTACTGCCGTTTGGTTGGTTAGTTTGATATTCAAGTTTATCCAATCAAAATTTTTACACTAATGATTTCAAATTATATGTAGTATTTTGCTTCTTGTGGTTTTTTTTATTTTTTTTTATTTTTATTTTTTTTTTATAATATCAATAATTTTTAACATAGATATACATAATTAACATCCTGAGCATCGCACGGGTACTACCTAGTAATATATTCATTTGAGATCTTGCAAAAAGTGGTTTAATATCTAATTCTAAAAAATCAATTTTATTTATAATTTTTAAAATGTACAAATTAAAAAAGGAAAAATTACATAAATAATACCACCTTTCACCTGTCCGCTAAAAACAAGTCGACCTTTTGATTACCTCTAAATAATACCACCTTTGGGGGTTTCCGCTTTAAACAAGTTATTTTACCTACAACCTGAATAACCGGTTAATTTTTTTTTTTTTAATAAATTTATTTAACAATGTAATTAACTCTTAATAACAACTTTAATTATGATTTTTTAACAATTAAATCAAAAAACAAAATTAAAAACAATTAAAAACACAAAAAAAAAAAAAGAAATCAGCCCCTCCCTCCTTCCCCCCAACCTCCACCTCAACCAGCCCCCAATACCCTCGGTACCCCTTGTAGCCATCTCTTCCCCGTTGGAGCAAGCCCCCCTTCCCCGCTGGCTGACCGATCCACACTCCACTTGCTTCCTCGCCGCCATCCTTTCCTTTCCACCATTGAAAGTGGTTTGGTTTAGGGGTTTGGTTTGGGGTTTTAGGTTCAATTTTGGGGTGAGGTTTGGGGTCATGCCGTCATTTTGAAGATGAGGCTGCGAGGAAGCTGCTAGTGTTTAAGGGTTAGGGGTGGCTGTTTTAGGTGTGGGAAGGGGAAGGGGGTCGATTCAGGGTGGGGGAAGGGGAGAGGGGCCGATTCCGGTGGGGGGGAAATGGGCAATTTTTTTTGTGAAGAACCCTAAGTAAAATCATAGTGGGGGTTTTCATTTGGTGATGTTACTTGCATAATTCTTAGTACCAAACTATTGTATATTGTAATGTGAGTGTTTTGATACCAATTTTATGCGTTTTGGTGAAGAAATGAGCATGTTTTCATTTTGTCCTCAAGCTTATACGTGAGCTTCAATGGAGTTTCCTCCATTGTTGTCTCTACAAGCTTTTAAAGTTTTTCAGCTTCAATGGTGGTGGTTGGGCTGCCGGTACGGCTCGAATACAGGGGCAAGTGAAGTCGGGGTAAGGGGAAAGGGGTGGTACGACCGGTGGTGGTGGTGGAGCTGGGCGTCGGCCGTACCGTCGCCAGTGGAGTTGTGTGTGGGGGAAGGGGAGAGGAGGTGGCTGGGTCGTGGGGGAGGGGGAGGGGGATGGGTGGCTTTTTTTTTTTTTTAAAAAAAAAAAAAATAATTTTTAAAAAGTTAAAAACATTAAAAAAAAATTATATTTTCAGACCAATAAAATGATGACACGTGTCCATATAACCTATTAATCAGGTTACCAACAAGTTGCAACTTATTTAAAGCGGACACCCCTCAAAGGTGGTATTATTTAGAGATAATCAAAAGGTCGACTTATTTTTAGCGGACGGGTGAAAGGTGGTATTATTTAATGCAATTTTTCCAATTAAGAAAATATTTATCTTTTAAAATGTGTCTTGGAGATTGTTAAAAGTCAAATGGGGTAAAGACGTAAAGTACTCTCTGTTGGAGAAGTATTGGCGCATAGGCCCTATAATTGTGAACAAATAAAAATCGCAAAGTTGTATATATTAACATACATCAAATTTTATACTATTATGAGATATTATTGTACTAATATATACACTAATAGTACTTTAAATACATGCATAGTAGTATACAAAATATGTAACCCTAGTAGTATACAAAATATGTAACCCTAAAAAATATCTTTACAGAGGTTAATTTACCATTGTACTCCTCTTTAAATATCTTTTGGAAACACATAGGGCCGATGCTCTCCTCTCCATTCTCTATATAGACGCATAATGATCCCACTTCATTCTATACATACTAGTTTTGTGTCCAGGCAATGCTCAAATTGTCCTATTTTTTTTAGCTTAATGTTAAATACGATCATATAACCCCATTTGATAATGTAAAATATTTAGACATACGCTATCATATCGCTTATTTTTATAATAGTATACTTTTTGTAGTTTTATTTGTAAATAGATATCTATGTTATTATTAACTTGATGTTTTTTTTATTGCACTTAAATTATTTCTAATGAATTGAAAGTATTTTTACCAAACTAAAATTATTTTTCTGATTAAAACTTATTTTTTTTTTTACTGATTTTCTATTTTTTATTAAAATATATTATAAATGGATCTCATTTTAAAGAACTTTTTAAAACGAACTTTATGATGGAAATAGTAATGTGTTATAAGATATTTATTAAAAGTTATAATTAATTTTTTATATATGAAATATTAGAATTATATAGATAATAAAACTCCATACAACATTTTAATCTTAAAAAAATCTATCCAAAAATCGCTTACTCGGCATCCTATGTGTCACAATAATACCTATTTGTCACCTACGTGGCGCGACACTTGGCGAAAAACTGGAATGCCAAGTGTCGATTTTGTGCCGGTTGATAAAATTTTAAGATAACGTTTACACTTGAATGTTAAATACGGTCAAATAATTCGTTATGATAATGTAGGATATTTAGACATACTATATTATATGGCTTATCATATCACTAATATATAAAGCCGGTCTCGCAGCCAGGTCACGAGATAGCGACACTTGGCATTCCAATTTTTCGCCAAGTGTCGAGCCACGTAGGCGAAAAATAGGTATTATTGTGACATATAAGATACTAAGTAAGCGAATTTTGGATGGATTTTTGTAAGGTAAAAATATTGTAGTGTTTTATTATCGATATATTTCTAATATTTCATATATACAAAATTAATTGTAACTTTTAATAAATATCTTATAACTTAGTACTAGTTCCATCATAAAATTCGTTTCAAAAAGTTATTTAAAATGAGATCCATTTATAATATGTTTTAATAAAAAATAGAAAATCAGTAAAAATAAGTTCTAATCAGAAAAAAATAATTTTAGTTTGGTAAACTAATAACATAGATATCTATTTACAAATA
Source organism: Chenopodium quinoa (assembly GCF_001683475.1). Classification (NCBI taxonomy): domain Eukaryota; kingdom Viridiplantae; phylum Streptophyta; class Magnoliopsida; order Caryophyllales; family Amaranthaceae; genus Chenopodium; species Chenopodium quinoa. The sequence goes on from NW_018745003.1 coordinate 881,956, forward strand.
AAACTACAAAAAGTACACCATAATATAAATAAGCGATATGATATCGTATGTGTAAATATTTTTCATTATTAAAAGGGGTTATATGATCGTATTTAACATTCTTACATTATCAAAGGGGGTTATATGATCGTATTTAACATTCTTACATTATCAAAAGGGGTTATAACATAATACTAGTTTTGTGTCCGGGCGTAATGTAGGATATATAGACATACTATATCATATGACTTATATTTATATAATAATACTTTTTGTAGTTTTGTTTGTAGATAGGTATCTATGTTATTATTTACTTGAAATTATCTACATTACGTTATACATAATGTGAATTGTTTAGTTTCTTTGATGACAATTACTAAACTATGTACTATTTAAGTCAAGCGCATATATATAATTGATAAAAGTGATAAAATTAATCCTTGCTTAATATGAATCATATGTTAACCTCCTGTACTTGAGAGGAACTGAGCTTAAGCAATAGCCTTTTGAGTTATTCACAATCAATAAGCTAGCAAAGTGCTAGATCAAAACCGCGATATATTATAATACGCTTGCATAAACTAAATTGTTCACTTTAGGTAAAGCGAATGCACCCTCACACCACTATGCCTAAAGTTATTAGGTTGGATCGATCATCTTACACTCGTGTTGTATGGTACTCCCCATAGAGCCTTCTAGTTCCCAATTAGCTCCAGTGCTCCACTTTTCAGAGGAAAATTGTCAAATTGATCACTGTAAGACGTCTAATTATTCTTTAAAGAAAGGATAAAAAATCAATAGTTAACTCCCTTTTTCTTTAATTTGCTATGTTGTCTTCAAATCTCTTATAAAATTAGAGGAGAAAAAAGAATTAGACCACCTTGATTAACCTTAATGATGTCTTATCACTAATCTAGTGTAGGTACGAGTTATGCTTTACACCAACTGATTTGATAATGAGACTAGACTAAAATTTTCTACCTCTATTGAACCTTCCTTAGCAAATCAAACAACTGTTTAACACTTATCATATAAAGGTTAAAGTTAAACTAGCTAGATTAAATTTTAAACTTGTACTTGATGTTGTCTGCTAGACCGAGAATATAATATATATTTGCAATTTACGAATCTATCGAAGATCTTCGTTGTACAACTGATTGTACGTACCAAGGTCCTGTCAAGGCTAATATTACTCTCGTATGCTCATAAGGTATACGACAATTATACATACATGCACAAAGAAATAACATTGGTTACACCTTGCACATAATTAAAAATATGTACAACACAAATTATTCACTCCAATAAGCTAAAGTAAAGAAATTATATGTTAATGAAATTCTATAAATGATTTTTGTATCTATAAATTTTAATTTGTTTGCATAAGAATATAAAAAATAACTATTTGTTACAAATTAAATGTGGTCCAAAAACAATAAACAACTATCATTTTTGTTTTACCTAATGATAATTTCTGTGGTTAATTTTTTGTCTATAGAAAAAGCAATTGACTATTAAAACTACGAACCCAAACGGTTATCTAAATTTTGCTATAGTTTAAGCTCCAAATCCAGTTCTTCATTTTCCCTTAATTCAGAATTTTGGTTGCCGGAGTTCATTGATTCGAACGACTCGTTGCTTCTATTTTGTTGCTGGAAAAAAAAGAAAGAAAAAAAGCAAAGTTTTGCACACAAATTAAAGTTAGAAACTGATACATATATAAAGTTATAAACCGATCCTAGACATAAACCATCAGTTTAGCTTAAGCGGATGGTTTAAACCTATGATCGGTTTATATACTCTACCAGAAACCAATAATTCCTCAAAAAATAAAATGTTTAAATTTTAATATTTTCAAAAAACAAACTGTATATTACCTCAACCTGGCTTAGAAGGTGCCTAGTGACCATACTTAGTGGTAGAAGGTCTGGTTGCTGGCTCTCCTGGGTGACGCGAATATTGTTAATAGGGTTCCATTCTGTCCATCTAATTATTAAAGTGTACAATAAAATTAATGTGTGTTATGTATAATACGAATATAGTACAATTATTTGAAAATCTTATGAAATATGGAATGAAATTCAGAAATTACCTAGTAAAATTTATTACATTATGAAATGGGAAGTAATCTTAATGTAGTTCTAAATTACAATTTATACCTGTTTTGCATAACTGAGATTCATTGTATCCTACATTGCCTGTCCCCAAATGATCTCCAATTCCCATCTGCATTAGTATTTCATGATTTAATTAAATTAAATTATAATAAATTCTAACATTATTAAAATTTAATGACAACAAATTAAAAAAAAAAAGTAGAAAACTAATACACCAAATTATAGAAATAAAAATAATACTTCCTAAGTCACTTTTCTTTCTTTACACTTTGAATTTTACGGTGTTCATCTTTGACCATGTATATGAATTTTACCGTGTTCAATATGATATGCAAAATAATTATGAAAAATTAATATTTATAAAATATATTTTAAGCGGAATTTATCAAGATCTCGTATAATATAGTTTTATTTTTTTATAAAAAAAATACTGTAGTAAATTATTGTAGTCAAAATTTTAAGAAGTTGACCATTAAAATCAAAGCATAAAGAATTAAAAATGACAAGTTTACACAATAAATAAAAATTGAAAAAAAATAAAAATAAAAATACTGCATCCAAATGAATCTTTTTAGTGAAATTAATTACTCCATTAAAAACTTTAATGCCATCAAGAGCATAGAGTAATTATATATTTTTTTTTTTTTTTTTTTGTGTCAAAAAAAGAGTAATTAAAATTTTTACTTAATTTTATTCAATCTTCAAAATTATAGACAATTTTGAAAATGGGGGTTTTTTTTTCTGAATTATTCTGATGCTAAACCTTTAACTCACCTTAAAAAAGTTAATCAAACAAGTAATTAATTGCAGGATTTCAAATTGTTTATCTCCTTTAACATAAATTTTAGGCTTGATGTTGTATAACAGTACATTTAAAAAAAAAAAAATACTTCTATAACTTTTAGGTCAATCTATATTCAAAATAATTCAAAAAATCTGCCTTGAACATCATTTCTTGAGCTATTCAGATACTTGACATGATCTCTACTAATTCTAGTTGCCTTTTCGGCTTGCCTTAGTTTATCACATAATTCTTTATAATCATCTAAGGTTTCTAACAATAAAGAGATTAATTTATCCTTTGAGAGAGATTTCAAATAACTAGGTTGAATGACTACCTCATCATCATGCTTCGCCATTAGACAGAGATTGGCTACTTCATCATCAGTGTGTTCCTGTTCCTCTTCTTCGGAACTTGATTCTCCCCACGTGGAAATCATAGCTTTCCTGAAATTTGTTTTAGAAAAGTTAGGCTTGGAGTTTCTGTTTTGATCAGCTTCTTTTCCCTTGCCTTTCTCAGATTCCCATAATGGACACTCTTTGATGAAGTGGTTGGTGCTTCCACATTTGTGACAAGATGACTTGGCTTTGGATTCCTGATTTCTTTTACTGTATCCTTTCTTCTTGTCTAAAAACTTGTTGTTATGGTAGAATTTTTTCAGCCTTCTCACCAACATTGCAACTTCTTCTTCATCAATGTCAGACTTCTCTTTGGATTCTTCATTAGCTTTTAGTGCTAGCCCTTGACTTTTGACAGTCTCCTGAGTCCGGTTGTTCAACTGGATCTCGTGGGTAATGAGGGAACCCGCAAGCTGTTCTAGATTGAACTTGGTGAAGTCTTTTGATTCCTGCACAGCTGCAACCTTTGCTCTCCATCTGTCATTGTCTGGAAGACTTCTTAAGACCTTTCTGACCTGCTCATCTATAGGAATTATCTTACCAAGACACGTTAGTTCGTTAGTAATACTTTTAAATCGAGTAAACATGTCTTTAATGGATTCTTTGTTTCCCATTTCAAAGCGCTCATACTGAGACAAAAGAATGTCTATTTTGGAACGTTTAACATCTGACGTTCCTTCATGTGTAACTTCCAGAAGATCCCAAATTTCCTTTGCGGACTTGCACCCTTTGACACGAGTATGTTCATCGGGTCCAAGTCCCCAAATTAAAAACTTTTTAGTAGTAGCATTCATTTCTAATTTTTCGAAATCAGTTTTTTCATACTCATCCATAGGTTTAGGGATTACCTCATTGTTAGCATTCGTTTTCGTAATTTCGTAATCTCCTACTTGTATAATCCGCCATACCTGATAGTTCTCTGCTTGGATAAAGATTTCCATCTTATCCTTCCAATAAGGATAATATTTGCCGTTGAAGTATGGAGGCCTTTGAATGGATGTACTCCCGAATTCCTTTTTCTCTGTGTAAGCCATTTTCCCAGGAAGTTGCTCAACAGGGTTGCCTGCATTTTCTGAGTTCCTGCTCTGATACCAACTGAAAGTCTAACTGGCTAATACAAGAGGGGGGGGGGGTGAATTGTATTTGAGATGAATTCTAAAAACTTTTGCGGAATTTATCTAAATAAAATAACGATGAGAGAAGATATAGGCTTTTCCAAATTTCCACTATGTAATCAAACTCTTTACAAGTGAAGATTCTAACCCGTTAACAAGTTCCACAAATTAGGAACTTGTTCCCAACTCTCACAGAAGACTTCAGCAACGAAGCTTCCTTAACCTCACTTTACAAACTCACAATCCCAACCCCAAAGTACTTGAATACAATCTGTGATTACAAATACCTATTGCACTCAAGAATATAAGAAGGATAATAACTCTCTTTATGTTATTAGATGGCTACTGGAATTTTTATGCTCAAGAGTTATATTTTGCAATAAATATGGTCGTGGTTTAAATAGGGAGATTTAATCCTTAACCTCCACACCCCTCAACCACTTGCCAATCAACACCCACTAACTAATAGTGGAGAATGTGACTATGATCAAGGTAGTGGAGATTTCTTAAATCTCTCCTTTAATCCACGTAGCAATCAACATGCTAAAATATAGTTTCTGGAAAAACAACTTTGTTGAGATATTCATGCAACAATATTTGACTTAATCAAATATTCCGTTATTAAAGGATTTAAAAAGATTTTATTTTGAAAAGGTAATTTATAAATTATTTAATTATTTAAAAACAACTAAGATAATTTATTTGAAAATAGTAAACTAGATAAAACATTTATAAATTATCTTTTGCTCAAAAGAAAGATTATCTTTTTAAAACTAATTTTTATATTCCAGTAGTCTTAAACATAAATCATTGAGTTCCTTTCCAACTTGTATTATTGAGTGCTCACAATTAAAAACTAGAACGTGAGATTTGCATGAGGCTTTTTAGAGAATGCTACTCCGCATCCAGGTTCGTACTCCGGAACGAACTTTGCTTGAACCCTTTATTCACCAAAGACTTAAAACGCTCATTAGTCAAGTTTGTCAATTTGTCCATCAAAATAAAAGGGTCAACAGAGGTTGTCGGGGTTTTTCGAGATTATTACTCGTATTATTATTATTACTATTACTATTACTATTATTATTAGCAATGGAGGTACACTTGTTTTTGCCTTTCTTTGAAGAAGAATTCCCAGATCTCTCATAATTATTGTTGTTGTTATTATTGTTTTTCATGTTTTTGTTTGGTTGATCTCCAAAGTAATTTTTATGCCCTATTTTTATTGTTTATATTATTTTCAAAATCACAATCAATTGAAGATTGACTTTGACTTGAACAAAAATGAAGCTGTTCACCCCTTTTTAAAGCTTCACTCAACCACCCCTCAGTAACTATTGCTTTGCTGGATGAGATTTTGAAGATTTATTGCTTATAATTTCATAATTGTTCATGGATTTTTTACCAATAATGATGATATTTCTATCCTAGTTTGCTTGATATAAAGGTACTATTATAAATATTTCATTATTTGGATGAAAAGTAAAAGAGATTACTTACCATTTATGGGTGATTTGACTTAGTTGGATAGATGTCAATAATGGATTTCAAAATTTAATTTTAAATATATTCAAATTTATAAAAATTTACTGATTTAAATAGTTGACATCTGCGTAAATATTTTATTTCTCAAATTATAGTATCTTAGATGTATATCGTTTATCTTGGATATATGAGACTATTGCTCGATCTTGTTTTTTTACTAAATTATTGCTCGATCTAATCTAATAGAAGAATATAGTTTATTATTATTTTTTTCGTTTTTTTTTTGACAAAGTCTTTTTCCTTTTTGAGTATTTAGAAAATTAGAAAAATTTATTATTTGCACCTAACTAGTAACAAAGCTTCTTATAAATGGCCGTATGAAGCTAAGTTAACATGAAACTTCATCTATGTAATTTTTTTATTAAAAAAAAATAAAAATCTAATATTCAAAAATACTTGTATATGCATCAATTCTTTGAGTGCTTATTTGCTTAAGAATTTTTTTCTTTTCAATTATACATTATTTTTCACAAAACAAAAAAAGAAAAAGAAAATGTCGTACATTATATATATGAAGTTAAATTGTATAGATTGAATGGTAATCCGTATTTAATAATCAAGTTTATGCTAGCATAACACCCTATTCTTTTCACCTTTTTTTTTTCTTCTAAACTAAATTGAAACAACTTTTGCTCAATAAGTAAAAATTAATTTTACTAAACTTAGATTTATTGAACTAAAATTATTTTTACTGATTAAAACTTATTTTTAACGATTCTCTTTTATATTTGTACTTTAAAGTTACTTATTTTTACTGATTAATTTATTTTTTTGAAACCATAAAAAATTATTTTTACTGAATTGAAAGTATTTTTGTTTAACCAACTTATATTTACTGAGCTGGAATTGTTTTTACTAAATATTATTATTTCTGAAATTAGTATAAAAAGTCTCAATGTCTTTTTTCTAGTTTTTACGTATTTTATTGATTCATATTTGTTGTCACTAATTCACAATGGTTTACATATAATTGTAACTTATCAATTTTAGTGAAAGGATAGAAAACTTACGTATTAGTCCCTCATATTGTCATATCAAGGAATACAAAGTGAGAAAATAGGTGAGTCCACAGTCCACTCTTATGGTCAAAATATGAATTATTAGGATTATTGCTAAAAAAACAAAAAAAATTGAAAGCCCACGTCATACTAAATTGGATTAATAGTTTAATGAAAAAATTTATCGCCATTCTTAATTGGATCTAATATATTCAACAATGTACAATTTTTTGTTTTTTTTTTTGAAGAAATAATGTAAAAATCTTGACATCTGGCTATAGAATTTTTACATTTTTATTCAGATTTTTGATTAATTAAAGTGTATGAAATCTTGTAAATGTTTCTGGCATTTAGCTATTCAATTCAAAATCAAATAATTTATTACTTCCTCATCAAATAAATTTCTGATTAATTTCCTTTTTTTTTCATATCAAAAAATATTTGTTTCCTTTGTATTCATCTATATGAAATTTGCTAGCCAATTAGCTATAAGCCCATATCTACAAACATAGTAACATATATCTCACATAAGTTTAAATGATTACAATAATCTTTCATTTATTGAAAAGTTTAAATTATTATAATAATATTTCATTCATTGAAAAGAAGCTAAATAAAATATCATATAATTTGAATCAAATCACAATAAAATTAAAGAGATTCTTAAAATCTTGTAAATAGTATAAACAAAAGGATTTTTTTTTTTTGACGGGAACAAAAGGATTCTATTTAAATATGAATGAATCATGAAAAGACAATTTGCTTAATTGTTACCAAGTTTGGATATTTGTTACCTTAGATAGCTGGAAAAGAAGAATACTATATTATACTCCAGCTTTTAATTAATTTACCAGATTTCAATAATTTCATATTTGTTTTGTTTTACATAAATTATGGTAGCTAGGATTTAATATAATGCAATATATGGGGTAAATTTGTCAAAAGATTGGGATATTTAGGCTAAGGATAATATATAAGCAACTTATGATGATATACCAAACACAGCAAATCTAATTGAGCTGTTTGGGACAGGATTTTGTGGGACATATTTTATAAGTTTATTATTTGTCTAGTGGAAAATCAAAGTTGCCTTGACCATCTTCGCCACTTTTCGATCTTGGACTCGTGTATATTACATTACATGTAAATACGTAATATGAGATTAAAAAATTTCAATCTAATTAATTTATGGAAAAGGGTTGCATATAAGAAGCTTAAAGTGAAAAGAATTGACAATAAATAAACATTTATTACACCGATTTACTCGTGAATTGTTATTAAAATCCCGATTTAAATCTTAGAATCTTACAATTTTACGATTCATGTATGTCACACGATTCGATTTACGGTTCATGTATGTCACACGATTCAATTCGATTTACGATTATACTCGATTTTACATATTTCTCTTAGCTAGCGAATCCTTAAAAGTTTAAAACATATATATTGTTAATTATTGGTTGCTTAATGGGTAAACAACTATTTTCAATTTATAATTAAGTTTCAAACTCATAATTTAAAATTCCGAAGAAAATCCCTCGAGTAGGGTTCCAAGAAAGTCTCTGCTAGGGTTTGTCGTAGTCGATTTTCGCTTGTTTGTTTATCCTTCCCTAGCAAATTCCATCTGGAAATTTGTAATCTCATTGATTCTATGATGATGGCGGAAGAATTGGTTAAAGATAGGGAGAAACTTAAACTAGCGGAGGAGGAGAATCTGGTTATTGGGAGTGGTGCAGATGATGGTTTGATGAGAAGGCAAAAGCGAGACTTGACCTTTCGCTAGTAGGGAAGCTGCTCACAAACAAACCCTTCAACATGGAGGCAATGAAGAGGGTTTTGCATGGCCTATGGAGGCTAAAGGACAACATGGATATGCGTGTTGTTGAAACAAATCTTTTTACTTTTCAATTCTTTAACGAGGAAGACAAGGCTAGGGTTCTAGAAGGGAGGCCGTGGACTTTTGACAATCAAATGTTGCTTCTGAAAACAATTTATGGTGATGAACAACCCTCAGACATTGCTTTTGATAAAAACACCCTTCTGGATTAGATTTCTTGATGTTCCTTTTGGACGACGCAATGCTGTTTTTGCTAGAGAAGTTGGTGACGCAATTGGTGAATTTTTGGAGTTTGATGATGCGGATCCGATTGGCTTGGATCAATTCATGCGAGTGAAGGTGATGATTGAAATTAACAAACCCTTGCGTTGAGGAATTAAAATTGCAACTAGCTTTGCCACTACCAAGTGGATTGGTTTTAAATACGAAAGGCTGGGAGATTTCTGCTACTTTTGTGGAAAATTGGGACATACTAGGATTGTCTTGAACAAGAAGATGGAGAGAACGCTCTAGTTTTTCAATATGGCCCGCTTTTGGTGGCTTCCCCTCACAAACGTGCTCGTGTGACACTAGTAGACAGAGAAAAGGAGAAGCAATTGATGGAGAACTTGACTAGCAGGAAGCATGTGCAGCGAATCTCCTACAATAACCCCAATGCCATAAAGCCGAGCCCTCCAAGTGCAGCCAGGAAACTTCATTTTTCACTCTTGCATTCAGAGTCTGGTTTTGTTCCAAAAGCTAGAGAAGCTCATTTGCGAGCTGTTATTGAGGAGGGTAGTAATAAGTTGGTGTTGCGGACTGGTCCCATTGTTGTGCAGAACATATCACCTACTTCTGCTGTGGTAAACTCAACTAAGATGGTGGCTGAGAAGGAGGATATCGGGAAGGGAAGGGAGGTGAGTGAGGTTCAAACACAGGGTAATGAGGAGAGTGCTGGTAAGGTGACTCGCAAGAGGGTGAGTATTGTTAAAAGAGGGGCGAGAGTAGGGGATTTCATGGATACCTCTGAGAGTGCAGTAGGGGTAAGCATTTGGAGGAAAAGGGATGCTGGTGAACTTAATGCTAGTGCGGTGGGCAGCAAGATTTAAAGGGGGAGAAGAGGGTGAAGTTGATGAGTGAGAGGGGATACAAGAGGGGTGAGGAGAGCTTTGGGGATGAGATAGGAGGACTAATAGGGATTGAGGCAGGCTTGAGGGTCAAAACTCCAACTAGAGAGAATGGGGAGTACTGTAAACTCCAAGTAACGGGTGTTGGCACAGCCCCACCCCGTGAAGAGAAATGAAACTCTTGTGCTTGAACTGTCGAGGTGCGGGCAACCCTCGATCAGTTAAGGCACTGCAGAGGTGGTGTCTCAAATTTGCCTCGGATTTACTTTTCATCTCAGAGACTAAAATAAAGAAAGGTGAGTCCGAAAATTTGAAAATTTGCTTCGGTTTTGATGGTGCTATTTGGTGTGAATAGTGTTGGTTTATCGGGAGGTCTGTGCATTTACTGGAAGAAAGATAATGTTAGTTTTTCTTTAATTTCTCTCTCGCAACATCATATTTGTGGTGACATTGTTGATGGGAATGGGATTGGTTAGAGGTTTGTTGGAATTTATGGGTGGTCGGAGATGGCTAATAAATCGAAAACATTGGACCTTGTTTGTAGCCTGTGTGACTCTTATGATGGTCCTTTGCTCTTTGGTGGGGATTTCAATGAAATCCTAAGTTATGATGAGAAGGATGGTGGGGCAAATTATGAAAGATGTGCAATGTATGAGTTTCGTGAGGTGCTTCATGATTGTAATTTGCATGATCTTGGTTGTGAAGGTCAATTTCACTTGGGAGAGGGGATTGGCTGAACAAACACTTGTTCGGGAAAGACTTGATAGATTTTGTAGAAATAATAATTGGCGTAATTTGTTTCTAGAAGCTGCTCTGGAAAATTTGGTTCGCTACAAGTCCGATCACTCCCCAATCTTGCTGAAATGTGTGCGTGAGAAGAGAAAGAAAAGAAAGGGTGTGAAGTCTTTGAAGTTTAAGACTGCGTGGCTGCTCGATGCTTCGTGTGACACGGCGGTTAAAGATGCATGGGCAGTGCTGCGGGGCTTCCTACCGAGGCCAGACTTGGGTTGACTATGGAAGCTCTCAAGGCATCACAAAGAAGAAGACGAAATGAGATTAAACGGCTATTTGAGAGGAACGGTGGCTGGCGGTCTGATGATGATGATGATCTGGAGAACATAGTTCAGAATATGAGAAACTCTTCTCTTCTTCTGGTCCATCTACGGTGGAGTGTGAGTAGGTGCTTGAGGCTATTGTTCCATCAATTTTAGCCGAGGACAATGAGTTTCTTCTTAGGCCATTTGACAAAGGTGAGGTTTTTATGGCGATTTGTGCATGCACCCTTGTAAGGCTCCGGGGCCCGATGGGTTACATGCAATTTTTATCAGAAATTTTGGCATGTTGTTGGTGATGTGGTGTTTGAAAAGGTTAATAGCATTCTTAGTGGTTTTTTGTCTTCGGAATCAATTAATAAGACAAATATTGCTTTAATTCCGATCCGAAGGTGAAAAATCCTACTTCTATTGCTGAATTTCGTCTCATGCACTCTGTAATGTTTTATACGGTACAAAATTGTTTCGAAGGCTTTGGTTATGAGATTGAAAACAATTTTGCCGAATATTATCTCCGAAAATCAGAGTGCCTTTGTCCCGGGCAGATTGATTACTGATAATGCTCTCATTGCGATGGAACTTTTTCACACCATGAAGAAAGAAGCACGAGTCGAAAGGGGTCCATTGCCATGAAGTTAGATATGAGCAAAGCATACGACAGAGTGGAGTGGGTTTTTCTGGAGAAATTGTTGAAAAAGATGGGTTTTACAAATCAGTGGATTAAGTTAGTTATGAGTTGTGTCACCTCGGTCTCTTACTCGTTCATCATCAATAGGAATGTGTGTAGTGATGTAATCCCTTCTCGAAGCCTTAGATAAGGTGATCTACTCTCTCCTTACCTTTTTCATCATTATAGCTGATTCTTTTTAAGCATTGATCAGGAAGGCGTCGGATGACAGGCTTATTCATGGTGCGACTGCTAGTAGGAATGGGCCGAGAGTATCTCATCTCTTTTTTGCTGATGACAGTTTACTTTTTGCTAGAGCCAACCGCGTGGAATGCTCTAAGATAATTGATATACTCAACGTTTATGAAGCAGCTTCCGGGCAGAAAATTAACTCTGATAAATTGGAGGTCTCTTTTAGCAAGGGTGTTTATTCGTCGAAGCAAGAAGAATTGATCCAGATTATGGGAATGCGTTTGGTTGATGAGCATGATAAGTATTTGGGAATTCTTCCCACCATTTTGGGAAGATCCAAGAGGATGGTTTTTGCCGCTCTCAAAGATAGAATTTGGAAGAAGCTTAATGGTTGGAAGGAAAAGCTTCTCTCCAGGGCCGCTAAAGAAGTTCTTGTGAAATCTGTTATACAAGCCATTCCCATATATCTAATGGGGGTTTATAAAATTCCTAGTTGCGTGATTGATGAGATAAAATCGATAACGGCTAAATTTTGGTGGGGGCACACTGATTTGCGTCGAAAGGTTCATTGGCTCAGTTGAGATCGTATGTGTCAACCGAAATGTTTTGGAGGTCTTGGCTTTCGTGACATGGCGGTTTTTAATGAGGCTCTACTTGGTAAGCAGGTTTGGAGGCTAGCTATCTATCCGGACACCCTTCTTAGTCGAGTGATGAGAGGTAAATATTACCCTCACACTGACTTTCTCGACGCTTCTCTTAGACTGAATGGAAGCTATTGTTGGCGCAGCATTTGGGGTGCAAAAGCTTTAGTGAAAGAGGGACTATTATGGAGGGTAGGGGATGGGTGTAATATCAACATTTATTCTGATCCCTGGGTGGCTAATTCTAAGGGTCGTTTCATCCAATCCCCACGAACAGATGGACTCACTTTGGTCCTTGATTTAATTGATGATGCAAATAGGGACTGGAATTACGAGGTAATTGCTGCAAATTTTAATGAACGAGATGTAGCTTGCATTATGAAGATTCCCATTAGTGTTCGAGCTCCCAAGGACCAGCTAACATGGGCTTTCTCAAACGATGGAATATATTATGTCAAAACCGCTTTTATACTGGGAAAGGGCTGCAATCTCGATGATTTTCACAAGGCTTGGGTGGTGATTTGGAGCCTCGACACAATCCCAAAGGTGAAGCAATTCCTCTGGCGTGCCTGCACTAATTCTTTACCCACTCGCGAGCTGCTGCATTATAGACACATGAGTGACATTGACTCGTGACCTTGGTGCTTGAATGAACATGAGTCTTTGGGGCACACTTTTTTCTTTTGTCCTGTTGTGTGTGACCTTTGGCGTGAATTAGAGTGTGATGAATTGATTCCCAGTGCTTTAGAAATCGATTTCAAGGAAGTCCTTGTAAGCTGGCAAGAAGTGAATTCGAAGAAGTGCCTAAAGGGGGTTGCCTTACTACGGAATATATTTAGTAGGCGTAATGACAAGATCTTCAATGCGAAAGAAATTCCTCATTTGGTTGTGCATGAGAGAGTGCTAAAGCTGGTGGATGATTGCTCCAAGTATGCTGGCAAAATTTATGGTGCTGCGGGGTCTAAGAAGAAGAAGAGCCCCAAATTTTGGTCCCCTCCTCCTCCTGGGTGGGGTTGGGGGCTGGTGTCCGCAATGCAGAGAGAGAAGTGATTTGTGCTGGGTCTCGAAGAACAAGGGGCAGCTAGCCTCCTGAAGTAGCAGAGTGCAAGGCAATCCTTTTTGGTTTGAAGCTTGCTCGCAGGTATGGCTTCTCGAAGCTAGTGGTGGAATCTAATAGCCAAATCATCATCAATAGAATCTCAAAAGCTAGTACTTTCTTTCTGATTTAGACTTGATTTTAGATGATGTTATGTTCTCATGTTCGTAGAGATGGAAATGTTGTCTCGATTTTAGACTTCGAGTTTGTCTCGTGGTCTCATGTCCGTAGAGATGGAAATGTTGTTGCACATCATCTTGCTAGGATAGTACCGTTTGGTTTGGAGCAAGTGTGGGAAAATCATTTTCCTCCCACAATTGCCTCTTATGTACTCATGGACAAGCTGTCTATTTCTTAATTAATGGTACTTCTAGCGTTTCTCAAAAAAAAAAAAAAATCCTCATTTAAATATATTTAATTAAATTTATATATGACGTCTATACATGTCGATAGAATCTTACGATTCTACGATTCGATTTTACGATTCGATTCTGATAGCCTCTTTCGATTCAAAGTAGAATCCCGATTTATTTATTTTATATTTAGATTTTAGACAAGTTGGGAAAATATTGTTTCATAATGAGTATAATCACAAAAAGTATAATTAATGATACATTATAGATATAATCAAGCGTATATATTAGAGATTATGGTATATATTTATTTGTCTAAATTAAATTTGTTTGCTCGTTCTTTTAATTTAAACTTTAAATGTTTGTTAATTAGTAGATATATGCATATAGTAGGTTTGTTAGATTACATTGACAATGAAATGGTAAATAAATATTTTTTTTGGTGCAAAATGGTATCATGTATAAATATCAGGTGGTAAGTCATTTGCATTCTAAATTAGAGGTTGTGTGTTCGAAATCTAGTTCACATATTTTTTTAATGTGAAGTTCTAAGGAGGTGACAAATGACGGATAACATGTCAAACCTTTGTTTTTTAAGTAATATAGATATAATATTTGAGCACAACTGATTGTCACAACCTTTCACTACAATTTTTATGGAAGGATGATTTACAATTTCAAATAATATATTATATACTTTCTCCGTTTTAAATTAGATGACATAGTTTAACTTTGTGCATTATTCACGTAACTTGGTTTGACTTCGTTTTGTGATTTCGTGATGAGAAAAAATATAGTCATGTGGAGTCTTGTTGGATTCGTCTCAACATCTATTTATAATATATCAAATTTTTATAATTTTTAATTTGCTCATATGTAATCAAGAAGATTTGCATTAAAAAGTATGCATTGGCAAACATGCTGAAATAAAACGTGTCATCTAATATGAAATGGGGGAAGTATATATTGTTCTTTCTTGGACTTTTTGTCAGAAACTACCTTTTAAAAGCAATTTTTGTGAGAAACTACCTAATAAAAAAATGTTTTAAGAAACTACCTATTAAAATAAAAATGTTGTAAGAAACTAGCTATTAAAACAAATAATGTTGTAAACTATTATTCGTCGGATTTTCGTCTTTGACTAATTTCTCCGACATTGACCACCCTCGGCCGGTCACGTGATAGGTGGCATTGTTGGTGGGGCTTGGAAAAAAAAAGGTTTTAAAAATTCACGTGATTGGTAAATGGGTGGTCCACGCCGGAAAAATTAGTCAACGGTGAAAATCCGGTGAACGGGTAGTCTTTTACAATATTTTCATTTTAATAGGTAGTTTCTTAAAACATTTTTTTATTAGATAGTTTCTCATAAAAAATGGCTTTTAATATATATTTTAAGTTTTTTTTTAATTATAATATCATGTTGATTTACGTATGTACTTGTATTCTTTTGGTGCACTGGTGTTCTTTTGATACACAATGAGCAACATAATATACACATACATGATACATCTATGACGTCATTCAATTGTAGAATAACCCTACATTAACCCCTAAAATTTTAGTCCTATTTTCTTAAACTCCAAAATTTTCACTCCGTAACCTTTTCACCATAGTCCTTTTACTGAGATGCCCTTTAACACTTACATATGCACAACGGGACAAATTATACTTCAATTATACTTTTAGTTTAATTTTATTCACACATCATATTAATGTGTTTTATTTGTTTCTTTAGAATCTTAGACTCTCTAGCCATTACATGTAACAAACTAATTAATAACTAAAAAAAAAACATGTATCATATATTTAGCAAATTTTTAATCCAAATTAGGTATCCTTTGAACAAGCGTTGTTCGTCTTAAAAAGGGAGTCAATTATCAAGGACTATTTCTTTCGTAATATTCTTACCCTAGGGGGATATATATCTACACTTTTTAGTTACAAAAAGAGTAATTAGATTTTAATTATTATTAGATGGTTACTAATTTGGTGAATATCACCCTTTTACACGTTTTCCTCATCCTTAAACAAATAGCTAGGATAATTACCAAGGCACTCTAATATTGTTTTTAATTGGCATAACATTAACAATAAATCAACATTGTCCAAAAGATTGATGTATACACATTACGCAAAAGATTAATAATTTGTGTCTTAATCCAAGAACCCTACAAATTGTTTCTATTTTATAATGGTTATTACATCTAATTAAATTTATTGTTGCCCATGACTTGATGTAACCAATGATTAATGAAAGCTAATTAACCTATTAAAAAAATGTTGGTTAAAAAGCTACAACAACTTAATTAATATTGTAACTAGGTATCTTATATTATTAACAAAAAGAAACAAAATATATGCATCTTAGGGACCGTACATAAAGAAAATTATTTATTTATTTATTCCAATGTCGTGAATCATATGATACTATAAAAAAATTGTTGCTAAATATTGTAAGGAAGCTTAATTTGAAAGGTATATTTAAACGCGCAAAGCTTTAATAAAGCCATTGCTAGCATGCCACATCAATCTTAGTCATTGAAAGAAAGAATAATATTATTTCTTGTAATTCAAAGTGCATGACTCAGCAACAAATTCATGCATTTCAATTTTGATCATCATATTTTAATTTAAAGTTACCTTGCTTTCATCGTCATATTGTTCATTTGTTCACACTAATAAGTCACTACTTACGTACCCATTTTTAGCATATACTAGTATGATGTAGTTAGTCACGATCTAAGGAGCCTTGTAAGAGTAGTTGGCACTTGGCAACTAGAAGTCTAGAACGGATTATTGGACAGGTTAGATCGGGTTAACGTGGTTGTGTGTAGAGCTGTCAATTTGGGTAAACGGGTCAGGTTTGGATCAGGTTAGTGTGAGTCAGATCAACTCAGTTCGTATCAATTCGGATTAATGTCGTAACTTATGCGAGTTCGGGTTGGGATGATGATGAGCTAGTCATTAAATAAGGAAGGAAAAGAAAAAATAAAGCATAAATTAATGCGTAACTAAACATGTAATTTTATTTTAATCATAACTATTTTCTTTTATAGTGTTATTGGGCTATCATTTTGGCCTTATTTTTATCCTGTTCAATAATGACCATGCATTAAAGTTTTATCTGATAAAAGTCCATTGGGCTACCCATTCCAATAGCTTAACGTTAGGAGAATAATCACACGTGTGGTGTTGCATATCGAAGAAAAAACAAGCCAATAGCTAATTAATAAATTGGTGGTAAGGGTTACATAATTTATTATCAAAATCATCAATTGATTTTATGAGAAATAATCACATTTTTTTTTCTATACATTCAAGAATTTTCATGTCTTATGCTTATGTATTGCTTATCCACGGTTTAATATAATAATATTAACATACTATAAAAACAATAGTAATATTTCCTCAAATAATAATAATAATAATAATAATAATAATAATAATAATAATAATAATAATAATAATAATAATAATTTCGGCCAGCAGATGTGTTGCTTTACTCTTGGGATAGAGGCCTAGATGTTTGTGTTGACTTGACGGGGTCTTCTCCATTGACACAATATGGGTTGTCTGATTTCGTTGCTAGTCGTGTCGTGTCGGTTGCGGCTCAGCGGAAGCCGGACAAGTATGGGGCACGTTGCATGGCTATTGGCTATGGTTTTATTCCTTTCTCCTTTTCTTCATTGGGGGAATTAGAGAAGGATGTTGTTGCATTGCTGAAGCGGGTTTAGGCGTTCGCTAGGACTCAGGATATTGGTGCTCGTGCAGCGGCTCACATCTTCAACAGGATTGGGTTCGCTATAGCTAGAGGGGTGGGGGCCCAGATTGTATCTCGGCTCCCCACTAATTTCTTGTAAATTGTTTGACTTTGTAGGTTTTTGATAATAATAATAATAATAATAATAATAATAATAATAATAATAATAATAAAATTTAAGATATAAACAAATCAAGAGAAAACCTACAAATTAGACAATGATGTTATGTAAACAACATAAATAAAATCCAAGAAAATGTGCATAAATTAAGATATAACTTACAAAGTAGTCAATTTGTTAGGTAAAATTGTGAAGGAACGATGCCAACAATTTTCCACCATGCTAGATTCAAATATAGATTTAGGAAATGTGAAGTTTGAAATTCCACACTTTATTCTAACTAAGAGGTAAGTGAGCTAGTCCATGCTTAATCTAGCAAACCACAAACTCTATATCGTATATTCTCATCATCTTTTGTTAATTTTTTAGTGAATACGAAATGAACTCTGACAATTCAGACACACAAAAAGTAGATTGAGTTTGTAGATCATCGATTTGATTTACTGATTCAAAGGAAATTACATTATAAACTCAATTAGTAATTACTTTTTTCTTCTCTTTTTCAACGTGCAATAACTCATATAAAAGCAAAACAACATATTGAAAAAACTAGATGTTTTGATATAATAATGTGATTAATTAGTATTTATCAATAACAAAAACACTCATAAGAGTCACAACATTAAGTGTAAAATTTTATTTGAAGAATTTTAATTAATTTTACTAAACTAAACTTAAACATTTAAGTCCATTGAAGTCTTCATTTTCTTCAAAGGAACACACCTACCCATCTTGTGACATGGGTCCTCTTGGTGTTTCACCAGTGCACAAAGCATCTAACCCCAATGTTTAACATCCAAGGGTGGGGTTGGCAAAAAGAGTCATTATTCATCATAATTTAATGTTTTAATCTAAACTAAGTAATTAGGAAGAAAAATATTTAAAATATAAGACAAAAGTTGTACGTTTAGAGGGAATATGATATCTAGATTAGATTTTATGCACATGCAAAACTATTAGCGGGATCAGCACAACTTCACACGATTGGCTTAACCAATAAAGTCATCTCAAAATCAAATAAACTTAGTTGTAAAATCTATTTATTCAACTGCTCACAAAATCAACATCAATCCTATATTTTATATTATAAGATTCCTTAAGTTGAACTAAATTATTATTGATGGGGTACTTAAACACACTTTGATTGGATGTTAGCTTTTTTTTTTTGTTTTATTTTATTTTGTCTTAAAGACTGAACTTTAACGTACAACCACAAAAAAAATTGATATAAAAATTAAAATTAATGGAAAAATTAATCAACACTATAGTGCAAAAGAAAGAATCACAAGATTCTTTTAGAAAAAGAATTAATTATCATGATCCTGTTTAGCTTTGACAACACTAAATTATGCTTTTTAATATAGGATTAGAGTAAAACTACTTTATCCTTTAGTCAATTAATTATGGCTTATTTGATTGACTATAAATCACACAAGTGTCAGTTTTTGTCTTAATAATAGTGTGTGTTAGTTAGCAAAGCCAAAAGATATTATTGTGGATGTATGTAATTATCCAATATGTAATAGATGCACATGATGCGTGATTCAAATTTAAAATACATAAGAACATCAATTCATCTTACACCATGGTGTGCTTAGAATGAACTAGGCGCATTCATAGACTTTTTTTTTTTTTTTCATTTGATTAATTTTGCTAATTTCATAAATGATAAATAAAAAATTACATCTACATGTAGGTGCACCCGAGTGATAAATATATTTTGTAAAATTACATATTCGACAAGTTAAAATAGTACATAATAGGTAAGAACTTTTTAATCGTCTAAGAGGAAGTAAAAAAAGAGAACAAAAAAACCTAGTGCCTAAATGAGCAAATTCGCAAGTTTTATACGGAGTATCATATACATACACTATATATACAAGTATATATTTACCTTTCCTTTAAAATAATGTATACACATTACACACTATACCGGTTTACCCTATGTACTGTCCACTCCAGTTTACCCTATGTACTGTCCACTTCTATCTTGATAATTAGATTTTCTTTTGGAGGAAAAAAAAAACATTAATTTGATATATTCATCATTGTGTTTGAGTATGCTATTATTATCCACTTTTGGGAACATCATTGTAGTTGAATGATGCTATGATGTATAAATAAATGTGACATATCCCCTATTATACAATGCACGTTGATTAGGGGATTTTTATCCACCAAGCGCCGTTTGACAAGTGGACCAACCAGGTTCCGCCACGCGTCCTCCACGGACCACTTAAGACACGCCACGTGTCCACCCATGCCAAATGGGACAACCGGCCATCAAGGCCCATTTCAGTCTAGAAGCCCGTTCGGCCCTAGGTTTACCTTAAACCTAGAGAGTTGCACGCTTCCCAAGGCTATAAATACTCGATTAATCCTCATTAATCGAGGGACCGAATAATTGACAGAACACACTAATAACCGGCTGATCTCGCTAGCAAAGCAGATTACCTACATTAAATACTCTCACCTAGAGAGACCTTTTTACTTTAATTTCTGTATTAATTACTCCTTAATCAGGTACTAACTTGACCGTTGGAGGCGGAGCTCTCAGGAGTCTCCGTTATTTTGCAGGTACAGGCGTCCGGTTCCAGTCTCGGAATTGTAACTCTCCCGCAGGACATCAGAAAACCCCGAAACATTTGGCGCCGTCTGTGGGGAGAGTACTTCAGAGATGGCATCCAAGTCTGTACCGACCCCAGAAGAGAGGCGTCCCCTAGACGACCCTCAAGTTCAGTCGGACCATGATACCGAAAGTGAATTTGAAGTTGAAACTCATACAGCTCCAGACGGGACCCTAAGGGCCCGCCGTACCCGTCATACTGAAATAAGGGAACGGGAGTATCTTCAAACAGGAAGCGAGCCAGCAGGCGCACCGCTTGCTCGGCAACAGCCGACTGATGGGTCTGCTCCGATCACAAGGAACGAACTCATGACCTTCATGAGGGGATTCAAGGGAGAGATCCAAGAGTTGATCAACAAAAAACCGCCTGCTTCAGTCAAAGAGCAGGCGGCCAAAAAACCTTCCACTTCACTGAAGAGGAAGCCAGTTCAAGGGCGAGAGGCGACTCCCCATCCTAAATCTAAGAAGCGGGAGCCGTCTGCTCTTGATTTCACAAAACTCCGTTATCCTACGGGAAATAGGAAACCGGTTCGTCATATTCAGGCGGACGGGTCAAAGCAAACGTTCACAGATGCTCGGCACCTGCTAGAGCAGAAGAGGAGTGACCGATTATCAGAGTCGGCTTCTACTTCAAATTTTCAGGACAGTTTGCGAAATGCCTCGATGAGGCCAACTCAGTCGTACCATGAGAGTCAGTCAGCCGGCACCTCCCGACAGTCTGGCTTTCATAGTGCGCAGGCGGTACCAAATTTGCCATTTGTGCCGCAACAACAATATTTTATGCAGCCACCTCCATTTGGTGGACCTGCAGCAAAAAACGTCCAACCTATGGACTGGCAGCTACGGCTGCTTAGACTTGGTGAACAGCCGTCGGCCTTCTCCAAGGAAATTACTGAAGCCGCTCAGCCGGCCAAAGTAAAAAATGTTTTAGTAGGCGCCTATGATGGCACTACTAACCCGGAAGACCATCTGATGGCATTCACCAACCTGATGTACCTTCAAGGGTTGGATGATCCCACTTGGTGCAAGTGTTTCCCAGCAACTCTCAAGGGAATTGCACAGCAATGGTTCGGCAACCTGCCGACTGGTTGTATAAACAGTTTCAGGACGCTTGCTTACTTATTTGCCTCCAACTTTGCAATGAACATCCCTGCGAAGAAAACGACCCTTGATTTGGGAACAATTCAGCAGGGTGAAAAGGAGGGGCTTCGTTCCTACATCAGGCGGTTCAACCTGATGAGAATACAGATTCAAGGGTTACCGGATGAGGTAGCTTATACTGACTTTTTTAGAGGTCTCAAAGACGGGTCTACCTTCAAATTTGATTTAGTTCGAAAAAGGGTGGCGACTCTTCAAGAGGCCTTGATTAAAGCAGAAGCCTATATACAGGCGACTGATCTGTGTACAATGAAACAGTCGGACGGGAAGAGGTTCGACAATAGAGAAGGACGACAGAAACAGTCGTCCAACAAAGATGAAAAAAGAAAAGGGGTCTGGGCGGCTGACTCCTCTAAACAGCCGGCCAAGAAGAAAAAGGAATTCAAACCATACTCCCCAAAGTATGTGTTTAACAAGGATAACCAGTTTATCCTAAAAGAAATAAAGGGACGGCTCTCAATTGAGAAACCGCCCCCCATGAAGGGTTCTGCGAGCAACCGGAACCAAGACAAAATCTGTGCTTATCATGATGACATTGGTCATCACACCAACGACTGCATTAGTCTCATGCGGTACCTAGACCGCTTGGCTGATCAAGGTGATCTTGACACTTATGTCAAGAAATCTACGGGGAATACTTCCTCAAAAAAGCAGTCGGCCAAAAAGAATCAACAGGCCGACAGTTCCGATACAGATGATGCAGTCGTCTACACCATTGCAGGCGGCTTCTCAGGAGGCGGCCCCACTATTAGGGGCAACAAAGATAATATAAGGCGGTTAGATGTAAATTCCGTTCACCAAGAACGGCCGTCCAAATATACATTTCCTGAGATTGTCATCACTGAAGAGGATCTAGGAGGAATAAGGGGGCCGCATGACGACCCTCTCGTTATTGAATGTAAAGTGGCCAACCAGAGAGTTGGTCGAATCCTCATAGATACTGGGAGCTCTTCAGATCTCATCAGCAGCAAATGTCTGTCAAAACTGAAATATCAGACGGACTGCATACATCCGGCCTCCCACCCTTTAATAGGGTTTGGAGGAGGAGTCGTCCACCCACTGGGA
The DNA here is from genome assembly GCF_001683475.1 of Chenopodium quinoa. NCBI lineage: Eukaryota > Viridiplantae > Streptophyta > Magnoliopsida > Caryophyllales > Amaranthaceae > Chenopodium > Chenopodium quinoa. The sequence continues at coordinate 904,560 of NW_018745003.1, forward strand.
CGAGTTGATCTACCCGTCCGCCTGGGCGAAAAAGGGGAAGGACGACACATGGTAGTCCGATTCCTAGTTGTAGAGGAACTCTCTGCCTATAACATGATTCTGGGTCGCCCAACCCTGAATAGTGCCAAGGCTGTTATAATCCCGTCACTTATGCTGCTTAAGTTTGAAAGGGACAATGGAACAGTCGGCTCCCTAAGGGGAGATCAGAGGATGGCCCGAGAGTGCTATCTCTCGGATGTCAAACCCACTGCTAAGGCCACTGGGTCAAGTGGAGAAAAAACAGACCTTGACAATGTCAAGGAAAGTGCGCCTGTTCAAGAAACAGGCGACAGAAAAAGAAAGGCGTCCCAGACAGAGTCCGCCAGAAAGGCAAGAAAATAGCAATCATTGGCAGAGGACCGGCCGGATGAGTTCCGCCCTCAGCCGGCTGGTGAGCATACGGACCTGATATTAGACGACTCCCGCCCTGACCGAACAGTCAAAGTTGGGACGACTGCTCTGAGAAACCTTGGTGATGACTTTCACAACCTGTTGAAAGAATACAAGGACATCTTTGCATTTGAAGTCCATGAAATGCCAGGCATTAGTCCTGATCTGGCAGTACACAAACTCGCTGTGGATCCGAAAAAGAAGCCGGTACGGCAAAAGAAGCGGAACCATGGTGAAGAAAGAGGTCAGGCGGCCGCCGCCGAAGTCAAAAAATTACTTGATGCAGGGTTCATTCGGCAATGTTACTTCCCAGATTGGGTTGCAAATGTGGTACTTGTTAAAAAGCCGAATGGCACCTGGCGAATGTGTGTAGACTACACAGACTTGAACAAGGCGTGCCCCAAAGACAGTTACCCTCTGCCCAAAATTGATAACCTGGTCGACTCAACAGCCGGCCATGCCTTGATGAGTTTTATGGACGCCTATTCTGGTTTTCATCAAATTCCTTTGTGGAAGAAAGATCAGGAGAAGACGGCCTTCGTCACTGATCAGGGATTATACTGTTATACGGTCATGCCGTTTGGTCTTAAGAATGCCCCGGCTACATTCCAACGAATGATAAACACAGTGTTCTTTGATCAGATTGGGAGAAACGTCGAGGCATACATTGATGATATGATTGTTAAGACTAAACTTCAGAAAGATCATCTGACGGACCTCCGAGAAACTTTCGCCACACTCAGGCGGCACCATGTCATGCTCAATCCCAAGAAATGTGTATTTGGAGTTGAGTCTGGGAAATTTCTCGGATTCCTTATCAACCAGAGAGGAATAGAGGCGAACCCTGAGAAGGTACAGGCGGTCATTGACATGCAGTCGCCTCGTACCGTCCGAGAGGTTCAGAAGTTAACAGGTTGTCTGGCGGCCTTGGGAAGATTTCTAAGCCGATCAGGCGACAAATGCCTATACTTTTTCCAGGCAATTAAGAAAAAGGCAAGGTTTGAATGGGGGCCGGATGCTGAGGCCGCCTTCCAGAAATTAAAGGTTCACTTGCATTCCTTGCCAAGGCTGGTCAGCCCTTTGCCCAAAGAAAATCTCTACATGTACCTGGCCGTCTCTGATCATGCGTTAAGCGCGGTGCTCCTTGCTGAAAGGGACGGCTGTCAACTTCCGGTCTACTTTGTCAGTCACGTACTGAAAAATGCCGAGTTGAGGTATCCCCTAGTGGAGAAATTTGGTCTTGCACTCTTCATGGCTGTTAAAAAATTGAAGCCCTACTTTCTGGCACATGCAGTCGTCGTGTATACCGACCAACCGATCAAGCGGCCCCTTACCACCATGGAGTCCTCCGGACGAATGATCAAATGGGCCATAGAAATGCAGAGTCTCGAAGTTACTTTCGAGCCTACAAAAGCAGTGAAGGGGCAAGCCTTTGCTGACTTTATTGTAGAGATGACTCGTCCTCCTGACTCTCAAGTTCCAGACCAAGTCTGGAAGGTATATGTGGACGGAAGCTCTACTTCAAACGGTTGTGGAGCAGGCGTCGTATGTCAATCTCCAGAGGGCGACAGGTTCGAGTATGCTCTACGCTTCAGTTTCCAGGCTTCAAACAATGAGGCAGAATATGAAGCTTTACTAGCCGGGATCCGCATGTGGCAGGCGGCCGGGGCAAGGAAAATAGACGCCTGTTCTGATTCACAACTGATAGTGAGTCAGTACAATGGCGAATACGAAGCAACACATCCGGCCATGATCAAATATTTACAGGCGGTCCGACAAGCAGTCGGCTCCCTTGAGGATTTCCATCTGATCCAAGTACCGAGATCAGAAAACAACCAGGCAGATGCACTCTCGAAATTAGCATCATCCGCCTCCTCCGATACTCCTCGAACTGTGTTTTGGGAAGTAATGGAGAAGAGAAGCATCGAGGAAAATCCTATTGGAATTCTAGACAGAAGCTCAACCTGGATGGATTCAATCAGGGCATATCTGACAAACGGTACACTGCCGGATGATCCTCAACAGGCGGCATCACTGAAAAAACGAGCCTCCTGTTTTGAAATGATACAGGGGGAACTGCACAAGAGGGGGCACCTTCAACCCTTCTTAAAGTGTGTTACTCCTGAAAAGGGACGAGAGATACTAGATGATCTTCACTCTGGTTTCTGTGCTTCCCATATAGGTGGTAGGATGCTTGCTCAAAGGGCAAGGCGGCAGGGCTACTTTTGGCCTACTTTGGAAGCAGATGCAATGGAGATGGTGAAAAAATGTGACAAGTGCCAAAGGTTTGGCAAATTAATTCACCGTCCGGCTACTGACCTCACTACCATTCACAGCCCACTACCGTTTGCTAAGTGGGGCATGGACATTCTGGGTCCATATACGCCTGCTACAGGCGGCAGAAGGTATATACTTGTTGCCGTTGACTACTTCACTAAATGGGTAGAGGCGGAGGCTGTAAAGGGAATCAAGACGAAAGATGTAATTTCATTCATTTGGAAAAACGTCATCACTCGGTTCGGGGTTCCCATGTCTATGGTTTTTGATAATGGTCCCCAATTTGAGACGCCTGTTCTCAAAAGCTGGTTGGGAGACCAAGGAATTGGACATTACTTTGCATCTGTCGGCCGTCCACAAGCAAACGGCCAGGTAGAAGCCTTTAATAAAATCATCTCAGACGGTCTCAAGAAAAAAATTGAACGAGCAGGCGGCCTATGGGCAGATGAACTACCACATGTTCTTTGGGCCATTAGGACGACTGAAAAAGGGGCGACTGGAGAAACTCCATTCCTCCTAACTTATGGTGCAGAAGCTGTTCTTCCAATAGAACACTACGAGCCGACTCTTCGAGTAATGCTATATGACGAAGAGGCAAACTGGGAAGCTATGCGCCTGGCATTAGACTCACTTCCTGAAAAGAGGGGCAATGCTGTTTTGCGCCATGAAATCTACCGCCTGAGAATGACTAGATCATACAACAAAAAAGTGCACAGGCGTCCACTCAAAGTAGGGGACTTTGTACTTAGAAAAATGGAAGCAGTTGGTAGGGCTAACGAGTCTGGCAAACTAACTCCCAACTGGGAAGGACCCTACCGAATCTATGCGGAAGTCAGGGACGGTACCTACCGTCTGGAAACACCAGACGGACAACCGTTGCCTCGAACTTGGAATGTAGATAACCTTAAGAAATATTTCTTTTGAATGATGTAAAGTAAAGAGCTACTTAATAAGTTGGCACTTACTATTCAATTTTGTATTACGAGGGGCATGCCGTCTGTACCTTTACAGTCGGCTACTCTCCATTGAGTTTCACTCTTTATCTTTACAGGGGCACGCCGTCTGTTCCATTACAGTCGGCTACTCTCCCTCGAGTATTTTACTCACAATACTTAGCTAAAAAGTTTAGGGCCTGGCCGATCCTGTAACTAACAGGCGGCTACCCTTCTTTTACTTAGCACATACGTTCACCAAGAACATACCAAGGCCACTGGCCGAATGATCAGACCAGGCGCCTAGTCAACTGATCTAACTTTTAAAAACTAATCCGACCTGTCCCAACATTATAGCAGGCGTCCGGCGGCATCCATTCGGATGAAATTCGTCGCAGAGAGCAGCTCCCTTTTGGGTGGAACATTGTTCTATAAACTAATTACACGGCACCTATACGACTGTCCCAAAGGGCAACCACGTAGCCGTTTTTGAGACAAGGATAACTCTATCACTAACCAAACCAGTGGTAGCAGTTGACATCTGAGTCAGATGACCGCCTGTATTACTTGGGATAAATGCAGGGGGTACCTATTGAGTTAATAGCCAACAAACGTTGGCGAATCAAGGGGTCTAGCCGGCCTACGCCGCCTGGTACCTCTACTTCTCAAACAAAAGTGACGGCGACTGAGTAACTCCAAAGTTAACTCATAGTCACTCCTTCAAATTTGGTATGGAACCTAAAAAGTTTGAGTCGTCCGCCTGTTTTATACAAACAAGGGCACTCGAACCCCTATTCCTACTGGATAACCTATTGAGTAAATAGCCAACAAACATTGGTGAATCAAGGGGTCTAGCCGGCCTACGCCGCCTGATACCTTTACTACTCAATCAAGATTGTGACGAAGACTAAGTAACTCCTATGTTAACTTAATAGTCACTCAAACTTAGTACTGAGCCTAAAAGGTACGAGTCGTCCACTTGTTTTTAATAAACAAAGGCTCTCAACCAATACTCTTGCTAGGTTAACAAATAACAAATTAGAGGCCAACATTGGCAATAAAGGGAAACAACCGGTACCCGCCGCTTGTTTTCCTACTTAAATTCCTTGGCTACTTGGTAATTCTATTTACTTGGTCAAATTGAATAAAGAGTTCGAATACCGATTGATTAAATGGCCGACTGATCATCTATCCTGGAAACAGACAACCAGTCGTCCAGGGGCATAGGCGGCATACTTACTATTTGTACCTGTCTTAACGTTCGGCCATACACAACAGTCTGTCTAGTGAGCAAATTTCAAATACTTAGACAAATTTGAACAAAAACAAAAAATTTGATTAAAATGAGCCGGCCATAAAAGACCAGCAGAATATTCAAAACCCTGGCCCCCTGGCCGGGTAATTACAAAGCAAACGGCACGCAGGCCGTGAAAAGAAAAAATATACTTAAAGCTTAAGAAGGGGGCAGTTCAGTATCAGCAGCAGCCGCCTGGTCAGCACTCTTCTTGCTGGACTCGGCCTTCGCTGCATCATCTTTTGATGCCTTTCCCCCAAGTGGCACAAGCGCCACAACCGGCTCTTCCTCCTCCAACGCAACGTCCATCGCCTCTTCTTCAGCAGCCGCCAGGATCTGTTGATTATATATTTCCGAACACTGGCGGTACGTTCTTTCCCATGAGGCAAAGTCGGCACTGGGGAACAGTCGTTCCCAGGTCATGCGTTGGATTTGGGCGGAGTCTTCCACCATCTCCCGGACGAGCTCTTGTTTTTCTTGCTCGGCCTTGTCCGAGAGCTCTTGGGTAAGACTCTTCTCCTGGTTCACCAGGCGTTCTTTTACGTTAGCCAAAGATTTCTCCATGGCTTCGTAAGAGTGCATTTTCTGACGAAGGGGCTTCAGCTCGGCTTTAAGTTTGGTGACGGTCCCCTCCAGCTCGTCAACCTTCTTTTGGGCCGCCTCTAGCTGAGCCCGAACAGCGGCGGTCGCCTGCGCCTGATAATAAAGAAGATCAATGGTCAGTACTTCATTTTGGGCAATTTGAAACATTGCTTTATCACAGCTGGAGGCGGCCATAGCCTTTGCGGCCTTTACCTCTTTGTTTTTCCGATCAATCGGCTTGCGAAGGCTGTTGACTCGGAGCAGGGCCTAAGTACAAAGAAAAACAGGCGTCAGTTTCCAATCAAAAGGGTTAACAGGCGTCCTGGAACTTCAAAAGGGTATACCTCAGCTAGGATCCCCGAAATTCCATCGAGGTCAAGGGTGCCGGCACCCTTGACCGCCTCCCTGTCAGAGGGAGGAACTACTTTAACCATTGACTTGGCTACCTCAACCAAGTCAAGTCCCTGGGGGCCGGCTGCATTAAGCAGAAGGAAAAACAAGTTAGACCTAATCAAGAAGGAAGCAAGAGTGAGTTTTTACAAGCAAGGGTCCATACATCTAGGCGGCCCCGCTTGGGTTTTTGAAGAAGTGGCCGGCTGCTTCTCAGCCGCCACTGTTTTCCTGGAAGACCCAGGAGAGCTTGCAACAGTCGTCCTCCGGGCCTTGGGGTCCGGCTGTTGCGAGGAAGAAGCCCTTGGAGTGCCAGACTGAAAACAAAAAGAGTTAGTATATGCATAATACAACTAAAAGGAGAAGAGTTTTCAAAGCTTACCAAGGGTGCCTCCTTGCTGGGGGAGTCGGCATACGACTGCTTCATTAGCGAGACCCGCAGCATGGCCGCCGCAGTCTTAGATGCTGTTATTTTACTCATGGCGTCGGCTGAAAGAAATAAACAGCAAAGTTAGTAAAAATCCCAAGTAAACAAGGCGTGAAAAAACAGAGTATTCGTCAGGCCGGCTACCTCTAGAGCACCGACTGCCGAGGCCACAGGCGGCCAAGAAGTACTCATCATAGAGCCACTTGAAGCTCGGGACGCAGTGTAGGGGTACTTGCTCTCGTACCCCTGAAGTAGAGTTCACCCTAGTCTCTACTTTGAAGAGTCCTTTGTCTAGGATCTCTCTTTTAGCCTTTGGGGGAACAGGCGGCATGCTGCGGCCGCCTGCAAGAAGAGGCGGATCCCTGTTCCACTTGTTAAATCGTTTGTTCAGCTCCGTGTCTGAACTCTCGATAATAAGGAAGGTGTTCCGCCAATCCTTCCATTTGTTTGCCTTACCTCTCGTCATGAGGTAACCCCTGTGGCTTGTTAGTTGATACCAGCCGGTACCTCCCGACTTAGGGGTCCGGCTGAGATAGTTCATGTGGGCGAAAGCCTCAAAACTTGGCTCCACCCCGTTCAGTTCGCACCCGGCCACATAGCCGAGTACGTTTACCCAAGAGTTGGGGGCTAACTGCCATAACCCCAGATCATACCCATCTAAAATCCGCTGAACAGCCGGATGTAATGGGAAGCGCAGACCAGCTTTGATGGCCGCCACATAGCAGCCAAAACAGCCGTCACCATAGCTGGTACCAGCCGGCCAGACGACAGTATCTTCTGGATCCGGCACAAACAGTAAATACTCCGGGCTCATTTTGTGGTTAGCAATAAAGCTCGCCACGTTGTCTCGCATGGTTGCGATCCGGCCCCGGGGCACCCTGCAGTAGTAGGGGGTGTTTTCCTCTCTGTAAGAGGCGGACGGCTCTGCCCAATTATCCCCCTTCTCCACTGCATGGGAACTTCTCGCCTCTTGTAGGCGGTTATGTTTTTCTTCTGAGTCAGAAGAACTATGGTCAGAAGAACTATGGTCAGAAGAGCTGGAATCGGACTCGTCCCCCGACGAGTCCGAAGAGGACGACTCCTCCCCTCTCCTAGAGGGGCCCGCCTCCTCTCCCTTAGAAGGAGCAGAAGGTAAATTAGACATGTCCACGGTTAGATGAGAAGGGAACACCTTGGTCCCTCTCTCAGAACTGTCAGCTTGACAGTCGCCTCGTTCCACATCTGGCGCCTGGTCAGATGTTTCGCTAAGGAGTACCCTTTGGGAGGAGCCGTCTGAGTTTGATATTCTAACAGTCTTTTTTGTTCTGGCCATCACGTTCTGCATAGACACAGATTCAGTCGGACTTTGTATAAAGGGCAAAGATGGGTCCAGAAAAGGGCAGGCGGCACTCCTAGTCCTAGATTCAGCCGTCCCCGGTGACCGGCTGATCACTAACTTAGGGCGTGTCGTGTGCTTCCATGGTGCCATTTCAAAAAATAAAAAGAAAATTAAGAGTAAGAGAACTGAGTTACCTGAACGGATGACAGTTGATGAAGTCCTGAAGGTTCGGGTCAGTCGGCTTGTCAGAACAGGCGGTAGGCAGAAAAAGTCCGAAAATGTCAGAGCAAGTTCAGGGGTCCGAATGTTCTCGCAAAAATTCTCAAATGTGAAAATGACCGAAGTCAGCACTTCCTTTTATAGGCAAAATGAGAAGGCGAAGGGTCGCCTCCGAATTCAAATTTGGGCGGGAGAGTCTCCCGGCCGTCTGCAAGGTGACACCTGTAACGGGCCGTCGCCTGTCACCGTGCGACACCTGTCACAGGCGACACGTGACCAGTCGCGTGCCACCTGTGAGGGGCAAATGATTAGGGGATTTTTATCCACCAAGCGCCGTTTGACAAGTGGACCAACCAGGTTCCGCCACGCGTCCTCCACGGACCACTTAAGACACGCCACGTGTCCACCCATGCCAAATGGGACAACCGGCCATCAAGGCCCATTTCAGTCTAGAAGCCCGTTCGGCCCTAGGTTTACCTTAAACCTAGAGAGTTGCACGCTTCCCAAGGCTATAAATACTCGATTAATCCTCATTAATCGAGGGACCGAATAATTGACAGAACACACTAATAACCGGCTGATCTCGCTAGCAAAGCAGATTACCTACATTAAATACTCTCACCTAGAGAGACCTTTTTACTTTAATTTCTGTATTAATTACTCCTTAATCAGGTACTAACTTGACCGTTGGAGGCGGAGCTCTCAGGAGTCTCCGTTATTTTGCAGGTACAGGCGTCCGGTTCCAGTCTCGGAATTGTAACTCTCCCGCAGGACATCAGAAAACCCCGAAACACACGTCTTTACTTTTTTTAAGAAAAACTTTATCTAAACTAAAGTGGTATGCTCAACAAAATAGTTTAATAAAGTTATCTTTTCACAAATAATATTTTTAATTAGATAGTTTTGCTCAATTTTAAATTTATGTTCTTTTAATCAATACAATTAGGGATAGTTTTGCAATGGCTATAATAAAAAAACTTGTAGTCATTGTAACAAATTGATTTTTAACCGTCATCACAATATATATTTGTTAATCACTTTTTTTTTTCCAAAGAGGGCTAAATGGTTTCGCGATCGCCTTATATCTATAGAATGGATCATTGAGTTACAAGGAGTACGTGAAATTAAAAATATTAGTAAGTGTATGTGCTTTAAATGAAAGGCCACATGATGAAGAATTTATAAACATAGTAAAATCTTCAAGTTGTACTTTAAAATGATGATTGAATGGACATAGTAAGCAACCATGCTCCACAAAAATCATCATAACGTGCTATAAGTCGGACATTCGATTTGTAAACATAGTTTGAAAATCTTGTAACTAACATATATTGTGATGACAATAGCATACTTGTTATTAAATACTATGTCCTTAGTGTATACTAATTAATAAAGCCATAAAAATATTAATCAATGTCTAACCTAAACTAACATGCATATGTCACTAACTCACTACATACACCTAATTTAGTGAAGAAAAAAAAAAAAAAAAAAAAAGGGCCCCACCATTATTTGATGAGTATTAGAATTAGGGGGACCAAAGAGATTAGGTTATAATCCACATTTACACCTCATTGTTGAGACAAACAATTGGGTATGACCGTATGAGGGATTTAAAGAATTTGGGACGTATCTTTAAGGCTATAAGTTGATACCCTCTTAAGAGGACAAAGGTGCCCCATTTAACCTAATATTATTTAACTTTAATAAATAAGTAGTTACAGGCATCCCAAATCAATGTGGAAATTCAGCAAACAATGGTTGCAGCGACATATAAGTGATATCACTCAATTCAACATGTAACATCAGAAAAATCTTAACACAATTGAAGCTAGAATGTTAATTGACTCAAACAAATGCCTATTTGCAGCAACTATTTTCATCAAAACCATCACATACCCAAGAATAGATCAACAATTCACAACTAGAATTGCAAGATTAACTAACTGAAAGGGCGACCATAGGTTTTCAGACCTAGCGAGCTGAAAGGGGAGGAGTTGTTGCGCGCTTAGGTTGAAGGAAAGGCTGAGAGGAGATGGCGGCACGCAGAAGGTCGAACGGAAAAGCGAAGTGAGAGGATTAGCCGGCAACCCTAACCGGCGGCGACGTGAGCGGTGTGGGTTGGGTAGTATTGAAGAGGATGGCAAAGAAGACTATGAATAATTGAGTCGCTGCTTGGTTCGAAAATAAAACAACAAGGGTTTTATTTGTTCTTTTTTGTTTTGGTCGGGGTAGTTTTAAAATGCTACAGTTATTAAAATCGTAGCGTTTTAATTTAACGCTACGGTTTTTATGTTAACCATAGCGTTTTTTTTTTTTTATTTCCTTGAGGTAATTTCAAAATTACTAAAATATTGCTACGATTTTTATGTTAACCGTAGTAAATATGGGGGTGGTAAAAGACAATTTTTCTACTAGTGATGTAATGGACATTACTATGTCATATTACTAATTTACCTCATCTTGACGTTGCAACAATAATTAGATAGTATAGGTGTAAATTAATTATTTCATTCTTTCTTTTAAAAGAAAATTTTCTACTTTTCTTTGACTAGAAATAACTTTTATGTAATTAATTTTAAATGTATCTCGTCAAAAAAAAAGTTTTGATAATAATGTTTGTTTAGCTAAGTTGACATTGTTGGTATCAAATTTCCTCTTTTTTCTTCTTTTAAGGAGTTCACTAATTAAAAGATTGAAGAAAAAGGTGATTAACTGATCCAATAACTTTAAGAATTATGAAATCAAAGTTAACTATACTATTGACTTTCCAAATTATCATTCTTTAAGTGTAATCAATCATAGATACACATTATTCACTAATTCACCATTGTTAAGGTAAATATCAAGTATCAATGTTCTTGTATCAATTAAATCAAAATCGTCTCGGTAACAATAAATATTTCATCGAAATAATAATAATAATAATAATCATCATCATCGTCCTCGACTTTACGTTTACTAAGCACGTACATACAATTGCATTGATATACTATATGATTAATTGTATTAGTAAGAAGATATGCTTAGCATATCTGAAGTTGAATCTTGACAGATGATATAATCTTTTGCTAATTATATGATTGATTTCTTTCCACACTGGATCATCTGGCAGTATATTACATGTCATAATAATATAATTAAACAACTTGTTTCAAAAAATTAAAATTAATATATTTAACAAAACACTATTGCAATTACTTAATCACAGCTCCCATGCAAGAGCATGTGTAGATGTAAAATAAAATTATGCATGTTGACTATATGATAAAATTTTATTATAAACTTTAATATTCTCTATACTTTTTCAAGAACATGAGGATCTGTGTCTTAGTACGTAGGTCTTTTCCTCGAAACTTCTGCTACTCTCATTAATATGCTTTTTTTTTAATAATAATGTTATGATTTTAGTACTTGTATAATACTAGTATACTACTACTGTACAAAAATATATATATATAGGGCTCTGAACGCAAGAAGAATTCGGATCATGAAGCAAAAGTAAACATTACTACCTCCTCTTTTATAGTTTTTCGATAGTACTTTAGAATTTCAATTAGTAATGTGACAATTATAATCAGAAGGTGGAAGCGTAAAATATTAAAAGTACATTTTTTATTTGAATTTGAATACTTCGTACTGCATTGTCTAGTTAAGTTTTGTAGGTACCTATTTTTAATAAAACCTATTATTAAAATATTACGATATTGAGCATTTGTTTCACTATGTGAGGCACTCATGAGTCATGCTTATTGAGGGTCAAACTTTGACCACATAGTTTGTTAAAATTAAAATTAAGATACTTTATAATAAAATATTAGGTTAGGGTTGAAAAAATATTCTCACAATAATTTCATTTTGTGAGATTTGAGTTCAATCGAAAATTTCATTAACCCCTTGTATTATGATATAATGGTGAATTATACGAGTAACTTTTTAATATCCTCTATTTTACTTAGAAAAAAAGGCTTTTATCAAACAAAAGGACAGTGTATGTATGTAGTTCGAAGGTGCTAGCTAGTTGGTTAATTTAAAAGGGGTGGTATTCAAAATATGGGAATAGTTTCCTTCCAGATTTAATTTCTTCGATCCTCTTTGTCACTCTATTCAATTCTCTGACGAAAATAAGTAGTTGGAAGAAATGCTCAAATTTCAAGCTACGTTACTCTACCAGCTTGTTAGAGGAATAATTCGTATATAATCATAGCTAAAATAGTCTAATATTTTAAAAAGTGTACTTAAAAAAGATGTTATTAATGCACTTATGTACAGATTAAAATGAGAATATTCATCCATACTCTAACATCTTTCACAACAAAAAGAAAAAAAAAAAAACCTACTTGTAATCATTTCTGTCCGAAAATTCTTTTCCATGATCAACAAGGGTTGCAAATAGCTGAAATTTGTGGCTAAAAAATACAGACGTACTATATAATTTAGCTCTCCACTTAATTATATGCATAAAGGCAAATACACAATAGTCTTGTATACCATCTAAAATCACATTATATTTTCCATTAACTTAATCTGCTACTCGATTTGCCTCTCGATGTTAATTAGTAATGCATCAAAGCATATACAAGCACATCAGAAGAATATAATTACATCGACTCTAATAAGCGATCTTGATAGGTTAATTATCTTCCAAATATCGATCGAGATTTGTATAATACTTGTACGTGTTCTCCCCGTTGATGAACATGATATATACTGCATCTTCTTGATTCAACTTCATTCTGGCCGTTATAGATTAAACCCGAGTTCTCGGAGCCTCCGGGAAATCATTTTATTGATTAGAGTGATAGCCTGAGCTCCAAATCTACTTCTTCCTGGTCACTTGATTCTGAATTCTGGCTGTTTCTCAAGAAATCAATTCTTTGATGCCTCGAGTCCTACAAGTTCAAAAAAAATTTAACTAATTTAGTACTCGTAATTCATAACTAAAAGTAATGAACATATAACATAAAACAAAAATTATGGATATGTACTACGGAGTAGCTAGAACTGATTGATGTCATGAATGTACCTCATAATAGCTAATTCGATGCCTAGGAATCGCGCCTGCTTGTGTATACGTCGAGCTCTCTAGTATACCATTAGGGTTCCATCTGATCAAAGATAAACATTACATTAGTACATTAGCATGTTTAAATGAAAACTATATTAAGATGCTAAAAAAAAGTCATCTTTATAAGAAATAAACAACTTTTAATAAGTAATATAATATCCTTCATTTAGGGTTTACAATTAGTATAATTATAAATGGTTTCCATGGGAATATATATATTTCTTTAATTAATCTTGCTAGAAAACTATAGTCTAACTTAAATAATGGAGAATTAAAAAAAAAAAAAATAGCTATGTACATTGCATTGGAAGAACTAGCTACATACATAGTACTAGTTTATACAATTAACTTGTTCAAAATCGATGTACCGAAAGATTAGGCTCTTGATGCTTCACAATTAGAGATAACAATCATGTAATTAATTATTAATTATATAGTAATATAGTTGAGTGCATCAAGCTTGTTCTATTTTTTTTTTTTTTTTACCTTTACTACTTGATCAAATGTATATACATACCTTTGTGCACTACTAGGCTGAGAATCTTGGTATCTTAAATTGGACCTTTCATGATCTCCAAATACCATCTGCAAATTCAATACATGCATGAAAATTTGTTAGAGATTTAGTGAATGTATATTCTTTCGAATATAGTCACCCAAAAAGACCAAAGAAAAAGCTAAAATAAAGATAAAAATAGAGTAAGCTCGCCTATTAGGAAAACTATTACACGACAATACTCTCTTTGTACCAAAATGTTTGTCAGGTTTGTAGCACAAGTCACAAATTACGAAGTGATAAAAATTATTGAATTTGGAATCTCCCAAGAAAAACCCTAACATTTTGTGAGTTACAAAACTACCCCCATAGTACTTAATTACTGTTTAATTAGAAGGACAAATTTAGATTTGCAACCAAGCTTATTATTCAACACCAAAAGTCAAAGAAAAACAAAAACATTGTAAGAAGAAAACAAAATATTTGACTACAATATGATGCAAAGATTGACTAAAAATTATACCATGAAGTTAGGATGATGAGCATAAGAAGTTGATGAAGTTGAAGGTGAAGTAGATTGTGAATAGTATGGATTATTATATGATGTCGAAGATTGTTGTACTCCGTAACTTTGTAGTCCTTGCAATCTCACATCTTCCTGCAAATAAAATCACACAAAACAAACTAAAATGTTAAAAAAACGACAATTAATTCAAAATAACAAAAAAAAAATACAGAATTAGGTAACCCTTCGCTCTATAGGGGAAAACCTAATTTTTCTTTTATGTACAAGAGAGTTGAAAATAACTATTACGAGAATATAAAAAACCGGCTACCTGATGAAAGGTGGCCGGGGCAGGGGAAGAGTTAAACCCGCTACAACCCATCTGGCTGCGCAGTCGGATTTGTTCCAACTGCGCAACCCCGAGACCTCTTTGAGGTTGTTTAGGCTTCTCAGAGCCACTCTTTTTACTCTTCCTAGATGATGACGATGATTTATCATTAGAGTTTCCCATTTTAGGAATCCCAAAATAGCCGCTACCCATATCTTCAAATGATCTAATATCGATCTTTACTTTCTTCTTCTTGTAATTATTAATTTTTTTCAGTTTATAAATGAATAATATGAAGAAAAAAAAATGAAGGTTTAAGAGAGAGAAAATGTAGCTTTCAGAAATCCTGAACTGATTTGCCCAGCTACCCTTTTTATATTCTGAGTGTGTAAAGTAGTTGTACCGCTGGATCTGATTGCGATTGATTTTTTCAATTTTTTTTAACAAAAATTATTAATTATTGTTTGAGAAAAATAATTAAAATAGAAATAATTATAAATTATAATAAGAATTATTACAATTAATTAAAAATTATTGAATGAGGACGTAAGATTCTGTGCGGGATGCATGCTCGTTTATCTTGCGAAACTGATAAAAAAAATAAGCGTTACTTTTAGGAAGTTCTACTACAATACCTATTATGTGCTGTCTTTCTTACTGGGTTTTTTTAATTATTGAAATCCCTTTATTTTAGGACTGCAACTTGATTGAGATTGTCAGAATTTATTTATTTATTTATTTATTTTACTGGGTTTAAATTTTTGATTTTAGTATTAATCTAAAAAGGAGTTGCCTGATTCATTGCTAATGATCGAAGAGACAAAGTTAAAGCAATGGTTAATTACTCTTCTCGTCTTTAATAGTTCTTTAGTTTGGATGGTTATCGAATAAAAAGAACTTTAGATAGAAAGAGAGTAAAAGACTAGATCTATATATACTTATATAGTCATACTAAAACATATATAGTGCAAAAAATAAAATTAAAAAAATAAAATTCAAATTGTGTGTAAACTTTTTTGAGACAAAAAGATAGGTTACACTAACTATATGCTATAATAAAAATAAGTTTAGATTAATTAAAATGCATATAAACTAAGTTGAATAGAACAAAGCCTAATTAAATTCAAATTGTGCTTCTACTGCCCCTCCCCTCCTTCTTGACTGCTTTAATTAAGTATTCACGGTCTTTCAATTTTAAATATGTAGTATTCATTCATTCCATTTTTTTTTTTTTTGTTCGGTGTGAAATATTCACTTGAGGAGAGAACTTATTTAAAAGTGAGGATCATTGATACATATAATGACTTATTTGGAATCAATCAGCTAATGTAGTAGATTGTAATTATATGAATATATGATACCTATCTGAACCTGATAATGGCAGAGTCGAGCGTGGCAAAAAAGTTGGCCCATTTCTAGACAAATCTTTGTACTAAATAAGGCCCAAGTTCAGGTTAAAAACTTATACCCACACCTGCTATCTTGGGCTAAAAATAGCGGGTTTTTTCAATTCATTCTCCATTTAGAGCAACATTTTAACCAAATATTTAGTTTTAGCGGTTTCAAAAAACAAAAAAGAGAAGTTCTCAATGGTACTCTGAAGCTTTTTATTTTTCTTAATGGTAAACATCAAAAAATCAAATTATCTCTGGTAATCAACAATTTGTGTTATTAATTCAGTGGTGACATTAATGAGATTAATCTACAATTATAAGCCTAACCATAGTTAACTAAAGGCGAATGACTAATATATCCTTGAAAATCATATTTTTCTTTATTTTTTTAACAATTTAATTTAATTTTTTTTTTTAAAAAAAAAAAAAAAAGCAATTAACTACAATTTCCCCCAGCCACAACAGCCAGACAACCGCCAGCCACCACAGCCAGTCAACCGCCAGCCACAACCCAAGCCCAGCCTCGATCCCCCTTCCCCCGACATCGGTCGCGCCCAGACCCCCCGACGCCGGCGCCCAACCACGAACCACCAGCCCCCTCACTACCCCCACGAAACCCTAAACCCTCTATAAACAATCCCAACCCTCAAAAAACCCCAATCGGAACCCTAACCAATGGCGGGGGAGGGCCGGTTAGGGTTTTTCGAAGGTGGGTTGATGGTTTTAGGGGGTTTCGTGGGGGAGGGAGAGGGGTTTTGTAATACCCCGTATTTTTGAAACGTATTTTCTAATTAATTAATTAGTATTTTCTAAAAAGGGTATTTTAGTAATTTATTTTACTATTTGAATTTTGGAGCAAAAATGATATTTAAATTTTAGCGCCAACAACATTTTCAAAACTCAATGATTATTTTGGATTTTGGATAAGATTTATTATCCATTTATTTTAATAAAAACCGAATTATATATACATTTTTCGGATATTTTAATTAAAAAAAAATATATTTCTTATTTATAAATTAAAGGGCCAAAATTCCTAAATTAATTAATTAGATTTTCGGATTTTCTAAGTGTAAAAAATCTGATTTTTATTAGTTAATTAAGTTAGTTTTAAGTTAATATTTTCTAATTAATCATTTTCTATAAAATATATTACTTACACAACCATTTTTAATCCTTAAAATCTAGCAAATATTTTCCTAAAACTAGTAGTGGAGGTCCGAAAATATGAGCATGGATATGCTCAATATTTTCGGCCACCCTATGTTAATTTTGGGTTAATTATTTTGTTAGTTTTGTATTATAATTATCTTCCTTATTTCCTTAATTCCTATTCTCCATCTCACAATGATTTGATTATACAATTTATTTGCCTTAAATCATTTCTGATTATTCCCCAAGCAAAGCCATTTACCATTTTATATTTCATGACTAAACACTTACCTTATTTCTTCATTTCTTAATCACCATAAACTAGACTTTTCTAAATTCTTTAACTCTCTTTTCCAAGTAATTCCTTAAACTAAATTTACCATAATTCTTCCTACAAAATCTTACCTTAATTCTTTCATTCATGAGCCTATAAATATCCCCTAATACCTCTCATATTCTTCACACCAAAAACTCAATTCTCTTCTTCTCTCTTACTCTTCTTTTCCCTCAACCTTTTTCTACTTTTCTTCTCCTTTTTTCATACAAATATTATCCCGTATACCTTTGAAGCCAGTTTTTGGAAACTTCTGGTCAGGTTTGGTTATTTTACGGAAAATTGTTCCTCTCGAAAATTCCTTGAGGTTAGGCTCAAGAATCACCTAATTCAGATTTACATTGAAGGATTTATAGCCTCTGAAAGTTCTGCCTATTATTTCTAACGCAAATTCAATTCTCTTTAATCCTATTCCTTTATTTTCTTCCTAGTTAGTTTTCTAAAATATAAATACTTATTTCAAAGCTATAATTTTATATTAAAGTATTATTTTTTAAAGAGTTTAATAGTCCATGCACATTAGATTTGGGTTTATGTCTAAAGATGTTGTGATAACTTTATGGTTATGTTAATTGCAAGGTGTATTCATGATTGAACTTTGAAAGTGCGAAGTGTTGATTGAGATTCAAAATCAAGGTACGTTTGGCTAGATACCTTCGAAATTGTTGAATTAATAAGCATGTTTGTGTGATTTTAATTAAATTGTTTTGAATTATGATTTATAAATTAACCTTGAGAATTCATGTTTTAATAAAAATGTTTGAGAATGGATTTCTATCTTGTTTTGAATGGTTTGAAATTATTTATTATGTTTAAAGGAATTTGATTTTTAAAAGTATGTTGGATTGATTCAAAGAGTTTTTAAAAAGGTTTGATTTTTAAAAGCTTGTTGAATTAAATACAAAAGGAGTTTTTGAGTTATTCTATTATAAAGTTTGATTTTATTCAAAAGAGAAATTTCATGAGAATTATTGAATTATTTATTTAAACTTTACAAACATGATTATTATATTAATCCCACTATGCGGATTCATTGAAGACTATGGACTTTGTATGACCTAGTCATTCCTCAAGAATAACCTTTCAATATAAAAATACTAGCTTGGAGGGTGTGCACATTTAGGAGAGGAATTAGGTTGTAACACCCCAATAATTCTCCCTTTTCCAAACCACTTACTTTATATAAAATATAAGAGAACCATTGGCATGTTATCGCCACGTGTTAAAACGTTCAGGCTTTATCAAAGTTTTGCAGCGGAAAAATCCAACTTAAATATTAAAATAATATAGTTTAGAAAACCAATAAGTCAAACCTTACAAACTGGAACCATAAAGGTCCTTATTTAAAACCCAAACCATTATTCAAAATCTAAAGCATGAACGAATAACAAAAAATAAATAAGTTCAACACAAGAATCGAATACTCTCAATCACACCAATCCCTTGACAATGCGTTTGCCAAATTCCCGAACTTCACATCATCAAGCTAACCTGTGCAATACTGCTTCCCAATTGGATCATCACAGGGTCATTGAAAGGCGAAGCCCCTGACCAAAACACACAAAAGTACGCAATCAGCAAAGTTGAGTACATACAAGCTACAACGCACCAAACCTAGCATGCTCAACTAATTAAAGTAAACAAACATTCAATATAAATTCATTAAGCAAGACTCCACACCAAAATAGTACAATCAACTCAACATACTCACTAACCAATTCCAATCCACTTGACTCTTTATATTAAATTTAATTAATTTAATTTGGAGTAAGCAATAGACGAGGTTGTCCAACCCACCAAATTATTTTGGTCCCAAATGACCATTTAAAATAAAAATATAGCGCGATGCAAGAATGAGCGTGACTTCATTCTCACAAATTAGGATCTCATCTAACTTTCATTATAAAATAAAAATGTAAATATCAAAAGAAAAGAGGACATGTTGATCAAACAAGCCACGGGCTACCACCATGTACCCCAACCCATAATTGTCAATACTCCAGAAGTGCACGCTTTCCAGAATTTTATTGCTCATCCATGTTTCACTTTACCTTTGATTACAAATTTAAATAATAGCCGACTCATTCAAGTAAACCATACATAATAATCATATATATAATTCACTTTTAATCTTATTTAGAACAATGATGATCACATCACAAATTGACTTTTAATTCCTTTAAATTCCAAATTACCCAAATTGAACATAGTCAGCCCACCTAGCTATTTCGGCTTAATCCACCTTTACTCAACATACTAACAAGTCATGCTTGAGTAATAAATAAAATAATAATAACCTCATGGAATAATTAATAAATTCATTCCACTTAAACCATTCAATTCCAATCCTTCAATAATCCAAACGTGGTTAACAAATCAATCCAATAAAAATATGTTTATATCAACATTCCATACAAACAATTAATCCAATATAATTCAACATGCTTGCATCCATAATTCCATACAAACATATATAATTAATTCACCAAACCTTGTCTCATAAATATAAGCACATGAATTAATTCGATGTTTAACCAAACAATTTCCATTCAAATGTTCTCTAAACATGAAACTAAGTTCTTTCCTTTTGGTACCTAAACATGATACTACTTACAACGAAGTAGACATGTACGTACCTCGTGTAAACAATCCTTTGTGCCACTTTTAATCACTTAAAAGTCTCCTAGGGAATAATCACCTCCTAGAAAACAACCAATAATCAAATATTAATTCACAAACTAATTTCCAGCAATATAATTTGACTAAAAACTCCTTAAAACTTCCT
The DNA here is from genome assembly GCF_001683475.1 of Chenopodium quinoa. NCBI lineage: Eukaryota > Viridiplantae > Streptophyta > Magnoliopsida > Caryophyllales > Amaranthaceae > Chenopodium > Chenopodium quinoa. The sequence goes on from NW_018745003.1 coordinate 924,490, forward strand.
TTAAAACATATTTTTGTGCTTATTAATTAATCATTAGAAATTCAATAGGAACAAAAGCCCCAACTTCAGGGTTCATTAGAACCCTAAAATCCCAATTTACATAAATTAAAACCCTAGGTTTATAATTCATAAAATCTGAAAATAAAAACAACAGTTATAATATGAAATTATAACTTTAAATCACCAAAATATAGTTTTTCATACTAATTAAAATAATTTCAAACAATAAAATCAGACTTAAAACAATTTAATAAACTTTGAACAAAATAAAAAGAAAACAAAGGAGCATTAAAAGGAGGATAGGCCACGTGGGCCAGCTAGGCCGGCTGGGTGGTCGTTGGCGACCAGGTGGCGGCGACGGCAGTAGGGTGGCGTGCCGGAGGTGGCTAGCGGCAGTGAGCTTTGCTCACGTAGGAAGGAGGAAAGGGAAAGAATTGAAAGAAAAAAAAAAGAAAGAAAAAGGAAAAAGAAAAGAAAAAGAAAATAAAGGGGAAAAGAAAAATAAAGGAGAAAGAAAGTAAGACTAACCTTTTTATGTGGGGAAAATTTTGGGGATTAGTAAGGTATTTATAGGAGAGAGTTGTAGGGTAAAATTGGGCCTCATTAAAATATTGGGCCAATTAAGTAAACAAATGAGTTAGACTTTGTTTGTATGGGCATAAATTATAGAATGAAAGTTCATAAAATAATTTGTACTAAAATAATTTTTTTGACCCAAATAATTTAAAACTTTTGAAATTAAATTCCGGAAAAGTACAAATAACTATTATAAATAAAATAAAATTTAATTTATAAATTATTTAAAAATACGGGGGATTAATTACATGGGTTTTTAAAAAGGAATTGGTTTTTATCACTTGAAATATTATTCAAATTATTATTGAGTTTTTGGAATTGTTTGAGAAACTTAAGAATTGGTTTTGAATTTATGAGTTTGGAATTATTGGATTTATTATTGGAATTGGTTTTAAAAGCACGTTTTTTTCAAATAAATTGAGTTTACTTATCTTGCACTTATCGTACTTAGCATATTTTGCTAATCCGTATTTCCTATTTGTTTTGGTTCGCCTTGTTTACCTTAATGGTAAACAGTGTTGACTATTTTCAAGTGGAGTCAATAAATGAGCATTTAGGAGTCCCGAGATAACTTAACCTAGTTAGAAATGTTGGTCTTTGTTTCTATTTTTGAGTACTCTTGACAGAGCTGGGCACGGGCCGGGGTGGCCCGTGTGCCGCCCGGCACGGCCCGCCCTTCGACGGGGCACGGCACGACCCGGGTGGTGGCCCGGCACGGCACGGTGGCCTGCCGGCGTGCCGTGGGCCGTGCCACGGACAGGATCTGCACTTTTCGGCACGAGCCCGCCCCTTGGCCCGCCGAGCCAGCCCACCCAGGCACGCCCAAGCACGCCCTAAATATATATATTTATATATTTATTTATATAGTGTAAACATTAAAAAAAAAAATCTGGAAACTGCCCAGCCCGCCAGGCCAGCACGTGGCAGGCACGGCACGAGGCGGCCCGGCACGTCACGAGGTTTTGGGCACGGTGGCAAGACCGACACGGCACGCCGTTGACCGTGGCCCGCCAGGCACGGCCCGCGGCGGCCCGGCACGACACGATGCCCACCTTTAACTCTTGACAATGGTTATTACTATTTTATAAGTATTAATAAAAGAAGAGTTGAGTTTTCCGCTGCAAGTTTGTTATTGAGTTAAGTATTTTGAGTAACCTTGCATAATCACGTGGCAGTAATACGCCTAAGTCTATCTATACGGTATAATTATACGTATTATACTAGTATTTTCGTAGTGGGAGATTTGGGGGTATTACAGGTTTATGGGAAGGGATTGGGTGGTTAGGTGCGCGGAAGGGAGATGCGACAGGGGAAGGGGTGTTCAGCACGGCGCCGGCGTCGAGGAAGAAGGATCTGGGCACACCGACGCCAGGGGGCAGTGAAAAGCGGGGGTGGCTGGGTTGTTGGGGATTGGGTGGTTTAGTGGTCACGGCGACAAGGGGGAGGGGATCTTGGTGGGCGCGGCCGGCACCGGCGGCCGGGAGCAGGGGAATTGGGCTAGCCGGGCAGAGGTGGCAGGGGGAAGAAGTGGTGGTGGGTTTTTGTTAAAAATGGGTATTTTAGACATTTCTCTTTTCCCTCCCTTTTAAAACATTAACCATTGTTAATATTTTCTTAAAATACTTAACTAATGTTACCACTGAATTAGTTTTACAAATTTTGAGCTATCTAAACCCAAAAGAATTACAGTATAAAAAATATGATTGGCTTGTGTTTGAGATTCAGGCCTTACATATGCCTTAGGCTGGGTTGCATTTGATCAACTCTATGATTGTCAGCTACAAAATTTATTATTTTTGAAAGGAAATGCAAGTTGAGCTGCATTTAAGAATCTAAAAATATAAGGAAAATATTAAATTAAATTAACTTTATTTACACTAGTTTACGCGTGATTTTGTCATGCATTTTCAAATTAATTCTAATATACGAATTGTTTTAAATGCCTATAAGCAATTCTTAGGGTTGTATATAATTCTATCCATTATCAAAATGTATTGGAATGGTACGGTCTAAATATATAGTTCAACATACTAGCTTTTTATAACTTTTTTTTGTGGACAATAATTAAAAATAAGATATACTCCGTAAATATGTTTAAATACAGTTATGTATGTACTAGCAATCATAACCATTCAAATTATACGTCTAAATTAATTAATATGGGACAAAGGGAGTAACTAATTGGTTACTTCAATTCGTGCAATGAATTGAATTATACTTAGCTTGGAGATAATTGGATTATATTTGATTAGACGATGAGCACTTAGTGAGTTAGTGAACAATATTTATACTTTAGCAAGATGCCAAATACATTCCCAAATGTCAAATGTGATTCCACATTATCTAGTAATCGTATCAAGTTTGTTAGAAAGTTTATAGCCTTTATGGCCTGTGTGTGACAAAAGATTTGCATCAAGAATTGATATTAGATTCTAGACATTTTATTACATGCTCTTGGATAATAAGGTTGAATATATTTTATGTCAACATGTAATAAACTAAAATTGATTCTAGACATCTTATTACACACTCTTGGATAATAAAATTGAATAAATCCTATGTCAACATGTAAACTAAAACAACTTTGCTAAACTTTATTATTGTTGATGAACCTAGAATATTTTTCCTTATCCAAATAATAGTCACGAATATATTATTTTAGAATAAATCAGATAAAAAACATTGTCTTATTTCATAAACTAAGTAAAATTATGTTACATACGTATAGAGTCCTTGATAATAATGAGTTGAAACAATATGACTAATCCATTGTTTTTGAATGGAGAGAAGTCAAAGAATTATCCCTAGGAGAATATAGAGTTCAAGATACTCCTAGCAATTAGCAACTAACAACAGTGATTATTTATAGGACAAATAAATGATGAGAAATTAAAATTGTGGGTCAAAAGCTAATCGTCATTTGTCAAAATCATACTTAGCTTACATCGTATCTACTTGAGCTGTTCAACGCAGATTACATGCATTATTCTACGGGGTTATTATACTCTACGTGAGCATCGATAATTAAGAAAGAAAAAAAAAATATATAGGGTAATTAATTTGTAAATTTTCAGCTGTTTCACTGTTTTTTAAGAAGGAAGTTTTTTTACAGCTATGAATTGGTTGAAGTCCGACTTCTAAGAGTGTGACAGAGGTCAAATTTCATCAAACTTATTTAAAAATAAAAAATAATTTAAAAATTCCTCTTTTAAGATAGGTTTTCTCCTTCTTAATTAAACGACACATGCATGTACTTTTATGAATTATGTCTCACACAGTCACACATACCTTAATTAGTTGAGATCACCTACTTAAAATCCTAAATAAACATAAAAATGTTTGATTGTACGACAAGAGTTCAAACATAACGACGACTGTTTTAGCTTATCTTTTCCCCTCCATCCCCCAAAAAATGCAAGATTGTTGTGTTAGGCTGTTCGACGTGTTAAGAACATACTCGTACTAACCAACCAGCCAAACTAACCCCACTAGTCACAACTATATATCATGTCATGTGAGTAGTTATCAATTACTAGGAATAATTAAGTTACGTCTTGATTTCATACTCATTATATCTCTGATTCAAATTCCCTTGCTAGATTGTCCCTTGTTACACATCATGAATCATGTTAATATAGCAGCTGTCTAACCTAGTAAATTAAATCTAACCATCTACGTACGAAATTAAAGCCTAACATAATATACGACAACTGATAGATTATTATTATTGTTGTTGTTATTGTTATTATTTTATGAACAAATTAACTATTTGCTGGTGATGACGTAATAGATGTAAATTAAAATATTTATTTAATAAAATGACAAATAATAACGCAAGATATTGGGGAAGGTATATATGGAGAGAGAAAATGATATCTACTATAGATTTTGGGGCACATGGCAAGTATATTATTATTCTCTTAAAATACACTATTATTAATTAATAAATTTTTATTTTAATTTGTTTGAAGATGAAGAAGCTCTTACCCCACTCCTTAATCAGTTTTACTACCATACCATATCAACCTCAATCTCAATTTATATTATTATAAGATTCCCTGGATTTGTTATTATTGTTCTGTTGACGTAAATTAATTAATACTATAGATTATACAAATTAGTAGATAACTTCATAATTAATCCTTGACTATTATCTTTTTCTTCTTTGTTGTGCTTTGATAATTAGTTCTTGACTATATATATATATATATATATATATATATATATATATATATATATATATATATATATATATATATATATATATATATATATATATATATATATATATATATATATATATATATATACTTAATAACTGTTAAATATAGGTGTATATATACTTCCAATTGTTTGACTAATTTTGAATCCACTAGTGTACATACAATAAGTAGTGTAATTTAATTTTTGAGCAAAGAGTTTATTCACAATTAATAATGTATATTTTCTATTTCAAAGCATAAACTACGATGAATGATATGAATTAGTTAGAAGTTTAGGCCGGGCTTGAATTAGCCGAGAATATTGATTAGCTTTTTACTAATTGATCCAAGGACTTGTTAGTAAAGACAAATGAGATTTGTACTTAATTAAATTGTTTAAAGATAATGTGTTTAGGTTTGGCCCAATTACTACCTAGTAACAAAAAAACCCTTCTCCATACATGCTCACCTCAATCAAGCCTATCTCGCTCCTAAACCAACATGTAATATTGTCACATGAATTCACAATAACACAAGATCTTCAATAAAACAGGTAACTTTTTCTGATTCTGTTAACCCCTCTTAAGCACAGTCTAATATCTTTCTTTAGAAATGTCAAGTATGACTTGACTATCAGATCTCAGAGAGGCGTTCTATGATCACCTCTTGGAACAACTTACTTTTTCAATTTTACTGGCTCTCAAACTCCTTGGAAGGATAGCCTCAACCACTCTAGCTAATCAAGAACCCGAGTTAAAATAATTATCTCCAAAATACCCCTCATACTATTAAGAGATCTTTGTTCTAGAAACAATGTGTATATCTAATCTATATACATCTAGTAGACGAAATCACTTTTGTTGTAAACATTACTGGCCTCGTCTATAATATTATTTGGTCCCCTTGCTAGCTAAGTATAGGTGGATACTTTATCTCCTAATAATTGTTTCTTCATTTCAGTATAATATATTAATATACTAGTATGTATTGATTACTACAAATTATACAAAATCTACACCCAAATAAAAGATTTGAATACATAATAATGTAACCATAACATGTGCATTGAGACAACAGGGAGAATCTAACCCAAAGTGTGTGCCAAGTACAAGATCTTCAAAAAATGCACAACATCCCAACAACTTGTGATTTGGTGGATCATCTGCACACATACCTATGCAATTTATACTGACCCTTTTTGGCTAATCAAAACCCTTACAGTATCTTATATTATACACAATGATCAGGGTATAGTATTAGATCAATTTTAACCATATGGGTCTAGTTGTTTTGACGTATTTTATCTTAAGTTCATACAAAACAAGTTCTCGCACATAATTCATGAATAGATAATATAATTTTAATTTCGTATGAATTATGAGATGAGTTGAATCAAACATAATCTAATGTAAAACACACACCACTCTCCGATATAGTTTGTGAATTGTTGCATGTATTAAATATGTTTGCAGGATCAAGTTGCATTGTATTAATTAAGAATTTACCACACTTGATTAGCCAATTAATCTAGGAAACTTCTATTTTTTTTGTACGAACTAATTAATCAAATAGAGATTGACCAATCCAATAATTTTGGGACAACTGTAATGGGGGACCTTGGAAACTACAAAGGAACCCTAGTGGTGAATGGTGATATATGTCCTAACAAACATGTGAGGATGCCTTAGAGGTGTACACGTGTTGGCTTCGGATTTGGGGTCGTGGAAAAAATATTTGTAATATATATGACGTCTTATATTCTGGAATTATTATGGACAAATAATTAGTAAAAACATCCCAATGTATGCACTCAGAAATGAGGATCTATCTTGGATATGACATGTAGACCATGTTAAATGATAGAAGTGAATCAAGTTTGCTGGCTGATTTGATTGGTTTTTGAGCTATAATTGGTGTCATTTTAACTAAATTAAATTGGTCACGTACATACGTATATTATTATTAATAAGGATTAGGATAAGTGTCAATTATACGTCAAAAAAAAAAAAAAAGTGTCAATTAGATCTATTAATTTTGTATAAGATGTAAATATCGGTTTTGTTAAGTTTATTGTATTAAATAATATATCCGGTAATTAAGCTTATATAAGTTCGTGACTACTATTGATTAATTGTATGCACGGTGCATAAGATAATTTCATGTACATCTAATTTAATTACATTTTTAAATTTGCCTTCTTTGTATAATCCACTATTACTCAACGGTTGTCATTTGAGCCAACTTCTTCTTTGACGTTGACAATAACAACTCTAAGGATTTTTATTTCCCTATTTGATGCTAGATCAATTAAAAGGCAACTGTATTATTATCCTTTCTATCATGTAAAGAAACCCATTCATGCACATATATATTAACTATTAAGTAAAGAGTTTATTTTCTTAATCTTGGGAGACAACTTTTTGATGAAAAATATTGATTTTTCCTTAGTTATGATAATATGATTCATGTATGTCTCTTGGTGTAATTCTACCTTCCTCTTTTTGTAGGCCTTGTTTTGCTCTCTTTATTTTCAATGATTTTAGATTATATATAAGTTCATGATCATTAAGTTTAGAAAAAAGCAAGGTTAATGAGAGAAATTCAAGTTTAGTATAATTAAAATCAAAATATCTCCAAATAAAATCATCATTTAATTCTTATATAGTTATACATGTGAAAATTAAGTGAATAGAATAATAATGCACTCTTGAATAATAATGTCCTTATTCGCACTAACCAACTCTTTATTTATGACATGCGTGTAATGTAGCTTTATTTAAACAAGAATACTCCGCATTATAATTGAATACACTAAAGATCCTTGGGTCTCCTCTCAATGGTACCAACTTCAATTCAATCTTCTAGGGAAAACCCGAGTTCAAACTAGGAGCAATTGCATGTACTAGACCAAAAAATTACAAGGCATCCTGACCTAGCCTGCATGTTCTAAACCCAAAAAATGCTATTGAATCTTTTTCTAGCTTAGCTAACACAAAATTACAATAACAATGCATAAACTCGATTCTAGCTAGCCAAGAACATACAGTTGACCCATAACTAATAATTCTTCAAAAACCAAGATAAATCCGCAAAGTCTTATATGTAGCTGGCCACATGGTGTGGTCATCCATCATGAGGGTTACTTCATTAATGTTATAAGGGTTACTCGTTCAATTTAACATGGGTTACTTCGTTAGTGTTATAGGAGTTATTCGGTCAATATTACAGGGGTTACTCGGTCAATGTTTATCTATATATTCAACGGCAAAATCATACATGCATGCATGATATATATGTTGTTGCTTCAGAAGATCAGATATCACTCACACCCAAAACTTTTGATGCACACATGGTGTGTACGTGCACATTGCACAAATACCTACGAATTAAAAGAGATCATAATTAAATTAAAATTAAATTAAATAACAAGTTACTAATAATATGATCAAATACATATATGGGACCCACCACTAATTATATGGTTTAATTTCATCATAATACATATCTTAAAATGAAGATCAGAATATAATCTGAATGAAAAGGGAAGATCAGATAACAATCTGTTGGTACATCTCAATACTAAGAAGCTTAGGATATGGGGGGATGTATAAAGACTTTAATTTGCTTGCTAATTAGGTGGATATCTTTAAAAGCTAAACACTATTTTAGAATAATCTCCCTTAATTTAAAGATACCTTTGATGATGGACTACTACTATTTGTCTACAAATCTTCTTAATCATTGGGCTTAGTAACGTAAATCACTTTTTGGTCTAATTATAATATTATTAGGTTTCAGTATGTATGCTTTTTTTTTTCCTTCCTTATACTCGTATACATTATTGTGTCATGATTCATGATGAACTTGGTTGCTAGAATGATTAATAAATTATACGTTGTAACCAAGCAAGTTTGGTGACTGGTGGGAATTATCCCTTGTGAATTATTTTTAGGAGTAGGAGATTTTCTTATCTCCCCCTCTGCATACTCTTTTATATATATATATATATATATATATATATATATATATATATATATATATATATATATATATTGGCGGACTTGGCCTTATGCCTGGTGGGTCAAATGACTCACCAGGGCCCAAAATATTTTTTAAGTTTTTTTAAAAAAATAAATAAATAAATTATTTTCTAAGTTTTTTTTTTAAAAAAAAATACTAACTTTGAACCTTTTGTTAATGTTGTTGGGTTTTTGATGAAATGTGAACCTAGTGCTTGTACAAATTTTAATCTTGTCAATTATTAGTTTGTTAATTATTAGAGAGCTAAGCTTGTCATGTTGTCAATTATTAGCTTGTTAATTATTAGTTTGTTAATTTTAGTCTTGTCAATTTTAAGCTTGTTAATTATTAGTTAGTACTGTAATCTTGTCAATTTTCTATTTGGATGATCTTTGTAAATAATTTTTCTTGGAAATTTTGGTAAATTTTTTCTTTTTACATATTTGGTTATCAATTGTGACTCACCAGTCGGAAATTCCTGGGTCCGCCACTATATATATATATATATATATATATATATATATATATATATATATATATATATTGTAAGCATATAATTAAACATAAAATATATTTCTTATAGTAGTATTAATTTTGAAATTAATGACAAAATTGCGCGTTGAGCAGTATTATTTAAGTTAGTTAGTTAGTTTTTTTTTATTTTTGGATGATGTATTCTTTAAGTTTGATAATTTACTTTGCAAGGTGCTTTCATATAATTATATACAGAATTATATATTAAATTTAACAAAATGCATTGACAAAAAAAATGGTATCTAATGTAAGGGAGTAGTTCTTTTTTATGTAAGAGAAATTTCCTATCATTCAGAACTACTCATTAATAACTTGACTCAACTTAGTGGACTAGACATTTTGAGAGTGTTAACTTGACTCAACTTAGTGGACTAGACATTTGAGAGAGTGTGTGTGTGTGGGGGGGGGGGGGGTGGGGGGATAAAGGGGTCTCCATCCTTAAAGTATATCTCTAATGAAAATAAACCCTCAATTCATGATTGACAGGATGTTTTATTCACCTGATTTTCACTTATCAAAACTTAGAGTGTGTTCTATTCACCTGATTTTTAATTTTTTTTTTTTTTTTTTGTTTAACCCATTGTTAGTGTAAGGGAATAGTAATTGTATGATTGAGTGTAATTTGACAACCTTAAACGAAGCATCATTTGACTCATTTCAAATAGATTAAGAAACTTGAACTCACAAAGAAATTTGGATCCATTGAGCCCAAGGAAAAAATGTTACTTAAACCACTAAGAAAGTAAGAGGTAGTAGGGTCCAAGGTCCACTTCTGACATGGGGCCTTATTTTTTTTTTTTTTTTTTTTATTGACAAGACTCACAAGAGGGCCTTAACTATTGACGGTTTTTGTGATGATCAAATAATAACATACTTTTGTACTTCGGTACTTCGTATATAAAGTGACACTCCATACTTTTACAATAATGTCTCTCTCGAAAGAAAGGGTTTATCTTCTTTGAAAGATAAGATTTTTTTGATCTCCTTCAAAAGATAAGGTTTTTCGATCTCCTTCGAAAGACAAGGTTTTTCAATCTTCTTCGAAAGACAAAGTTTTATTTGTGTTCAATTTGGTCTCTACGATTGATTTTTGCTCGGATTCGAGTTACGAAATCAGTACAAGAACTTTCTCTCTCACAAAATTACGATCGGCGACGAATCAACTCAAAAAGTTGTATGAGACAACGAATCGAGAATGTGCCGAATTGTTATATTTATGTATTTGGATTCTTAGCCCTCCCTAATTAATTCTTGTTTGATTTTGAAAAAATCTTTTTCATTATCGTTAATTGTCAATTGTAGATGTCGCATGACTTTAATTAATGAAATTTAGTGTCGACTTCTTTCAAAAAAAAAAAAAAAAAAAAGGTAACACTCCATTCGTCTCTAACCACAATTACTTTGTAATTTTCTTATAAATTCGATAAATTAGTGTGTTAGTTTATTGGGACAGAGGAGTAATATTTTTATTTTCAATGAAACTAGAACATTTACTTTATTAGTTTATTGGGACAGAGGAGTAATATTCTTATTTTACTCCGTATTTTAAGTGACATACTACCTTTTGTCGAATTTGTAAGAAAATTATATTGAGAAATTAAACTAAGAAAGGGTAAATGCTCATCAATAAAGCAAAAACTAACTTGTTGTGTAAAGGGTCTGGCCACCTAGACGACACAAGAACGCGTACGAAATAAGGTACATTTACAAAATAAATACTCCGTGTGATATTGGATAATATGCTAGTTTTAAAAAATAGTGGATATGTGTACGACCAATTAAGTATTATAATCGTGTGATATTGTCTTGAAAATAAGCTTTTCATAAACTTTTTTTTTTTTGAAAGAAGCTTTTCAGAAACTTTGAATAACTCTTGATAAATTTTACTTTATTTATTCAAATAAGATGAATAAATTCAAAACAAAGTACCTGATATCCATAAAAAGGTTCGAATACAATGATGAATTGAAGTACCCATATTATTCGGCAGTGGACTGGGCTGATATCAAGGCAAAGTGACATATATGGACTGCCTAATTGGGCTCAAACAAACAATGTGTTTATGGAAGCATTCATTCAGTTATCACAATATTCAGAAATGAAGATAAGAAGCTAATGCCCTGCCTTTCATTTCCTTCTTCTTACTCACTTCCACAAACATAGAAATAGAGAGAGACTGACACTCTGAACTTCTCTATTTTCTGGGTTTATCCTACTTTTTCCTGTGACTTTCAATTTTTAATTTCCAAATTTTATCACCCCTTTTGTTGGGAGATTTTTATTCTTAACACAATTACAAAGGTACGAGCTTTCTCTTATTGTACAATACTTCCTTTTTATGCAATTTAGTTTTCAATTTTTTCCTGCTTGATATTGAATGTTTCTTTGATTATTATGGGTTTATGTTGTGTTCTTGATTCTGGGTTTTTTTTCTTCTTCTGAAATTGTTGTATTTGTTGATTAATCATGCGTTTGAGCTACTAATTGTGAAATTTAAGAATTTATCTGTTAATTTAATTTAAATTGCTCATAGTTCAGCTTTATTTAAATGCTTTAGTCAATTGCAGTTGCTGGATTTTTATTTAGTACGATGCATGTTTTAGGTGTAATAATGCTAAAAGCAAATTTCTCTGTTCTAATTCATTTCTAACCCGTTTGATAAAACTTCCCATTGTTGTAGAATTATCAATTTTGAACTGGGGTTTGATAAATTGTGATAAAATTTGCTGTAATTTTGCTCTCCCCAGTTTAGAAGAACTTATTTTTGTGATAATTTGTCGACTTGAAAAATGCAATGTAATTTGTGGCAATTGGCATTTGTAAATTATATAGCATGACCAAGTAATGGGGTTAGTTTGGTTTGGCTAACATATTGATTTTATAATTTAAACAAGCCTCACTTTTGCTGTGTTTTGAGCTTTAGATTATTGACCTTATATGCTAGGAGTCATATGATGGTATTTTTGGTGGTTTTAGTAGCATATGGTTGGTATTTACACAACTGAGTGCCTTTGATTTCCTGGAAGACTTTCAACGCGATGTAAACCTTTGCTTCAAAGATTTAATGAAGATGAGTGTTTACTCGAGTTTCTAGTAAATGAAATTGTTTAATTAAGGCATTGACCAGATGATATTATATGTAGATGCCATACTGCAAGAAGCAAGTTTAGTATGTTAGCAATTTTTGTTATGTGGATCGTTTATCGTATGCTATTGCTATCCAATATCCATACTATGCTTCTGGTGAAGAATGAGGAACGTGTAATGTATAGTGATAATGGCATGGCAATGATACAATACAACTTTTATCTTATTTATAATTCCAGCAACATTTCATCATGTTAGAAATCTTTAGCAGTGTTGAAATGTTCTAAGTATGTTGGATAATTGAAGATTCTGATCATTGTTTTTCAGGTACATAGATGATCTGCTAATTTCAGCAAAACAAAAAAGAGGAGACCATAACTTTATGCACTAGCCTAAATGACGCCTGTAATTCCTTGTTCAGTGAGCAATATTTCATTTATTCCTGGAAATGCATTTACGACAAGGAAGAGCAGGTGTTTTTCCAGATACTCTGGAAACCTTAAAAGGTCTTTATTATCCTCCCAAAAACATTCTATAGCCCTTCCACAAAGCATCACAGTATTTCAACAATTGAAAAATGGATGTTCAAGAATTCAGAAATTATCAGCCACAGGGGCAGATGTTGTGTTAGAGGAACAAGGTTCATCAGTGGCAGATGAAGCATCTACTGGACCACCTGAAGAAGTTCAGACAAATGAGGAACCCTCCACTAAATCTGATGCAAGTGCTGCTCCTGCTCGGGTCAAGAGAAGACAAGGCAGGAAGAGTGAGATGCCACCTGTTAAGGACGAGGACCTAGTTGCTGGGGCAATGTTTACTGGGAAAGTGAGGTCGATACAGCCGTTTGGTGCTTTTATTGATTTTGGAGCATTTACAGATGGTCTGGTGCATGTTTCCCAATTAAGTGCTAGCTTTGTAAAGGATGTCAATGATGTGGTTTCTATTGGCCAAGAAGTGAAAGTGAGACTATTAGAAGTGAATACTGACACAGGGAGGATATCTCTCTCAATGCGTGATGATGATAGTAGCAATAAGCCCCAGCAAAAGAAAGATGGTAGCAGTGACAAGGATAAATCACCTAGAAGGAGCTCTACTAGAAGTTCTCAGAAGAGAGAAGATGTGAAGAAAACCAAGTTTGTCCAGGGGCAAGATCTTGTGGGCACTGTTAAAAATTTTGCACGAAGCGGTGCTTTTATATCTCTTCCTGAGGGAGAGGAAGGTTTTCTGCCGACATCAGAGGAACCAGATGATGGTTTTGGGAACGTTATGGGGAACACATCGCTGGAGGTTGGGCAAGAAGTTAATGTCCGTGTGTTACGTATTTCAAGAGGCATAGTAACATTAACCATGAAGACAGCAGAAGATGTGAACAAGCTCGATTCAAAGTTGAATCAGGGTGTTGTCCATGAAGCAACAAACCCCTTTGTTGTTGCTTTCCGTAGAAACAAGGATATTGCTGCCTTTTTAGATGAGAGAGAAAAACCTGAGGAAGATGCATCTGCTGAAACCTCAAGCAAGGATGCAATTGAAGTTAGTTCTGTAGATGATACATCAGAAAATGTTGAGGCTGCTGCTCCCTCCATTGAGGAAGAAGCAGAGAATCCAAACCGTGAAGAAGTTGCAATGACGAGTCAAGATGGTGCTCTCGTTGCAGAAGATGAGACAGCAGCAGTATCTGCTGTCCCTTTGGCTGACAATGAACAGACAGCAAGTGAGGCCTCTTCAGTTGTCCAGGAAGTTGTGGCAGAAACTCAACCTGAGATTGTTAGTGCAAAAGAAGATGTGCAAGTAGAGATTCCCGCTGATGAATCCATAGTGGAGACGTCTAGTCCTGACAGCAACCAGAGTGTTAGTGCCTCAAGTGCGGAAGATGAGGCAACAACACCAATACCTTCTCCCCCATCGGCTGAAGATGGAGAGACAAAAAGTGAGGTGTCTCCTCTTAGCCAAGAAACAGTAGTAGAAACTCCAGCTGAGGATGTTAGTGCAAAAGAGGATGCTCCTGTTGAAATCCCTACTGATGCAGCCAGTGTTGAGACGACTTCTCCTGAGGCTAATGGGAGCATCAATGACTCAAGTGGACCAAATGGATCTTCCCCTCAGGGAAGCGCCTCCAAAGGTGGCTAAAATTCCCGTCTGTTAGTTCCTAATTAAAATTAATATTTGCTGGATCTAAAAATATCTTAGTGCATATTATCACAACAATTTAAAGCTTTCAGGATGCCTTCTAAGTAACAGCATTTCTATTTCAAAATTATCTGTATCTTGTTTTTCTCCGTTTTAAAATCTCTAATGACAGTTTTGTGGAGCCTTTGGTTGAGTGAACGTCCCTGATTTTCTGAAGTGTATATGTAAGCACTATGAAGATTGATGTAACCAATTGAACTCAAAAACGAGTTTTCAGAAATTTATGGTCAATTTTTATATTCATACTACCAGCGTAAATGTTAAAGTGAGGTGTGGTTAGTTCGGGTTGAAGGATTATGTAATTTACCAAGATTTTCAAAGTGTAATTTCTCCGTGTCACAGACTTATATTTGGTTTTTTGTGAAACTTGTCTGGTGTTGTGAAGAACCCCTGCAAAAGCCATGTTCAGTCTAGAAGGTAAAACTGTGACAAACCTTTAGGATGCTATTAATTCTCAACTTTTTTTTCCTTACTTTTTCTTATAAATTTTTCCTGTGTTTCTGTGATGTCTAGGTATCTGAAGTCATTGTTTTGGTCTAAAATGCTTCTAGATTCCCCACCCCACATTCCACTGCAAAAACAAGAATGAAAGATAAAAGAACTTACAAAGCATTAATTGTTGGATGTTTGTGAAACCAATCTACCCCAGGAGAAAGGCTGAAGCTCTCTTCATAGTGATAAGACATGCTTTAATGAAAGTATAGAACTATTTGTTCTTTTTTTCCTTTAGAAGCCAGATAAATTACATGTCAAAGACTAATGTGCTCGGCTGATTCCTTTAAATAGGATCATGCATAAGCGCTTATCATTGCCTTATTATTTACAGTTTCTGCATCCTTTTCTGTTTATGTTTGCAGCAGCTATATCCCCTGCTCTTGTAAAGCAATTAAGAGATGAAACAGGAGCTGGGATGATGGATTGCAAAAAGGCCCTATCTGAGACTGGAGGTGATATTGTTAAAGCACAAGAGTTTCTCAGAAAGAAAGGACTAGCCAGTGCAGATAAGAAAGCTAGCAGAACCACTGCTGAAGGGAGAATAGGTTCCTACATTCATGATAGCAGAATTGGTGTTCTGATTGAGGTGAATTGTGAGACAGATTTTGTTTCTCGGGGTGATATTTTTCGGGAGCTAGTCGATGATCTAGCTATGCAAGTGGCTGCATGCCCTCAAGTGGAGTACCTTTCTACTGATGATGTTCCAAAAGAAATTGTGAATAAAGAAACAGAAATTGAAATGCAGAAGGAAGATTTGTTGTCAAAACCTGAGCAAATCAGGTCAAAAATTGTTGAAGGGCGGGTTAATAAGAGGCTTGGAGACTTGGCTTTGCTCGAGCAGCCATACATCAAGGATGATAAAGTGGTTGTTAAGGATTGGGTGAAGCAGACGATTGCAACAATTGGAGAAAACATAAAAGTGAACAGGTTTGTGAGGTACAACCTTGGTGAAGGATTGGAGAAGAAATCCCAAGATTTTGCAGCTGAGGTGGCTGCCCAAACTGCAGCAAAACCATCCTCTGCACCAGAACAGGAGAAGCCTGCTGCAGCTGAAATTGAAAAACCAGTTGAGAAGTAAGTTATACCATGATTTTCCTCTTGTTACAGTATATTATATAATATTATCCTATTTTACTTAGACTCGATTAGAAGTGCCTGACATAGATGTTGGGTATGTGTATGTATCAGACATGGGCCTACACGTTCATTTTATGGATATTTTGCATGTTTTGGTGTCATACCACGTCTAGGTGTAGAGTATCCGACACTAGTACAGTAATACTTAATAACATATGAAGGTTTAGAGTAACATATATATTATTTAATGGCTCTTGTCACAGACCTCACGTTGCTAAATATGAAATGGTATGTTGTGTGCTATCTGTCAATTCATACCTTTAGAATTTACAAAATTAGAATTCGGTCTTTCCTACAATCATTCGAACAACCTTGTAAAATTATAAGTAATACATACTACAGTATTTTAACCTCATTCTATGATACTTCAGCTTTTCTGATAGATAACCAGTCTATCTCCCTGCTTAGATTCTGTGTATGACTTTTATTAGAAGTAATATATCCCTTGATCTACTGATTTACATTTGTAATGACATGTTGAAAGTGATTTACTTCATAAGTGATACATACTGATATATGTACTTGCACCCATGCAAAATTTGAGCATATATCACAACTTATTTGGAAGTTTAAGGTTCAAGTCTACTGCATCACTGCTGATCTTGTTATGAATTGTGTAATAATAAAAAAAGAGTTAATATTGAAGTCTGGAATTTTAAATTTCTAGCAATCTATTTCAAGCACTCCTTTAGATACATAAACAATAAAAATACATGCGCATATTCTTGCACTCATTGGTGCAGGCATGGATCAGTAATTTTTGCATTCAAAATGGACATTATATTCCAACAATTGTTTTCAAGAGTCTGATTACTCACAGATTATGTGGGATCACTAATTAATCAAGGAGTGAAAGCTGTTTAGGTTCTAGTCAGTTATTGATGTTTTTGTTTAGCATGAATTTCATGGCACAGCCTATATTCTCTTATTCTTTCGTTTTCATGGTTGAGAACTTAAGATTGTGAAAGGGATCCCACAAAATTTAATTATCTGGTATCATACTTTACTAGCAGTAAAACAGCAGTCTCAACTTCAGCTGCTCAGTAATCTATAATCTGTATTGCATCTCCACATCAGATATAATATTCCCTAACTTAAAACTACAGCCATTAAATGAAGTTAAGGATTTTGAGTCTCCTTGCTTAGCACCTAGGCCATACACATACTTATTCATAGGCAACACTTTATGTATTCTTTAGCTTGTCTGCAATACCCTCCTATATAACACTGACAGAATAGATCATATATAAGCGCCTCTGGTAAAACTTGTACTTAGTTTGAATTTAAACTTCTGTAGATTGGTGACAGATCGATAGTCATCACATATGTTATTCTCTTCTTATTTGTCCAAGTAACATGCTGATCTCAATTTCATTTACTTCAATGCATAATGCAGGGCACCAACAGTAGCAGTCTCAGCTGCCTTAGTCAAACAATTACGAGATGAAACTGGAGCAGGCATGATGGATTGCAAGAAGGCTCTTGCTGAGACTGGAGGGGACCTTGAGCAAGCTCAAGAGTATCTTAGAAAGAAGGGCCTATCTAGTGCTGAAAAGAAATCTAGTCGGCTTGCAGCTGAGGGAAGAATTGGGTCCTATGTTCATGACGCTCGCATAGGAGTGCTTCTTGAAATTAACTGTGAAACTGACTTTGTGGGTAGAAGTGAAAAGTTCAAGGAATTGGTGGATGACTTGGCTATGCAAGTTGCAGCTTGCCCACGGGTTGAGTATGTATCTGTCGAGGATATATCAGAAAGTATAGTGAGCAAGGAAAAGGAGATTGAGATGCAGAGAGAAGATATATTATCAAAGCCTGAGAATATCAGGGAGAAAATTGTTGAAGGGAGGATTTCAAAGCGGTTAGGAGAACTTGCTCTTTTGGAGCAGCCCTACATCAAAGATGACAGTATCCTGGTGAAGGACCTTGTGAAACAAACTGTGGCTGCACTCGGGGAGAACATTAAAGTTCGGAGGTTTACCCGGTACACCCTTGGTGAGCAAATTGAAAGTCCTAACACAGAAACTGAAGCTTCAGAAGTTGAGATTTAGTGTTCAATAGATAATATCATAGCATCTGAAGAAAGTTTCCAAATAACCTGTTCAGGTTGGTGGGACTTTTGAATTCAGAAAGGATAATCTAATTCTTTCGAGTTTGTTGTATCTTTAAAAGGCAGTTTTTGTTTGCTTTTATTGCCTTTGTCTTCTATAATCATCATATATATAGCTCAAGTACCAACAATTATGGTAGTATGGAGAGAAGTCGATGTAGAGACAGAAAGAGGCTGCATATTCAATTGTATTTTTAAGTTGGGAGGAAACCATAAAACCTTTTTGTAAAGGTGTTTTTGAGGCTTTTATGTATATGTTTATTTTTCACATAGATTACTCAGTGTGTACAACATTTCCAGCTAGTCTGTTCAGCTCTGTAAATCATCCAATTATTTGGCAAAATGAATTATTACTCTGGTTTTCTTCTGTGAACAATCAATCTGATGCATAAATCTTACTTCATATGGCCGTCTATCAGTTCGTTTGAAGCTAATGTGTAGTGAGGCCAGTGACCAGACTTTTCTTCTCGCACTCAGTTACATGCTATTGAGTTTTTGTATATAACAGAAGAAAAAGTTGTTGGCAACGAATAATACAGTGTATAATCCATGTGCTGCAAGCGTCTAAATAATCCCAACTCAAGATTGCACAAAAACAATCTCAATAACTAAAATTTGATCTTACTATAATCACGATCATAAAACAATAATTTCAAAAACTAGTACGAGTAGTATTCAAGTATTAAAAAAAAAATAGTTTCAGGGAATCTCTAAGAAAGAATAAATAGCATTGTGTAGCTTTCAATTGTGTCAGACTAGGTATTTTACAGGGGATAATGTGTATATTTTCTAGTTGCCTGACTTGACATTTGAAGAGTCAAAATTCCTGTCTTTACTTCCTACAAGAGAAACAATTTCTGAAACATTAATTCATGCCAAATTCTGTTGGCGAAAGATTTAAAGAAATCACGACCATCTTCAACATTAAACGCCATTTCCAGCTGCTGGTGTGGGCACAAATCGCCAGAGGTCTACTGCAATATCAACCTCTTTTTTCTTATGGAACTTGTACAGTTGTGGGACATCATATCGAAGCTGGAAAAAATAAACAGAGAAAATGAAATGAATAAAAACTGCTATATCCTGCAGGAGACCATTATATTTGCTCTCTACAGAGGAAAATTAGCAGTACTAACCTCACACAATACCTCAGCACTTTTAGCATTATAGTCTCGCAAGGCTGTCTTTCCTACATGCTGAACATTGGCACAACCAAAGAAGAGATGTAAAGAAAACGAAGGTTAAGAATACACTAGTAATTCATAGCATAGGCTCTGAACTCAACCTACTAAAATTTTTGCATTACATGTATACAGAACTCTACAGAATCATGTAAACGTTATAAGTCACAAACTAGCTCAGGGATATCATATCTACAAGAAAGGTCAACAAGGAAACAGCTCATGAGCTCATTAGATAAACCAGAGGGCCAAACCAACCCTTAACTATAACTTTCAACAAGTTACTAGTAAACCCAATTCCTTACATGTAGAGATTAGATCACAGTTTCAATTTAGAAGACTCACATCTCTTGTTGTTGTTTTATGCAAAGAATATACTGCTTGAGAAGCCACCTGAGAAACAAGTTTCAAGAAGTAAAAATCAGCAATCACAAAGAAGTGCACCATTTGAAAATATATCTAGCTAGCTGCAATACAGTACCTTCAAAGCTACAGACAGAAAGTCCATGTCAGCTCCCTTATTGCGGGTTCCAAAAGGAGGATTCATCACAACTGTATCAATGGTTTTCCCTATAATAATTCACTAATATTGTTTCAGAACATGAAATCTAACTGTCAGTTTTGATGTAATAGCGAAAAAAATACAATGTGTAACTAAGTGCTGACAAAAAGAAACACTAGCATAATGTCAGAAGAAAATTAACTGAATTCTGCAGACGCCCCTCAAAATAAATTATAGGTCACACGAACAAAACAAATAAATCCTTTTAACTTTAATTGTATTAAGAGGAAATAACTTAACAGGTTCCCTGAATTTGGTAAATGTAGTTAATATTGACAAGTTATCAAAGAATTTAAAGACAGCATGTGTTATATTTGTGCCCTCTCTGTTTGCGACTAAGTGATACCTCCTTGAAGTCTTATTTTACATATTTCCTCATCTAAGAAATTCAAAATTTACATGAATAATCAACAATGGCACTGAGCATAGCGCTTCAGAGTTTGTGAGGCTCGTCAATAAGAATATAAGATCCAAAGCGGTGGACCTCCAGACAAACTTCTGACAAAAAACACTTTCTATACTCTGTGAAGAATCAAGATTCAACCCTTACTTGCACCTTCTGCCCACTACCAATAATAGACCTTCAGGATCACCGTCCATGGTTCAGAAAAGGCCAGTATAGCAGGATTGCATAAGACTTCAAATATTAAAAAGACCTTGTTCAATTCAAAGCATAGAAGTGCATAAATGACAGCATTTACTATTCTACATAATGAATAAGCAAATAATTACTGAAGCCATGCATTTAAACCATGCCTGAGACACTGGAACATAAAATTCAAAGCAAGAAAGCCATGACTGCCTCTAAGGTGCCTCAAGGAGCATCAGCATTGAATCAGGAATCTTGAAGTTCTATTTTCCTATGATATGGCATTATGTTGCTAATTTTTGCATTACTATGAGAATTTTGATGGTTTTATTGCTTACTTATGCCCTCAACTAAGGAGTAAACCTTTAACCTCTTAACTTATGCCAAGGCTCTAGGATCCTTGCCTACTCGATGTGCCTCATGTCTTTCAAAACAATATTGAAGATTGAAGCTTTCTAATAAATCAATACTTCTTGAAGGAGCATATTCACATAAACTGCTAACAGAATTTAACAGTATGTAGGTGACACTTAACATTTCAGGCAATAATTTTTTTTTAAATGAACTTGAAATTACATTAGAGAAGAAATCACAGGGGTATAGGGGAATATTACCTCGGCATCCCAAGTTCCGGATATTACATTGGACAAAATTCATATCCAACTGCATATATATACAATTAAACATATGGTTAAATCATAAAAACAAATTCAACAATATATACCAGTATTGATGCTGGGTTAAAAATCAATTTAGTTACAATTTTGCCATCAAATTCCTGCTGATTATGGATTATATGTTATCCTCTTCCTCTTAACATCCACCCCTTTCAACTTTCTAGTAGACTAAAAACTTATAAGGAAAGCCAACAAAAAGCTACAAGCCTACAACCATAAGAGCAAAGGAGAAGATATTAAGTTCTAATTAGGAGAATTTAGGAGAAATGAATGAAGTCAGTAACACTAAGCAAAAACCATTGCTTGTCATCAGGTGGCATGATTAAATTGGAGATTATTTGACTTGTTTAGGCCACTTAAGGCTTAAGCTCAATTGATAATCGAAAGCGATCAACATCAACTAAATGTGAAGCTCAATTTTGATATACTGAGAAGAAAGACCTCTAATTAGCTTAAACTCAGCCTAGCCAAGTAAGTGAGATTCCAAATGTAAAACACATAAATCCATCAAGCTCCACGAACACCCTTAGGTAGTCAACCACTCTTCAAATTATAATCACAGTTTGTCGGGGGTTATTTGATATTTCGTAATTGATACAGAGTATAAGTAATGCCCATCTAGTTCCTTATACCTCAAAATTTCAATAAACAGGCATCAAAAGGCCAGTAGCATCAGCATATTGAATAATGTGTTTAAATTACAAAACTACACCACATATAAATATATAATATAATACCTCTAGATCTTCTGCATTTATGTATGCAATTTCAAGGGATTCAGCATCCACATCGAAACCTATAACATGACTGTTGATAGCAATCAACTTCAGCCCAAGAAAAAAGAAGACAACAAACAAACAAACATGACTGATGTACTTCACACATTCAATCATTTGATAAAAGCTCGATTTTCGGACAAAGTACATTAAACATCAAATCAAGCACTCGTGCTCACAGAAATGCTAGAAAAACTCACTCTGCACCCAAAAGAGCAGCAGCAATTCCTAATGTGCCACACCCACAACCAAAATCAGCCACCACCTTATCACTAACATCTCCAAATGAATTCTCTGCCTACCCAATTCAAGAAACAAAAATACCCATCAATTATCGGTCCAGTAAATTGATCATACTTCGAAAAGATTACAACTTTCAAATGATATCAACAACAAAATAATGTTATACTAATAAAGAAAGTAATGGGATTATTACATACAGTGTATAACATTCGAGAAGCAATATGAGGGCCAGTAGGGTATTGTTCAAGTTCAATCTGCAGCAGCAAAGGAGTAATATCCAACACTAATTAACATATGTAAAATCTTGAATTTGAAAAATGTTGTGCAATAATTTATTGAAATAAAGAAAAATTGGGACGAATTAGAAAATTGAGAAGAATTTGTATGTTGGGTTTTACAGAAATTTATACCTTTGGTGAAGCAAACTGATCAAGATTTCCGAGGAGACCCTCTAATTGCTTCAGCTTCATCTTTCTGCCAAATTTCCAAGAACAGTATTTACTTCGTATTATTTTGGGAAAACCCAAGGTTTTGACGAGGGGTTAAAGAAAGAACATTAGCCGGATTGACAAATATAAAAGAAATGGTAGTATTGCGCATATACTCCATTCTTCATAAAAATTGATACGTTGACTTTCATTATAATTACTCCCTTCGTTTCATAATATAGTTTTTGTTTATTATTTTTCACGGTATTTAAGAAATAGGAGATAAAAGTGGATGAAGTATATTAATAAAAGTGAAAAGTACAATTATAGAAAAAAGTTAGAGAGAGAAAGTGGAAAAAAGTACAAGGTATGTGCAAAATTCAAGGGTAATTTAGGAAGTACAATGAATAAAGTTAAAAAGTGAGGGTATAATGGTTACATACTATCCAAAAATAGAAAGAGAAACAACATTTTGGATCTCCAAAATAGGAAAACAGAAACAATATTATAAGACGGAGGGAGTATAAATTTATGACCGTGTTTGTTTGTTATTATGTTGTATATAAAATCAAAATCTTAATAAGTAAAATGTCAGTTGAATTTGTGTTTATTTTAATGTATAGTATTGAAATATTATCAAGATTTACTAATTTCACCAATACATATTATATTTACTGGTGGTCAAAGTTATAATAAAAGTTAAATTATGTTAATTATTTACACCGAAGGATGTTTTATTGTTGTGTGGGTCGGATTGGGTTTGAGCCACATTTTCATTTTTATGAAATCACAATAATTTGCATAACAATAATGCTTACGGAGTATATTTGACACTAAAGCTAGAACGTGAAAACTGAGTAATATTTGGTTTAGGCACACAAGTATAATACAACAATTATGATGACATGTGGGCTTGAGTTGTGTATGGGTTGCCCTGTTGAAAATACTAAATTGGGACTTTGGGAGTATTGAGTTGCCTTAGTAGGCTAATGGAGCATTTTAGATTTTTTTTTTTTTTTTTTTTTTTTGGATCTATCATATTTAACAATTTTGAAATTTGAATATTAAAAACTTTTACATTACAACTACAACCTATCAATTTATCCCTAAAAAATGAAATAATTATAAATAACACACTAATAATAAATGGACTGCTACATTGAAATATGTATTAGGCGACGTTGAACAGGTTTTATATCATAATTTTGATGAAAATCTAAAACTATAAAATTTCAAATAATTTTGTACAAGGTACATAATTCTTACTTATATTTATCCATTTTTTTTTAAATGTACAAATAAAAAAAAATGGATTTTACATACGGATTCTAACCTAATTTAAACTAATAAAAAAAAAAAAACATGTTTATTTAGTGTTTGTTGACGCACTTATATAAACATTAATTTTAAAAAATAACATATACGGAGTAGTATCTAAGGTTACAAATTTTTGAAAATAGGTGTCAATCCATGTCATTTATATACATTAAATATTTATATTATTTGGTTTCTACGGGTTTAAACCCATGATCTCAAATTCAAACGTTTGAAACTTACCTCTTTTTTTTTTTTTTTTTTTTTTTTTTTTTTTTTTTTTGGGAATAGTTAGAGGCATACCATTTAATTATGTCTTATTACATGTTATTTTTGTATCCAACAGTGAGTAATAAAGGATAATTTAACACCAACAAAAAAATGAAATTGAGATTCAATCATGAATTATATGTATAAGAATAGACCCAAGTCATTGCTGATGGTTTATTTGGTTCTCGTTCTATTAATGACTACTCCCTCCATTTTTTTTTATTTGCATCACTGGATGATGCGCGGAGTTTTAGGAGAGTATTATAATATTGTGAGTGGGTGAATAATTTATTATAGTAAAAGTTAGATGGGGACCATGAAAGACAAAGAATGTGAGGGAGAGTAAATATTTTTATTATATAAGTGGGGACCATGAAGGAGAGATAAATGATACAATAATTTAAGAGGGATTTAAAGTAAGAGAGAGAAATGATAAAATATAGTATAAAGTTATCAAATAAGGAAGTGATGCATTTAAAAAAAACACCCATAAAAGGAAAGTGATGCATTTAAAAAAAACAGAGGGAGTATTTGGTAATTTTGTAGCTTGTCAATTATCAATTTCACTACTTTTAACGCAATTTCATTTACTTTTTGATTAATATAATTACTTTTTATATGGAGTAATTTTTTCTTTACATTCAAACCAAGTTCACGAATACTATTTTGGAACAATTTTTATTCGATCAAAGAGACTGCAAATTTCATTATCAAAGTTGCTACTTAATGACTATTAAGCCTTCACATAAAATATTAAAAGTAATGTATAAAGAGTACTTTAATGTTATCTTGCTTTACTTTTAGCTAACACACAAAATTGATTCTTAATTCTCATTTTAGAGTCGATTCGCATTGGAATCCCAAAATCTAGTTTTGACTTATTTTAGAAAAAATAAAAATTAATAAGTTTATACTTTGTATAACATAACATAGGTTCAGATAAAATAAGTAATGAGGGATAAGACCTACCCAAATTCAAAGATACATTAACGATGTGTTCTATTGAATTAATTTTTACTTACATGAACTTATCTTATCCTATCTTATTTTATTTGAGTTTATCTGAACTTATTTTATTTTTCAATTATTTTATTTATCCGGCCTGAAATAAGGTTCACCTTAAAAAAAAATATTCAGTAAAAATAATTTCAGTTCAGCAAAAATAAGTTCAGTTCAGTAAAATTAATTTCAGTTCAGTAAAAATAATTCCAGTTCAGCAAAAATCAGTAACTCTAAAGAAGAAATATAATAGAAAATCAGTAAAAATAATTTCAGTTCAGCAAAATTAATTTCAATTCAATAAAAATAATTTCAATTCAGTAAAAATAATTTTAGTTCAGTAAAAATAATTTAAATTCAGCAAAAATAATTTAACTTCAGCAAAAATAAGGTGAAGTGAACGGGGCCTGAGTGAAAATAATGTGAACTCAACTACTAAATTGTAAAATTAGTTAAATCCCGATAAGTGAAAATAATATGAATAAATCACACCATTATTTATATGATTTCCTCAAATCACTTTTTTCCATATTTGTAGATTCTTTTTATGATTTATTTCCTTTGAAAGACAAATATATATATCACATCATCCTTCCGAATCACTATGATTTTGTCCATAGTAAAGACTGATTAGTACTCTCCTTTATTCATATAGGATAGGATCCTTTCCCCATTTGAAATTGAAGAATTAAATATTCACTCGAAATAATTGGTTTATGATTGATGAAGCTATAAATTATACTTCGCATACTTTATACAAGTACTCCTATTAAGTACTCATATTATTCAATTGAATTTGCATATTTTGTTTTATGAGTTATAATATCAAAAATTTTGGAAAATTATAAAATATGCACACCATATGAAGAAAAAAAAACAATAATTGTATTGTTTTTAAAAAATGCTCGTCATATCATTCATATATTCGCAAACTAAATAAAAATACTCCGTATATCTTACACTAAACTAGTACTTCTTTTGTCACTTTTTAATTTGTACTTTTAATAATTTAAATGACGGAGACACTAGTATTTGTCATTTATATTAAGAAGCATAATGAATCAAATTTAATACTCGAATTATAATAATACGAGTACAGTAAAAAAAAAAAAAAAAACCTAAATAAATAAATTACCTACGGTAACAAATTACACTTGTTTCTCAAGTGCTAAGAACACAAATATTACGCGGGTTCCTGAGTTTGAGGAGCCTTAATGTTATCTCATTTATCTCACTTTCCCAGATACAACCTACATTTTCTCAAACTCTATATAATTATCAACTTTTCCTCAAATTTTCAACCCACAAAAATATTAAAAAAGATTTTTTTAAAAAAAAGTCTCCGAAAGTAGTGAATGGGTGAAAGAAAAATCAATCGTTATGACTCTCTTGATATCGAATCTGCTAAAGTTAAAGGCAACCATGCTCATGCTGCTAAGGTTAGTCCGTACATTTCCAATTGTTTTTTTTACATAAATCATATTAGGTTCGTGTCAATTTCTATTTTTCATTCCAATAATTGGAGCACCATACACCTAATGCTATTTTTTTTTTCATCTCTATATTCATGCTCGTTTGGTAAAACTTGAATTCTCGAACAAGGAAATGAGGAAAATAAGAAGAAAAAGATTGAAAAGTGTATGGTGCACTAATGCAAAGTTTTTGTACAAGTGAGAGTGAGGGATAACTCAAGTGAATAGAGCTTCCTTCCCGGTTCTAAAATATCTTGGGATCGATTCTCACCCCGCCCTTGTGGCTCTCTAAACACCAAAAATAAAAAAAAAATCAAATTTTTATACAAGTTTTTTTTTTTTTTTTTTTTAGTAAAGTGCTTGATTTATGGTTTATTTTTGAATTATTTTTCAAGAGAAATTGTCAATAATCAAAGGAATTCTCTCAATATATTTCTTTCATCCCGTTCCAATTTATGGAAATTATTCTATATTTCTACTTCACTTAAAAAGTTGCACCACTTTTTTTTTTTTTTTTTTTTTTTTTTTTTTTTTTTTTTTTTTTTTCCTGTGGCTTCCAATTTACTGTTATTATTTATTTTTGGCGAATTTTAGTAGTATATGATTATAAATACCTTTAATTGTATTTTATATATTCAGAATTATAAAAAGTTAATATTTTGAAAATAACTCTATTAAATGAGAAATGGTGCAATTATATAGTAACGGATGTATTAATTTCCGTCACATAAAATGCTTAATGAAGTGATTTATTTTTTTTGTGCACATTTAATTGGGAAATCAATTAATTAATTTTGGTTGGTTTATTAAATTAGGATGCAAGTTGGGGAGTGATATTGACGTTGGCATTCCAAAGTATTGGAGTAGTTTTTGGAGACCTTGGAACATCACCATTGTACGTGTATTCGAGCACGTTTCCTAACGGTGTTAAACACAAAGAAGACATTGTTGGAGTTCTTTCTCTCATCTATTATACACTTACTTTGATGCCCGTTATCAAGTATGTCTTCATCGTCTTAAAAGCTAATGACAATGGCAATGGTATGTTTATATTTCTATGTGAGAGAGAACATATTATGTGTTGCCTCATGTAAAAGTTTTTTCTATTTTCATGATTAAATTTAAAGTACGAACAATGTTTCATAGTTGTAATAAAAAAGAATATATCTCCATCTCGAGGAATATTCTTTTATTATTACAACTGTACTATGTGTATTTTTGTGGTGCATTTATTATCACTCTTGAATTGTTTCCTAAATTAATACTCTTGAATTGTTCCCTAAATTAATTTGTAACCTTTTTAATTATTCTGTATTTATTACCTTATTCAATTTCTTAATTTGATACTCCGTAGCTCACAATAGGACCTGACTCACTTGAGTAGGTCATGGACCCCTAAAGGCCCAATTAGACACTAAAAATTAGGCCAAGTTTGTAAAAAAGTAAAAAGTTAGTCATATGTTTCTAACATTATTACTTGTTATATTTGTGCTCCCTTCACAACCAAATTTGATTTCGCTTTTAATATCTTATTAATTTTTGTGGGAAATAGGTGGAACTTTTGCGTTATATTCACTATTATGCCGAAAGGTGAAAGTTGGTTTGATACCAAATCAACAAAAGGAAGATCGAGAAGTAGCACACTATGAAAATCATCAATCATCAAACAATAGAGAAAGAAGAGGATTGTCTTCCAAGGTTCAAAACTCCTTAGAAAATAGTTCATTTGCCAAACATGCTCTCTTATTTGCCACACTTCTTGCTGTTTCACTTGTGATTGGAGATGGTGTTTTTACTCCTTGTATGTCAGGTAATACTTCCTTTTTTTTTTTTTTTTTTGGCAAAGTCCCTTAAATTATTTATTTTTAAGTACCATTATTTTGTTTATTGGGAACTAGTAAAGTTCTTCATTTTGACATGTGATGGCAGTTTTATCTGCTTCTGGAGGGATCAAAGGAGCTTCATCTGCTTTAACTGATGGTACGTCCGTACGCTCTTATTTTCTTTCATAGGAAAAATACTCCCTTTGTTTCTTTTTTCAAATGACATACGAGGTTGACTTTCTTGTAATATTGATATTACGTACAAGTGTACAACATTATAGAATGATGTTGTACACTTGTAGTACAATGTACTTAAACGGTTAAACGAACTTTATCGATTGATGAAATAATATGTTAAATTTGGGTCAGGTCAAGTAATAATATCCATGATCGAGCAATGAACCAATGGAACCTTCACAACTCTTGAATATTAGTGTCTACATGATTTGTATTGGTAGTGAAAATGCAAAATTATTTCATATGAAGTGATTTTAATTTATTCATTATTCCTCCATATTTATAACTATTTCTCTTGCAGAAATGGTTGTTTGGATGTCAATAGTCATCTTAATCTTCCTCTTCATGATGCAAAGATTTGGAACTGATAAAGTCGGATATAGTTTCGCTCCTATACTTAGCATTTGGTTCATATTCAATGGTGTTATTGGCGTCTACAATTTCATCAAACACGATCCATCAGTTATCAGGGCCGTAAATCCATGGGAATTCATTCAGTACTTCAAGAGGAACGGCAAAGATGGTTGGTCCTCTCTTGGCGGTATCATCCTCTGTATCACTGGTAATATCTCCTGTTTTTTCTGATAGAATTTTTTTTCGACCATCCTAAAATAGTAACGTATGTATAAAGTTGTTGACTAACATATGTATGATACAACATCTAATGCAGGAACTGAAGCATTATTTGCTGATCTCGGGCATTTTTCAGTTCGATCAATCCAAATTAGTATGACTGCAGTTGTATACCCTGCTGTTATCTTGCAGTATACTGGTCAAGCATCTTACCTTAGCAATCATTCATGGGATGTTGGCAACGCTTTCTACAAATCAGTACCAGGTAACAAACAATCAACAAATTATGTATAAAATGCATGGAGTGACATAATTTTTTGCTCAACATTTTGGCTTTTATTGTTACAGGTCCATTATACTGGCCGATGTTTGTTGTGGCAGTCTTAGCTGCAATCATAGCTAGCCAAGCAATGATATCGGGGACTTTCTCTATCATCCATCAATCTCTGGCTTTAGGATGCTTTCCTCGAGTCAAAGTTGTTCACACATCGGCCAAATTTGAAGGCCAAGTTTATATTCCAGAACTCAATTATCTGCTCATGTTTGCATGAATTCTTGTTACACTTGGATTCGGAACTAGCACAAATATTGGCAATGCTTATGGTAAGCTACATTCCTTGGTAGAACTAGCTAGTAATATGAAGTTTTTTTTTTAATAAACAACTTGATTGTGTTAATCCTTCTATGTACTACAGGAATCGCGGTTGTCTTTGCAGAGGCTATAACCTCGTCATTTATGGTTCTTGTTATGATACTTGTATGGAAGACGCACATAATACTTGTGCTTTTGTATGTCTGCTGCATTTTGTCCGTCGAGTTGGTTTACTTGAGCGCGGTTCTCTCTAAGTTTGTTCATGGGGGATATCTTCCAATAGTATTTGCTTTAGTATTAATGACCATGATGTTCACATGGAATTATGCCTATAGGAAGACTTACTATTATGAGCTCGATAACAAGGTTTCGACTGAGAAACTTAGAGAGATAGTTGATCAGTCTAACTTGTGTCGTGTTCCGGGCTTGGCTATCTTCTACTCACAGCTCGTCCATGGCATCCCACCCATCTTTGCATGCTACTTGGGTAATGTGAATGCCTTACACTCTGTCCTTGTTTTCACGACTATCAAGTCGTTGCATATCAGCAAGGTACCACCGGAGGAACGGTTTCTCTTCCGAAGGGTGGATCCAAAGGCTCTTTTGTTTCGGTGTGTGGTTAGGTATGGTTACACAGATATTCATGATGACGCAAAAGAGTTTGAAAGGTCATTGATCATAAAATTGGTTGAGTTCATCAGAAAATATGGAAAGATAAATGAAGACGAAACGCTTGCACATAATGAAGATTTAATAGAGAGTGACGTATGTAATGAAGAATTGGCAGAAGAGATCGAACAAGAAGTAGAGATGGTTCAAAAGGCAGCAAATCTTGGGGTGGTGCATATGATGAGTGAAAGCGAAGTGATTGCGAAAAAAGATTCTAATGTTGTAAAGAAGCTTGCAATCAACTATGGATATAATTTCTTGAAGAGGAATGTGAGGCGAAGTGATGAGGTATTTAACATACCTCGTGCTCGGTTACTAAAAGTTGGGATGACATACGAGCTCTAGCTAGCTTCAGGTTATCTATGAACTACCCATCTCAAATCAGTTATTTCTCTAGGGTAGATTTTTATTTAAGTTTCAATTATTGATACATTTGGTATTTGAGAGGGTTGTTGCCAAGTTCAATGCTAAACATGAATGCAATTTCTTACCAAGGTTCCTTTCTAAATTATGTAGCAATTTCAATTTTGAAACCTCTCAAAGGTCTTTTGTTCAGTCCCCACACACACACACATATCATGCTGTTTCAAAAATAAAATAATAAGAATATAATTAAATAGAACCATGTTGCTTTTGATCATTATCCTTTTACTTCATTAAAAAAACTTCAAGCACATAATTATAGTTTAGAATGTTAATCTAATACTAATATTTATAAAATTTATTATAGAAGTGTATATTTTGACGTATTATAATAAACTTTAGTGAGTATTAGTATAAAAAACAAGCATGACTTTTTTTCCTCAGAATACATAGTAGAATATGTTTAGATAGGGGAGAAAATGTACCAAACCAGAGCGTTCTTCAAACATACAAGTTTACATAGATGCATGAAATGATCTTGACTACAAAATGAGTTCAAGCTAGTCGACAGTCTAGTACCATGATAGCTGATAGCCAATAGCAAATAGCAAGAGCATGCGTACCAGTCCTAATTTCACTCAGATCAACTATATAGCAAAGACATTCATTATAATTGATACATGCTTGGGTTGTCTGCTGTATATAACATACATTCTGCAACATCAACCTGTTGCAATTCAAAGGAGCTTCTGAATTGACTATCCTCGAGCTACATCAGAAGCTTCCAGAGGAAAGACAGTCAAAATTTCCTTGAGATATCATTGGTAAAGAGACTCGGGCAAAATCATTCCTCGCTAGCTCTTGATGCTGCAAGAAACAGACCATTGTTCAGAAAATCTGCACGTTGAGTGACAGATCAAAGGAAGATAATTAAAAGGTATAGTTACTTTTAGTGTTACCTAGCCCAACTGCATCTGAACTCTTCATGATCCTCAATCTTCTACAGGTTTCCAAAAACATACTGCAAGATGTAAAATTGATGCTCGAATGATTTATTTTTTTAGGTTTAAAAGAAAAGGCAGAACAAAATAAAGTTTTCTTGAATAATGGATATAATACAAGTCCTTTAAAAAAGATGCAACAGTATGAAGACTATCGAAAATTCCTCTAAGGAGAGTACATATACTTACTTCCATGGAACATCACCGACTAGCATCCAGTCACCATCCTTGTCTTCATAGGTAAGAACATATTCAGAATGGCGAAGATTATCCATTAGTCTACCCTTACTGAAATCAACATGACCTACGGAAATCATACACAATATATATAATGATTGTGAAAGGGATAAGAGAAAAACAACTGACTTGAGGGGGATAGAAGAATAGAACAATATTCAACTACATAAAACGACAAACTAGCTACAAGCCTACAACCCTTCTTTCTTATGTTAGAGAATCAGATGCTGCATCAACCTATTAGCTAGCGCCAAATAAGTCTAATTAAATTTAGTTCAATATTAGACCACATTTCTGATAGTCAATTTCTATCTAAAGTACCATGAAAGATATAGTGAGCTTGTATACTGTATGAAATTCAGCCAACAAAGTTGAGCTCTAATAAGCAGATTAAGAGAATGAGAGGTCATTAAGATTTAATTAGATCCTTAACACTTATCCTAAATGAAAAGGCATCATATATGAACAACAATCAAATCTTCTTAAAAAGTACTCCGTGCTAGCTAGCCTGTGGAAAAACAACACTGAATATGGATGGTTGCCAATTAACCAGCAATCTGGATGCAGATTTTATAGAAAGAAAAGATAACAGCCAAAAAAGCATACCCACTGTAAAGCCACTGAACATCTTCTCAAGGGCCGAGGACAGTTCAACATAACCTCCATAGGTTCCAAGATTGATTTTCCTTAGGTAGGGGGCACCATCCATACTGACCTTTACGAAGTGGCACCCTGATTCTGACTTGGAATCTTTGTTGCTTTCATTGGTTTTTGGTGTGTTGATGGCCATGGAATTCTTCCGAAATGATCTAATTGGTGGCCATCCTACAACCTGTGCCCTGTTATTCACAGACATGCATAATTCATATTACAGGTTTCACAAAATAGTCAACAAATGTAACACCAGAACTTCAGAAGTCATTGGTCTTGAGAGCAATACTCAAAGCCAACCGGACGTCCCAAAATAGAATGTTGAGAGATAAGCATATGAATGAAAACATCTAAATAATGACAAAGAAGGAGATACATATGCGTAAAAGACACAAGTAAAATACACTGATGGTGTTTTCTCTTCCTCTATACCTAACATAAGTTACATAACCTTCCTAGTAAGCTTGTTATTACTTACTATCTCAATACAACAATAACCGTTATCAAGCATATCATCAATAATTGTCATCTCTTGCTTATTACAAGTACATTATCATCAATGATACTCTATTCTTTTTCTGTCACAGTAATACACAAATCACCTTTCATAGAATTAGCAAGACTTTCTCCTACTTTATGCTATCCTTAGTTAAAGTAGCTCCTTCGCGATGCTATTTGAGAAAGATTTTCATGAAAATTATTCTACAATCCATTAAACTATAAGTCCAATGTGTTAGCATGACTGAGATCAGCTGGGTGAAACTCTCCACCAATCCAAGAACTTCTTAAGAATTTTTTTAGAAAAAACTTAACCTGAGTTGAGCATAATATTATTACTATGTCTACCTAATCGTCTTACATTACTACTCCCTCAATTTCTTAAATAACAGGCCACATTTGCGAGCTTTTACCATTACTTTTCTACTTCATAAATAAAAGTAAAGTTTTTAAATATGATTATCAATACCATATTACCATAGCTTCGCATAACTCAACATATACTTCGACAATTAAAATTCAAATTTGAATAACAACCATCAAAATCAAAGGTGACTTATTGTTTTGGAATAAGGTATACTCGTACCTAAGTCTGTTATACACAAGTCAATGAAAAAAAAAAATATGAAGTACATGTCAATTGTCAGCACGAGCTAATCACATTATACATGAGTTCATTTATGATATCTGTAACAGTATGTTAATTGGAAGCAAAATTTGATTGGCTAGTTATGACACGTGCCAATTATAGATTGGCTCGATTCATTCACCTAATGACATCTCCTACCTAAAAGCTAAAAGTTTAAGACCTTATGCTCAAGATTTATACACCAAACAAACTGAATATGTTCATAATGTTACATTTTCCTCAATTAATTATTAGCACCTCAAACAAGACCATGACAACAAATTCCAGATTTTATTATATAATTTGTCCAACATCATCAACATACAACAAGTTGACAACACATCTAACAAAAAAGAAAAACATTTTTTAAAATAAAATGACAAGAAATATAGGTTTTGTATAGACGGGTGTATATGTATTTTAAAGTCACCTGAAAACATGACACCTTTTTGTGAACTAGACTTTTACATGAAGTATACAATACACCCGTTGTATTCGAAAACACAATACAGTTCATAAGAACAAAAAAAGATATTTAGGAGGAAGAAAGTGAATTACTTTGAAGAAGCAAGAACAGAGTTGGCTGGCTGCACAGAAACAGGGGAATTCTGCATCTTCTTTTCCTCATTCTTCACAGAATTATCATTAGATCCGCCATTTTCTGATGAACCCCAGTTGTTAGAAGCTCCATTAATGGCATCAGAAAAACCCCTTTTAGCCCCAG
Source organism: Chenopodium quinoa (assembly GCF_001683475.1). NCBI lineage: Eukaryota > Viridiplantae > Streptophyta > Magnoliopsida > Caryophyllales > Amaranthaceae > Chenopodium > Chenopodium quinoa. The sequence continues at coordinate 959,342 of NW_018745003.1, forward strand.
AAACTAAACTGTTTAATTTAGCAACTTTGTAGTTGAAATCATCACCATTTTTATCATTATCATCATCACCATTTTCAGAGGATTGTGAGCCTGGTAATCCAAGCCTTAATTCAGTGGCTTTAAAGTTGAGAATTTTGGTGTTATTTTTGTCAGAAAAAGCTGAGTTTTTGGATTTGTCAGAGGTTTGATCTTCAATTGAAGAAACCTCTGATAACCCTATGTAATCATGTTCTTCAAACACCCTTGACATTAATTAAAAACTCAAATAAAATAAAATTTGGGGGATTTTCAATGTTTCAGAGAATGAAGAAAGAGAGGAGGAGAGAGAAGATTGTGGAATGCAAAAAAGAGAGAAATTTGTCTGTGTTGTTGTATCATATTTTTGCAGTAAAGAGTGTGTAGCAGGGGTGTTTGTAGTTGTATTTTAACTTTTTTTTTTCTTCACCTTTTTTTTTTAAAAAAAAAAGTATATGAATAATAATTACAACTTTTGGCATCTTCTTTTCTTAATTCCAATTTTGGATGAATTCGAATAATATTAGCCTTGGGGTACCCTTTTTTTCCAAAATTGTCTTAAATGACACTGCTAATAAAAATAATGAAGTTAGAAGGTGTTCAGTACTTCTGTTCACCTTGAGAAAACAAGTTTCACGGCTAATTAGGGCTGATCAAATTCAATCAGATGTACATATAACATGAAAATTAGGATGTATAATAAATTAAATTCAAATAGGTTCAGACGAAGAAAACAAACTCTTAATCAATTTTAGTTTGATGAGAGAAATGCTAATAGAAAAAATGGGTAATCGATCATGGTTTGATGAGATAACTGATTAATCATAACCTAATATCTTTATGAAAACATGTTAAGAGAAAGGGGGGTTATTTAGTAAATTTGTCCTAAGATAAAAAGTAGGGCCGGTAATCTCTAACCCGACCCGAACCCGATCCGAAGTTACTGAGAAAAACCTGAACCTGAACTTGAACCGAATTCAAACAACCCGAATTTGACCTAATTTGATCCAAATTTCATATTTTGTAATATTATTAAGTTTTACACTATTTTTGATAGTTTCTAAGCATAACCCGAACCCGACCTACAAACCCGAATCGCCATCCTAATAAAAAGTTACTTTGTAAACCACAACTCCTCCTTGCATAAGTTACAAATTTACAAAAAAAGAATACGCCTTTTATGATTATTGAAGGTAAATAAAAATAAAATAAAAACAAGTAGAAATTTGTAAAATAAAACTAAAAAACCAACTATGAAAAAAAAATACTTGTACAGTAGAACAATTTCGAAAAGTAAGAATATCTAGCAGATCAAGGGCCCAACCCAAATAAGTGGGCCCAGAAAAGAAAATACTGTACTTTCAAAATGGGTCCTATAAATGGGGTTAGTGTCCTCGAGCCGTGTCCCAAAAAGGGATTTGTGGGCCAGACCACTATTGACCCATTTTTTAGGGGTGTCTTCTTCAGTATCTTTCTCTTCCCTATATTTTTTGTTTGGCCAAGCTCAACTATCCAAGATGTTGGGGCCCTACCTAATATAAGTGAGTTCCACATGTCACTGGATAAGTTAGCTTCATTAAAGCTAATAGAGTACATTAATATTGTTAATCACACTTGTGATACAACAATCCTTTAATAGTTGTCACATGATCTCAACCACTCGTGATACAAGAATTGCATAATTTGATCTGTTTTTGGTTTCTATTATGCTTTGTACAATTGTACGTCATGTTACTATGAAAATCAATAGCCAAGTCAGGTAACTAGGTGGTAGCAAAGGGTGTAGTTTGACAACAGTATCATTCAAGATGTATCGATTGTCATTCGTCGGTCAATGGTTTGGATGCTATCCTCTTTCTTTGGCAGCTCATGAAGAAAACGTTTGAGGAAAAGAAAAAAGCTAGAGTATTAATATTAAGAGCAATTAGACGGAGAAGAATTACTCGAAGTAGAAAAGACACAAAGATTAAGAAAATACGAGTAGTAAACTAGTAGTGAGAGATAATTAAATATTTAAAGATTTGTTGTTCGATACACTATGAAGATAAGTTCATATGTAACAAAAAAAAAATGTTAGACGAAGTGATTTTGTTTATGAAACCTCACTACATCATATTCAACAATAAGCATACATGTTATTGACAAGAAGTTGATAACATTGCTCAAGTAATCACCTTGAAAAAATTCTTATCTCCAAAGTTGTGATGAGAACACCACTTTCTCTTGATTCTATACTAATCATTTTAAAGTGATTGATGATAAATTGTTCCACTACTTATCTTGGTCTTTTATTCTATCTTGAGGTTCCACATTTTCCATCTATAGCAAATGTAAGGATCGTGCTAGAATTGTCCTTGATCAATGGTAAATTCATTTGCATGCAAGCATTTGCTTGTATACCTAGGCAATTACCTATATATTGACATTTGACAATGGTAAAATCCATTGGCATTCATCTAGGAAGGTTCCACAATGAAGACATCAAGCAGGGACGAAGCCAAAGCCAAACTTAATTGTCGAGGGAAGGTAAGTCTAATAATAAAAATCAAGGGGGGTTGCCATGCATTAGCCCGAAGCCCCGAACTATGCCTCATTACAAATAAGCATGTAACGTTTAATGGGTATAACAAGCTACAAGTCACGTTACAAAATTGATCAAATAAAATGCCCCCTACCAATAAGTAACATTCAACTACTACTTATAATTATCCATACATCCTAATAAACAATTGAGGTTAAAAGCTAGATACGAACAAGCATATATCACAGATTAGGGCGACAATGTTTGAACAAGTAAGGAAATGTAATTAAAATGTTATGGACAAGCAACATGGGTATAGAGAGAGAGCTAAGCAGGGCAACGCTAAAGAAGTGAAGATGCCTTCAAAAAAGCCAAGTTACAAACAAGATTGGGTAAATTGGAATATTTTAATTATAGGACAAGAAATAATGAAAAATACCTATTAGAAAAGAAAGGCCTAAGCAAATGGCGTGAGTGTCGTGGATAACAACAAAGAACAATTTCTGTAGAAATGGGGACAACTTGAATAATCTTTACACACCACTCTCGATTCTTTGTAAAAGGAGGATGGATTTAACACAAAGGGGGGTCATTATACCAATCAAGTCGCTTAAGTAACATCATTGCCCTATTAATAATTTATTTTGTTGCATAAAAAACCCCGGTACATGTAAATGTTAGTTATCTAACAGTTAGTAATCTAACTTTATGTCATTCATTTATGTTCAATTAACTAAAATAGTTAAAATGTAAAGACATATGTATGCTTCATACGAATTGAATCAACTAATCTACTGTTTTTTAACCGAATTTAGTAACTGAAGTCACGTCCACCATCAAGTCATGAGCCCCACCACACACCTACACCAAGATTTTTTTTTAAAAAAAAGGGAAAAAAAAAAAAAAAAATCCTCCCTTCAAATTTCGAACTGTTCCTAATCCTAGATGCCTCCCAGCTTAAGAATAAAGAAGGTGACCCAACATCATCATAATTCAAAAGAACAATCATAAAAAATCATCCAAATTAAAGTAAATCTCTCTAAATAGCATGTGTGTTTACAGGAAGTTATCGGATTAGCTAATAAAATCTACGAAGTAATACTCAAATCGACATAAGCATGCATCTAAGTTGACACGGTAAAATGAGCACATATGGATACAAAAGCTCGTAGTAAAGCCATTATTATAGCAATGTCCCATGAGAAGAAAAAGAGTAATAATGTGTTGACATATCAACATCAGTTAAGAGCAGTACAAAATACACTGGTAGTTTAGTAATGCACAATAATTGAAGTTTATTTCCCCACATTACTATGCACGCAGATGATAGACAAGAATTTATGCCTCTATTAGCTTATCATAGTTTCATACATGTGAATGTGTGATGATAGATTTGCCAAATAAAAACTCATCCGTACTTCTTCCTACCTTTTATTGGGTCCTCCAAAGAGCTTTAATAATTGAAGGCAAAAAAGAGATTGAATCTAACCTTATACTGTCACAGTAACTTGTAAGAGCGCCAGTCAGGAAGCAACCCAAGTATTTCTCACCTGAAATGATGGCTAGGGAATGGTCGGCAACTGATATAACCTGCACGAAATGACAGAAGCATGTACATACCTAACTCAGTGAAAGATTCATCAAGAACGGACTAAATAATAGTACTTATTCATTGTGAAGTAGAAAAACAGTTGTGCAACAGATAAATAATAAAAAACTTGATTGGAAATATTTTCTGTTACTGCAAAGCTAAAGATGTGTGCATCCTGCTCTCTAACCCTGCCCAAAGTGTGTATTTAGAGGGATTGGGTTAATGTAGTTGTGAGGACTGAAGATTTACCAGCATGCTAACGAGTACGCTACATTTAGCACATAAACGTTCACGTTTCAAATCACATGGTAAAAAACTTCTCTGCTCATCATTGTCAATAAGACGAACAACAATAGGTATGTGAGGGGGCAGAGTTAGCAACTAGCAGTAGCAATGATCCCACTTACAGTGGGATCCTTAGTACTAAGTTAGTAGTAATTGTAGGACTTAGAATAGCAATGAACGCAATAGAATAATGGAAATAGACATTTTAAGAAGAAAAATAAAAAGTGGAAGCATGACAGTCATGAATGACATATATTATATATTAGTGAAACTCATCACCATCAACTAGCTAGGTTTCAGGAATGAAAAGAAGTGCATCGCAGGTTTTACATGAAGACGGCAGCCCAAAGTTAACGAAAAATTATCTTTGATCTAAAATTTCCAAGTGCAGAACTAAATTTTTAGGTGAATTCCGAGGTTCATGATTAGAATATTATGGTTTTAATACATATGACCAAGCATAAACTGTCAGATACACAAATTAACAAAGCAGCTTCATCAGATAACTAGAGTCTTAGATTAACCACACAACTAAGTCAACTATACCAAAGTATTTATCCAAAATTAGATAATACAATTATCCAAATTTCAGATTACAGATATTTACAATTTTGTAAGACTAAAATCTTTCGAGGCTCCTTTGCCAAGCGCTTTCGCCCTGTTACGGACAAGGTTCATATATCTAGCATGGACATCAGCAAGATATTTATCGATGAACATGTAAGCAATTAATAACGAGAACATTCAGACACAATTCAATGACCCCAGAAGACCATGCAAACAATGAAATTCTCTCTTGGAGCTTAATCCCAGGTCTTAGCAGCTTAGGGAACTCAAAGTCAACTCGCAAGTTAACTAAAAAGAGCTTTTTCAGGATATAGATAGCCTGTTGAACATTCCTAGTGAAAGACCAACGGGTTACAAAGGAATTCTTCAAGCGCAGAAAGTGTTGTGTTAGATACAACACAAAGAACTGATTGAGTTTAACAAGTACAGCAAGCCTATAAAATCAAGCAGAAGTCAAGACATATAGTGGAAGATCCCTGTGCTTATTCCTCCGCAGATTGAAGCTCAATAAATTGGAAGTGCTTCTCAAAAAGAAGGTGGAGTTTAACTATTACCATTCACTTTTGCTTTTAAAACTTGAGATGGTAATTGGACTTCTACTTGTCGAGTCACTTCAGCCAAAAAGGGAGCTACAACTTCAGAGGAAAGAAAGAAACGACTTATAAATTCACAGAAAAGATTTTACCAAACACAAGACTACAAGAGTCAGGATGTTATCAGCTTAAAGTTTCCTTTCACTCTTTGAAAAGGTGGGGAAAAAGATGTAGAAAGGATTATCTGTGATGACATGGCCAAACCATTAAAAGTCTTATATTAAAGACTTCCATTGATTTTACTACTACTACTTAAGAGTACACTACATCACAAGGAAGGCAGAACCGTCAGAAGGTGAGACAACAATACATTAGTATTTTACAATCAAAATTCAATTCACAAAATGACCCAAAATCTGGGTCCAAATCACAGCTTCCCCCACCCACCCAAACAAACAAAACAAAAGGCAAAAGAAAGGGTTTAAGTTGTCACAATCACGAATCACACATCCAATATACATAACATGTGTATTGCTACCTTGACAAAATATAGGGTCATTCCAGTCTAGAAAAGGTACAAGCAGAAGGCATACTACGTAGAAATGTAGAATCAACTCTTACGGTTCAAAGACGGTAAAAAAAAAAAACTCCTTTGTTCTTTTCCTCTAATGCATTAAACCTATTTTCTTCAGCATCACCCTTGGGATTATCATAAAGCCTAGGGCCTAGCACAAATCCTCATATATCCCAGCACTCAGTTTCTTGTGTCTAAAATTTGTTCAACTATTGGCACATTATTTTGTCAACCTTTGTTTCCACAACTGATAGTTATTTCCACCATCTAGTACTAGAGGTTAGCTAAATAGACTGATAGACATCAAGGAGTCATTTCTCATTACAAACTCATCATCAGGTATCACTCTGAAGTCTGAAATTACTACCTGGAATTCTAGATGGATATTGTCAAGCTAATAATGTGACAAATAGCAGTATATGAAGTTATGAACTGATACTGTAATCGCAAATACATTCAGAATCGAGAGTATTATGCTGCTCAATCAAGGTATTGCTTCTTTTTTTTTTTTTTTTTTTTTTGGGGGGGGGGGGGTGGGGTGGGGTGGTGGGGGGGGTGGAGTTGTGGGGGGCAAAGCATGTCATAAAATAGTGAAATCAGTCATTTCAATGGAAGAGAGTGCATAATCAACCTCATTCAAGCTGTGGTCCCTTTGGAAAAGTTAGAAAGGAAAGGAAAACATACCATGTTCCATAGATGACCCCCCACCAGAAGAGTACGCCCATAGGCAAGAATCACCAAGCTCTCATTACTAAACGTCCTTCAATGGCACCAACATTGCATTATCGAATGCCTGCAAATAAACATTGCATTAAAAAAAACATATGTGCTTCATGCATCTCTTTGGTACAAATACCATATTTGATGGTGTGTCCGGGAAATTATTGATCAGTTGCTGAACCTGTACACTTACAAACATGTCTACATAGGTAAATTCAGGTGCATAAAATCAGATTACTCCTGTAGGTAATTTTGGTTCAAAAATCTCAGATAACTTCAGTCAAATACAGCATGAAATGGATATAGTGTGTACTTGTATATATCTTAAGCAAGTATGGCAATTTTAAAATAGCAACAATAAAATAAAAAAAAATAAAAAATAGACTGTTGTATTGCCAAACAAACAATTGTGTATTGGATCCTAGATCAAATACCATTTATTCTCTGTAATATCAACGGTTAAGCATTACGAATTGATATGTGATAACCAACTCTGGTGTACAATAGAGGGACAGAAAATTCTACAAGCTGCTGTGAACCACACTTCAAAATTTTAAGATAACAGGTCAGTGTGGAGTGCAAACTAAGTCAAAATTGTATTTCTATACAACAGTCTAAATGGAATCGTATATAACTTAAAGAGGAAAAAAAACCCCGAATTTTCCCTTCCTCTGGGAAATAGGTAATTTGTGAGATGGAAATATATTCATTCTGATCCAACTTTCAGTAACTCCTGCCAAGAGGATAATTTTTCTCGGGGTTTGTGCTTTAAACTTCCCTGCTGCTTTTCTTCGGAGTCTATCTTTTCCCAGGCACTGAATGGAAGTACTGTGACTTTGCGATCATCTAACAACTCAAGAAGCCCCTCCCTACCCGGTTTTGGCATGCTTGAAATTGATGCTAATGGTCCCTGGGCAAGGTCCTCCATTATGCTGGCAACCTGCCATATATGGATATTAATCAGATATGTAATTAAACCCACACAGCTTCAGCAATGATAATGCATCAAGAGATCAAGTTATATACTCAATACTCCCTCCTTCCAAAAATGTTGGTCAAGTCATATATAATATTTTGGGATGTCCAAAAGTGGAAGGATTTTATGATTGGGCCTCCAAAGATGCCCCCTGCGGCCCTGCTTAAGTTGAGTGATAAGCAAGGTGGAAAAAAATCTACCTATAACAAATTGTCTTTTAACAAAACAATGGCATTCTAGTTATAAGAGATTGGGGCAGTTAAAAATTTATCCAGACAGCAGGAAGCCAGAAGTAATCAAGGAACTATTTTGGAACGTTAGTATGGTTTATATTAAATTGTCCACCTTCTACAAAATGTGTGTCAATAATACTGTGGCATTCCCTTAAAAAAAATTTATATAACAGCTTTTTAAATGTAAGGGATTGGGACAATGATAATAATTACTCTGTACCAGATAGCAAGAAGTGTTTAAGGAACTATAGAAACAGGGTAACAACACTCATAGTTTCCTCAGCACAATAAAGGTTTGTGGCAACGATTCCTGTTGGTCCCCTCTTCAACCACCCACAAACATACAATCTCTCTGATTCAAAAACAGCAGCGGAAATAATCAACAAGGAAATGAGATTAAGAGACATGTAGTCGTGTACTATATCCTTTCAAGTTTCAACCTCTTGCAGAATCCCCTCTCAAGAGGATCAAAACAGATTCAATGCAACGCAAGGGTCAAGTGCAAGAAATAGATAACAAGCCGAGGTCGTCAGAACACAGCTTCGGCAGATAGAAAATGATATTTTGGTTTATTTGAATTAAAACATTCTAATAGATGATGTTTTAAGCATATGCATTTAGATGAGCAACCTAAACTTCAAAAACTTTAGTAATGTTACGCCTGTATAATTGTAAACCATAACACTTCTACGTACTAGTTTACTGCTATCCAGTTAGCAAATATAAAACTCACTTAGCCTTAGAAATTCTGTCCAAAAAGTTCACCAACTCAAAGATAAGAAAAACTTAATCATCTAGAGACATCTGTCTAACAAGCTCACCAAACTAATGCAGCAATATAACCTGCTAATTCTATGATTTTCAGGTCATCTATCCTCTTTTTTACAAGGTATGTGATACTTCCAAGATAAGTTTTTAGAAAGATACATCCAAACTTTAGGGCCCTCATTACCCAGTATAAAATGGAATAACTCTTATTGGTGAATTCCAAATTAGTTCATGATTACATAAGCTTTTGACTTCTTATGATAGACAAAGAAACAGTCAAATGATGCAATTGCATTTATAGAATGAGCATCTGCAACATCATCTTGCTCATACATAACAACAAGAGTTTGCATGATTATTTCAGTATACTATATGATCAACAAAATATTAAAAGGATCCACAAAAAGCACAAACTTTAGAGATGTACCTGGCCAAGAATAACAGCTGTATCTGTACTCTCCAAGTCAGGAGCCAAGTTTCTGCAATCTGGATGTCCATTGTACCACCAAACAAACTCCCTAGCAGAGTAAATTCCTTTTAAATCCTATATAAAACACCACGCAATAATTATATAAAGGATATTTAGAAAGAATACAAAAACACCACACCACCCCCTATACAAAACCTACCTCTCCAGGAACACCAAGAACTCGATCACTTTCAGCGCCATATGCAAGCACGACCTATCCAACCAAACCAAAATACAGACATTTTATAAAATAAAAAATGGAGTGGATGAACTGAAATTCTCTGCGAGACAGCAAATTGTAGCAAAGCTCACCACATGATATAAATCTTGAAGCTCTTTCAGTGATACAGACGCCCCAAGATTTACATTTCCAAAGAACATGCACCGGTCGTTTTTCGCAACCCGGCTAAACTGATTAATCACAATCTGTTGCAATTTTTCTGGTAATATAAGCTATTGAAAGCAATCATTTTACAAAATGTACACCTTGTATCCATATAAAATTCTTTAAAAAAAAAAAATACTGATTCAGTTTTTTTTGCTCTACTCACTTTCCATTAGTGTGTTATTCTACCAACTTCTACGTTTTTCCAATGTTGGTCAACACTTTCTATCGTCTTATAGCTTATACTTATACCCCATACTGCACAATTTATCCACCTTTTTCTTACATGCACCAATTTCTACTCTCTTTCTCACTTTATCCGCCGTTTTTCTTACACCTTCCCCCATATTACACAAAATCAACGGAAGGAATATATCATTGGTTTCATATTAAGAAAAAATAAGTTTCAGTAAGTAACAAAAAAAAAACAACACTAAAACACAAATATCACAGAGAATCAAAGCAGTACTATTAGAAATGATTAAGTTCTCTTCACCAAAAAAAAAAAAAAAAAAAAAAGAAATGATTAAGTTCTAACAAAAACCAGGTGATGATAATTAGTATACCACATGTTGATTAAATATTACAAAAATTTCATTATATGATCAGAAAATACATTAATGGCACATTATAACATCAACATTATAATCTAAAAAAAAAGTAAAATAAATAAATAAAACCTTAGTTTCAGGATGATCAGGAGCAACACCAGAACGAACTAATCCAAATGGAGTTGGCAATCGATCCATTATATCAACTTCAGCTTTCTCATTAGCTTTCAACATCTAAATTCACAAAATTAACAGACAAATCCAATGAAACTTTCAATTAATTCAGGAAATTAAGAAAACCTAGAAAGAAAATTAATCAGCAATGTAATTACCTTCTCAGCAGTGTAAAATCCGGCAGGTCCGCTGCCGACGACACAAACTCAAAGAGGATTGGTGGAGAGAGAACCGAAGGCTCTTGAAATCCATGCTCGTGATCGGAAAACCGCCATTTTCATCGGAGATTCGCGAAGTTTAGGGTTTTCCGGCGACTATTCCGCTTGCTCCGTCGCCGATGAAAGCGACGATTTGTTTTTTTGACAGAGGTTTTTGATTGGGTTTTGGGTTTTTGAATTTTAGACCCAAATTTATTTATTTTTATTAACTTATTGGGCTTTACCCATATTTTACTGTAATTAGTATACACTAGACCCTAGTGTAGGTACCATAACCTACACCCCCTACAAAACGCAGCGTTTTGCGTTTTTCCCCTACCCCCACAAACTACAGTAACTACCCCCACTAACCACAGTAAAAAAAAAAAACTATCCATATCAAATTATTCTCTCTCTAAAAACCATCTTCTTCATTTTTGTAGAATTTCTCTCTCATCAACACCGTCGAATCGGAACGAAATTCTCTTCAAATTATTGCAAAATTGCTTCAAAACACTTCATAATTACTTCAAATGTCTGATATTCGAGATGAAATTAAACAATCGCAGCAGCATTTTGATAAAGAGTAAGTAATTTTGTTCATTTGATTACGATTTTAGTACAATTTTTGTATGAAGCATAATTTTGGTTCTTTTCCTTGTGATTGTAGAGTGATTTTGCAAAAAAACGCTTTAGAGAAGAACATGGAAGATAAAACTGGAAAATCAGAGCAAAATGTTACCAAAGAGTAAGTAATTTTGTTCATATTCTTGCGATGACAATTATAGTGCGATTTTATGTGTGAAACCTAATTTTTGTTCAATTTTTTGCAATTGTAGTATGATTTTGGAGAAAAATACTTCACAGACGAGTAATTTGTTGAAAATTTCTGAAGAAATGTATGAACCCTAACTTTTGTAAAACCTAATTTTTGTTAAAATTTTTTGCGATTGTAGTAATTGTTCTAAGATTTTACTGAAAATAACTAAAACATTAACAATTTATTAAATAAAACAGAGACGATGATGATGATGTACCTCTTCAGTCAAGAGTAGACAAATTGAAAAAAAACCGCCAAAATGATCCAATTGTAGATCCGGAACTTTTAAAAGATATTGACAAGTCAATTGGTACGGATTTAACAATGTCTCCACTACCAAGGTAATTAGTCATTTACAGAATATATTATGTTCATGTCTAATATGCTAGTTGTATTTGATAAAATTGGTTTTATCTTTGTTTAATATGTTATTTGTATATGATCATATTTGATACTCATAATGTTCATTTATAGATATAGTTATGATCATATATTTATATTTGTTCATATGAGTATTTATTGAGATTTAAAAACAAAAGTACATTTCATTGAAACATCATTGTATATGATCATATTTGATACTCATAATGTTCATTTATAGATATAATTATGATCATATATGTATATTTGTTCATTTGAGTAGTCATTGAGATTTAAATAACAAATATACATTTCATTAAATCATCATGCACATATATAAATATGATAATAATCATTTCAGTGATATGCATTCAAACTAATGTCATGTAATTAATTTATAATGTAGTGATGTGCCATTTAGAGTGATACACTTGCTTCAATTTAGAGATGGGAAATCTGAACCATTAACTCTAAAGAAGGTTATACAACAAAATGAATATGGTAATAGTTATGAAAGATACACTTTAAACAAGTAAGTTTATATGTATAAAATAATTGTTTTTACATTCAATTATTGTACATTGTATATATATACCAAACTTATTAGGTAATTCTTAAAATTTTAGTGAAAAAAAAAGGTTCGAGTGAAATTTGTTATGTCAAAATCAAGACCACCAGAGACAAATCAAACAATAAGGTATAAAAGCTTTATACAAAATAACTAATTATCTTCTTCATTGTATAAATTAGTTCATACTTTAATATCATATTATATAAAATAATTCTGTTTTTTTTAAGTGAACAAAGTGAGAACATTCCTGCTACTAATGCAACAACTAAGAGTGTGTCTGCTACACATAACACAACTGACAAAGAGAGCAGGGATGAAAGGTATACTAATGATCAATTTTATATAAACAAATGTTCATTTTTATAACAGTATATTTTATGTACAATTTATGTGCATTTTTTATTTAAAGTATTTCTTAATATTGATTTCAGCAAGCAAGAAGAAGTTCAACCAAAAGTGCAAAGCAATCCAGTAAAGAATAGTCTTGGCCAAAAGTAAGAAAACTTAAATGTTCAATTTAGATAGACTATATGTTCATTTGAAAATCAGTACAAAAAAGTTTGCTCATGGCCAATAGTAATATAAGTTATATGTTCATTTTTTTATTTACTAATCAAAATTGTAAATTCAAACATATTTTTAATGAAATATCAGAAAACCCAAAGATGATTCAAGAATAACAACATTAAAGGACAAGATGCAAGAAATACATTTAGACATAGAGAGAAACCCAAAGTATGTTTAAATTTAAATAATTGAATTAATTTAATCAATTAATGAATATATTTCAAAGTTAATATCATACATTTACAGAAAGTACAAAGAATCGACAATCAGAATTATGAGAAATCTCAAAAGAATGGAAAAGGCAAGCAAGGAAATCAGGAAAGGTAAATGATCATATTTATTGAATATTTTTGTTTAATAGTCATAAATATCAATTTTAACAATACTATTACTTTTGAAGGTGAAGCAAAAAAGAAAGAAAAAGGGCCAATAGAAGAGAAAACTGTGGAAAAAGGTAAAAATTTTAAAATGTACATTTTTATTACAAAAAATGTTCATATTGGAAAAGCATAATATTAAATATTCAATAAGATTAAAAAAATTAAATTTTAACTAAATAAATTTTAATAGAAGTACAAGAAGGAAAAAAAGGGACTGAAAAAGAGAAAAGCCCTAAAGACAAAACTGTGGAAGATGTCTTTCCAAAGACAACAAATGTAGAAGGTAAAAATTTATAAATGTACATTTTTATTACATAAAATGTTCATATTGGATCTACATAATATTGAATGTTCAATAAGATTAAAAAAATATATAAATATTAACTAATTAAATTTTCATAGAAGGACAAGAGGGAAAAAAAGAGCCTGAAAAGGAGAAAATCCCTAAAGAGAAAACAGTGGAAGATGAGTCTACAAAGACAACAGATCCGAAAGGTAAATAGTGGAAAATGTACATATTCATTACCTGAAATGTTCATTTATATTGTATATAGTAAACTTTTGTCATCCAATTTAATAATGTTTATTTAATCTTTTATATTTGATCATTTCATATGCAGCACAAATTGCACCTGATTTTGTTCAAATTGAGGATGAAACTTATCTTCTAGATCAAGATGATGATAAAGTTTCCACAAAACTTAGTGAGGAGACAGCTCCATCATCACAAAAAAGTGATCAGTCAACCAAAATGAAAACAAGATACAAAATGGTTGCAAGGAAAAACAAAAACAAAAGCCTTGTTGTTGTGCCAAGTGGTAGAATTACAAGGAGCCAAGGTAATCATAATACTTTTCTGTTACACAATAAATATTACACTTTCAAATATACTAACATAAATTTTTTTAAAAACAATAGATGTTCTGTTAGATGAATCTAAAAAGGGAAGCCTGAAGAAGGATGTTGAGCCTGCTAAAGAAACCGCAAAAATAGGACAGAAGAGAAGAATGTCTACAAGGAATTTTCCTATTCAAAAGGAAGCTGATGCACCACCTCCAGCACCTACTCCAATAAAAAAAATGGCAGGTGCTCCTGCTGAATATCCTCCAGACCAAGGCAAAAAGGGTAAATGTTCAATCTTAATGTATAGAATGATCATTTATGATGGTATATCATTAATGTTCAATTTCAATATATAGGTGGGAAAAAGAAAACTCTAGAAGTGAAGAAAACTTCTAAGGTTGCTGGCAAAAGAAAAGCAGGTATATAATGATATATTATAAATGTTCAATTTCTATATATAGAATGATCATTTGAGAAAACAATTTTGTTCATTTTATCATTTGCTTACTGTACATTTTCAATACTTAAACAAAATTATATATTTAATTTTCAGATGTCAGTCCTGCCAAGAGAAATGCTGGAAAGAGAAAAAAAATACAAGAAGTACCATCAGATGAACCCTCTCAAGATCCTGACAGTGATGATGATAGTGAAGAGTCAGTTTATAGAGCAGAAGAAGAGCCTGTCAGTGAGGATGATTATGAGGTGGAGGAAGAGGAGGAAGAGGAAGAAGTAAAGCCAAGGAAGAAACAGGCAAAGAAAGGGAATTCAGTGAAGGCAAAGGTTGAAAAGGAGGAGCAAAAGATGGTACTGTATGATGAAGGAAAGATTGAAGGTAGGAGAAAAAAGAAAATGAAAACTGAAATGGTTCAAGCAATAGAAACTGATGAAGTTGAGGAAATTCAGGAAGATGAATTTGAGGAAGAGAAATCTTCAAAGAGAGGAGGACATGTGAAGTTCATTGCATGGATAAAAAAGATGACACCTACCCAAAAACAACAAATTATTGATATAGGGTTAGGATCACTTCTTGACATTAGTTTACCTCAACTTGATCAAAAGTTCTGTAACTGGTTATTGGGAAGTTTTGAAGAAAATAGCCAGTATTTTGAACTACCAAAGAATGAAAAAATAGAAATTGAGGTAGAGGATGTTAGGGTAGTTTATGGCTTGCCTACAGGAGAAATTCCAATTGTTGAGCCAAAGTCTGATAAAATTAGTGAGGAGTATGCAGAATTTCTGAAGAAATGGAGAAAATCATGGTCAGGAAAAACTCCATCAGTGAGTCAGGTATGATCAGTTTTAAATGTTCATTTTAAATACATTAAATGATCAAAAGTATAAATGTTTTGTTCATTTTGTTTGCAGATTGTGAATGGATACATAAATGATAAATTCACCAACAACAGACCACCAAGTGAACATTTCATTACTAACTTTTTAGCAGTGGCTGTGAACTGCTTGATGAAATGTGTATCAAACAATCAATGCCATTTCAAATTTCTTTATTCTATGATGGACAAAGAAAACATAAAAAATTTGAACTGGTGTCAGTTTGTATATGACTCACTTATCAAATGTCATGTTGATTGGAGAAAGCAGCAAGGCAAGGGGTTCTACAAAGGCCCTCTTCAATTTCTGATGGTATATTCTTAGATACAAGATGTTCATTTAAATTTAAATAAATGCACTTTTTTTTATTGTTTATATTCTGTTCCATGTTTTCTTTTTTCTTGTAGTTGTTCTATTTTGATAGAGTTCAGAGGTTAGACAAAAGGCCTCCAAGAACAATTCCTATCATATCTGCATGGAATAGAGACATGGTTCTTGAGAGGTTGAAGATTGAATTAGAATTGGGATTTGGGAGAGGGAAAATTCTACCAAGGATTGCTGCAGAAGTTGAAGAAAGTCCTAAGGTTATAAAATGATCACTTTTGTTAACATAAATGTTCATTTGTATAATCTGAAATGTTCAACTGCATAATTTTTAATATTCATTCATATAGGTTTTTATGGATGATTTTGTTTCCCTGGTAAAAACAACTTGTTCAAACCTGTCAAAGCTTTCTTCAAAATTGGTGAAGGCAAAGGATATCTTCCCTGGAAATGACTTGGTGAAAAAAGTTGATGAAGTTTTAGGAAAGGTGGTAGCTAGGGAACCATCAATTCTAAGCCAAGATGAAGAATTCTTTGGCAGTGAGGATTTCCTAAATGCACTTGCACAAGCTGAGAAGAATCTGTTGCAAGGGTCTGAAAAGCAAACAACTGAGAAGCAAATGACTGGGAAGAAATTAACCAAAAAGGGAAAGGAAAAAGAACAAGAATATGACATCAGAAAAGCTTTCAGCTTGGGGTTGACTCCACCTTCTCCAGCCATTGGTAAATTCTAACTAAAAGAGACTATATATCCTAATTTTTATATGAAAAATTCTAAATTTGTGGTCTAAATTGTCCTAAACAGAAACAGGGCCCACCTTTTCAACACTTGGTGATATAATTGAACAACCAATAATTTCAACAAATGGTAATATGTTCATATATTTAATAATAATGTACATAAACTTAAGTAGAAATGTTCATTTCTAATTATTATGTGTAAATACTATTAACTTAGTGTATCTCCAAAATGATGATTTATAATACAGCTGGAGAAAAGGATGTGGGTAAAACTTCAGCAGCTTCAGAACAAAGAATTGAAGAATTTTCTAGAACTGGTATAATGTTCAATTAAAAAGTGTAAAATGTTCATTTACAAACAAGAAATATTCATTATTAATTGTATTATTTTGTTAGACGCAGCAACTGGTTCAAAACTTGATGCTGACACTAGGTCAGATAATGAAGGATTGCCTAGAACAGGTATAATGTTCAATTATAAATACTCAAATGTTCATTTACAAAGAAATTATATTATATCTAATTAAATTTTTTCTTAGATGCAGGATCTGGTTCAGTGGTTGATGCTGACCCTAGGTCAGATGGTGGTGAAAAAAGTGATGATCCAAAAAACACAGTTGGAGGTGGAAAACAAAACAAGGAAGATGTTTTTGAAAAAACAAAAAATGATGAAAAAGTGGAGGGGTAAAATCCTGAAGACATGTCTTACTATTAGGGTTATGTAATGGTGTAGGATAAAATATCTAGATGGAACAATTTAACTTATGTTACTATCGTGTTGTAACTTGAAACTGGTGTTTCTCAAACTATTGTATGTGTGAACATTATTTTGTTGAATATGTAATATGAATGTGTGGTTTATGTTAAATCAATAGGTTTATGTTAAATCAATATCTTTCATTTTATGAATTGAAAATGATTCAGGGTGTTACATAAGAAGCTTTTATTTTATTAATATGTACTGACATTGTTTCACTTTTCAGTGAAAACAAGAAGATTGTTGCTTCATCCTCAAAAGTCACAAAAAGGTACATTATTTATATTAAGTAAATGTTCAAAAATAATAATGAACATTTTCATATACCTAAATGTACATTTGTGTTATGTAATATGACCAGGAATGATGATAAGAAAAAGTCAATTGCAGAAAAGAAGAAAAAAACTGAAAAGGAAAAGGTTGAAAGGTATAATTTCAAATTTATTTATATACACTCAAATGTTCATTTATGTTCCTCATAATTTTCTTAATTTAACAATATTTTATATTGAACAACAAGACCAAAACGCGAAAAGAAAACACTTCCTCCTGCTTTCCGATCTCCTTACTTGGTCAAGTACAAGGATCTGTTTAAAGATGAGAAAGCCATGAACCAAATTGCAGTAGACTTTGCTCTTGGTGGAAAAGATGAAAGGTAATTACTTACACTAATTAAACTTAAGGTTTAATATCTTTTATAAAAATATGTTCACATTCATATTATTAAATGTTCATAATGCAGTGCACTCTTATACTATGATGGCTTGAATCTCATCAATAGAAATGAAATGAAAACTCTTGGAGATGATGTTGAAGTGACAAATTGTGTCATAGATGGATGGGCAAGGTTTCTTAATCATAAAAAGCCGAGAAACAAGATTTATTTCTCAACAGTGCTTCATGTTAGTCTTTCTTCTTTTTTTATATTATTGATTCTATTTTCCTATGATAAATAATTGCTAAAAATTCATTTAACTTCTATATGTTTGTTTGTATTTCAACAACACATTATGTGCACAAATAAAGTTTGTCAAGAAGGATCATCAATGAAGACAAGAATTAATGCCTTCATAGAAAGAATTGACAATGAACTGAAGTTGAATAAAATTGACAGCATTGTTGGATATAAACAGGTATTAATTCTTGTTTAATACAAATGTTCAATTACCTTCAATATATTGTCCAATAACATTATATAATTTGTTCAGGTCTTCTTCCCAGTATCAACTTCTCAACATTTTTTTCTGTTGTGCGTCAATCATATAGAAGACAAAATTCATATAATTGACAATAGAAAACTACCAAAAAAGGTATCAGTCCAAGCAAAATATGAAGAACAACCAAAAATGATGGTGAGATAATATGTTCATTTATAGTTGACTACATGATCAATTATATTTTATTAATTGTTCATGTCTTCATCACAATACAAACTTCTAAACAATTTTTACTCTTTTTTCTATCAGTTAAAAGGATTGGCAGAGTACATGAAACACCTTGGATATCAAGATGCAAAAAGAATTGAAGACTACACAGTTGTTTTGGAAAAGATGAAATGGCGTAGCAACAATGACTATACAAACTGTGGAGTTTACATTATGAAGCATATGGAAACCTTCACTGCTGATCCTAATGAGAGCTGGATTTGTGATTTAAAACCAAACAATGTAAGAGTTATAAATGATCAATTATTTAAGATATAATATTCATTTATGAAACAGTAAAGATTGTTTAATTAAAATTTGACAATTCATTTTGTTCAACAGGTGGAACAAATTAGAAATCTAAGGCTCCAATACACAGCAGAACTGATGTTATTTGAAGAAAACACTGAATCAAGAGCAAATAGAAGGAAAGCTAGAAAATTTGCAACTTTGTAGTTTCAAATGTTCATTTACAACTATGTATATGTTCATTTCTTATATATGACTATTTTTTTTTTTTAGAAGTAGACTTATGGATTTTATTTTAATATTATTGTAATTGATATTTCATTTTAATCTTTGAATGAAAGTTTTTTATATAATAGATCGAAAATTCAAAATTACAAAATAGTAATTAAATCAACATTACAAAAAAGTCTAATGTTTATAAAGTTCTGGAATACTAATTATTTATCTTTATTAGCCAAACGTTTAGCTACACTTGTATCAAAAAAGGCTAACAACCTATCATATTTAGAAGAAATCTTTTTAGAACCTAATTGAACATTTCTTGATTGAAGAATTGGAACACGAGCACCTTGATCATTTCTTTGAACTGTGGGAGGAGTAACTTGAACATTCTGAACAGGAAATCCTTGATCATTTATTTGAACCGTAGGAGAAATAACTTGAACATTTGTTGATTGAACATTCCTGGAGTTGGATATGATCATTTCTGGATTGGTGTTTGAACAATTCTGAGTTTGATTTTGAACATTCCTGGGAACAGTAGGTTGAATAACAACAGGAGATTTTGTTGACGCACTAGTATGAATTGGAACTCTTGGATTAATTTGAGAGTAAGTTTTAACACCAGAAGCACCTTCATTTGCACCAAAATTAGAACAAGGTTGAACAGCAGAAACACCTTCAAGATTTAAATCCTTCGCCTTTAAAAAAATTAAATTGATCATTAATAAACCAGTATATGATCAGTTACAAACACTTATACAAACAAATATGGAAAAAAAAAACCTTAGCAATAGATGAAATATCAACATCAATAGATATGATAGATGAAAGAGAGCTTTCACCAGTAGCCTACAAAAAAACCAAAAAAAAATATAAAAAATAAAAAATTAAATAAAAAAAAATTATAATATAGATCATAAATGTTCATATACCTGATCAAAATCATTGGAAATACTATGATTTGATTCCTTAGAACTAGAAGGAATTTCTTCTACAACAGCTGATTTTAAGCCGACCTATATTTTTAAATTATAAAAATCAATATTAATAAAATATAAATAAAATGTTTTTTTTTGGCACATTTGAATTTACCTGAGCCCGTTTATTGCTCAAAACAATCAATTCAATGGGATCACTAATAGAATTAGCATAAGTAACAGCACAACCGTTCTCATCAAGTTCCTATTTAAAAAAAAAAAACATAAATGATCATTTACGAAAACTGAAATGATCAATTTGAAAATATGAAATGATCATATACCTGTACAACTGCTTGCCCTATACCCCTTTTGTAAGGAGTGTACAGAGACTTTTTCCTCTTGAAATTACCCTTTGCCTTGTTACACTGCTTCTCCAAGGTACTCTTAGGCCTTACATTCCTCTCACCTTTAGGCCTAGCTTTTGGAGGATTCTTGATCTCAAGATCAACAATTTCAACCTCTTTAACAGGTTCACTAAAGTCAATTACACCTGATACACTCTCAACCTTTTCTTTTAACAGATTGAAATAACACTCAACCTCTGCCCTTGCATTCAAAGAATTCTGACAACTTGTTATCAACTTAACAAACTTTCTGATTGTTTGTGACCTCCAAACACTAGTAGCCACAACATTTGTCCTCAAAGTAGGTTCTTCAATACCATGACTACACATGGCAGCCTTTGTCCATCGTTTCATTATATACTCTTGTGGAATATTACGCACACAATGCAAATGATATACTCGAAGAGAATGAGAACAAAGTAAACCAGTCTCACTAAAGTACATGCATGTGCAACAAATTGCATGTGTTTCCTTATTAAAAACAACTTCATGCTTAATTATATCCTTCCCAGGCCTCCAAAGAAGATATGAATATTCTGGAAAACGCAAACCATTATCAACATGATCATAAGCTGTCCCCCTAATGAACTCCTCTTCAAAAAGAACATAAGCTTGAATAGTGTACAATGATCTTGCATGAACTAATATACCAATATTAGCAAAAGCTAGGTGCCTATTACCCCTCAGAGTATTGTAATCTCTTGCACCTTCCTTACTTCTCCACTCAGAAATGACATCAAGAAAAACATGATAAAAATCACATAAACCTTGAGTCTTATTAAGACGTTGTGAAACTGACTTATTAGTAGTTTCACTACGTTGAGAAGACAATATACCACCAGACCAATACTTCTTAGAATAAGCAGGACACCACATTTCCTTTATTTTATACAAATCACATAACCAATCATCATTTTCACATTTGTATTTATCACACATCCTGTATAACAGAAATGATCATATATTAATTTAAAAATGAACAAAATATAAATTAAAATATGTACATTTGTGTAAAGAATAATGATCATAAACAATATGGACACTAATAATATTATGATAACATACATAACAAAGTAAATTGTATGATCATATGTAAAACACTAAATGTTCATATATATATCACATAATAATCAAATATATCACATAATAAAAATAAAAAATAAATATAAAAAACAATAATTTACCTTTTCCAGAAATATTCAAATTCAGCAGGAGTTTCACAATACTTCAAAAGATATCCAAACAAATCTGTAAAGCCTTCCAAAGCTCTCAATGCTCCAATGTGTTTCTTAGAATTTTGTTCAAGATGCCATACACATAAACGATGATGAACAGTTGAAGGAAAAATGTTTCTTATACCCGCTGCAATCGCTTGTGCTTGATCAGTCATAATTGTAATGGGACTTTTCCTCCCCATTGAGTGCAAAAATGTATCAAACAACCAATCAAAAGACTCGGTGCGCTCATTAAGAATAAAACCCATACCAAACATGACATTGTTACCATGATGGTTCATCCCAACAAATGGAGCACATATCATTCCATATTTATTAGTTCTATAAGTTGTATCAAAAACCAACAAATCTCCAAAGTAATGATAATCTCTCATCATCCTACCATCACGCCAAAAAAAACTAACTAAAGCACCACTATCATCTTGTTCAAAATCATAATAAAAATCTGTCTCATCCACATGTCTCTTGGCAAAATATTTAATCAATTGGTTACCATCACATCCTTCAATTTGGGCAGCTTTTTCAGATGACAATGCATTATAAGCATCAGAAGCAGTAAAACAAAGATTAGGAGATCCCCCAACCTCCTTCTTTAGAACCCTCAAAGAATCAGTAACTTTGACTCCACTCAATTTCATTGTTGAAATGAAAAGAAGCTGCTCTTTATTCACATCTCTTTGAGACCTTATCAAATGCCTTTTTTCAGGAGGAATCATAGCATGATTATGAACCATTTCATGTCTTGTACATGTATAGACCCCTAAATGATCAATATGAAACTGCACAAAAGCTAAACAACCAGTTCGATGATCCAACTTCTCATAAATCCTTTTATTCTTACACTTATTATCTTTGAATCCCTCATTACAACAAACAAATCTTTTCATCAAAAAAGAATCATCTCTTCTTCTCTTACTCTTCCCAATTCGAATTCCAAAACCTTTCCTAAAAGCATATTCATTATACGCTTCGAAAGCTTCATCTTCAGATTTAAATTCTTTATCCTTTAATTCAGACTGTTCTGCTTCTAAATACATAATATCATCATTTTTTTCCACTGCACAATATACAATTATAAATGATCATAAAGAGTTTCATGAATGAACAATAACAAATAAGTAAAATGTTCAATATCAAAACAGCACATGATCAATTGCAAAAAGAATTTCAGCACATAATATTTTGAACAATATTTTCATTATTTACCACTACACATAATATCGATATAAAAATGTAAAAATAAATGATCAAAAATGACTTTAAGACTGAACATAAACACATTAGTAACAATGAATAAGAAAACATAAACGATTAATTGAAAGTATAATCTACAAAATATACGACAAAAACACACAATTCTAAAACACAGAGAAAACAACAAATGAAACAACAAATGAAGCAACAAAATGTTCATACAAAGTACAACAATCCAAAAACGTTCATCATAATGTAATCAAAGTAGTAAATTCAAAAATCGAAAGTGAATAATAATACATCAATTAAGTTCAAATTAACAGAGCATTATAACAGAACAAATTAGGGATAATTAAAAATTGAAAAATTATGATCACAATTACTCACATTGTTGCACAAACGAATCAACGAAACGAAGTCCAGAAGGAAACACACGCTCGCAATCGCGATCAAAATCAACGCAATCTCCAGATGCAGAATTCGCCATTGATGATCGGTAACAATTAACGAATTCGTTCAAAAAATCAAATGAAGAAGATGAATTAGCGAGAGAAAAATGTAGATCAAAAATGGAGGTTGGTTGATCAATTGAAGAGAGAGAAAAAATAGGGTTTAAAATCATATATATACATAAATTGAATAATAAGAATCAAAGGAAAAAGGAAAAAAGAGGAAGAAAAGAAAAAAAGAAAAAAAGGAAAAAAAAAAAAAAAAAAAAGGAAAGAATCGCAAAAGGAAAGAAGCTGCACATGAGAACTCAATACCAGCTACAAAACGACGTAGCATAGGGGGGGTGTAGGGAACACACCCTACACTAGGGTGTAGGGTAAAATTTTCAATTTTACTGATATTTACCCTATATGAAAAATCTTAATTGTTTATGTTTATCCCTACACCCCCCTAAACGACGCCGTACCACTACCCCCACACATTTCAGTAACTTCCCTCTAAAACTGTCAGTAACTTCCCACTGCCCCACCCATATATATATATAATTAAAAAAAAAAAACTTTTCAAATAATCACATTTTTCTTTCTCATGCTCTTTCTCCAATTTATCACTCAACCTCCATTTTCTCTCTCTACTCCATTTTCGTACATGCAATTAGCAAGTAAAATTGTCTAAAATGTCCGACATAAGAGACGAAATTGCACAATCTCGACAAATTTCAACAACAACAAACCAAAAATCTAATGAGTAAGTATGTTTTACATGTTTAGTGTAAAATTAATTGAAAATTGCGAAACAAAACCCTAATTTTTTGGTATTTTTTCTTTTTGATGATGCTTCAGGAAAAAAATTGAAAATACTGGAGTTCCAGAACAATCAAAGTAAGTATTACTATTTTTTTTGGAATTATAAGCATAAATTTATTTAAATTTGCTCATATTTAAACAAGTTACTGTTTAATTTCAAAATAAACATAATTTTCCTCTATTTCTGAGACGATAATAAAAATTTAAACAAGTTACTGTTAATATTGAAATGTATGCATAATTTTGATTAAATGATCAACCAAAAAAAATATAAAGTATAGTATTGTGAAATATAATGAACAAATACAAAACAGTATATGTTCAAATTGGATTGTGTGCATATATGTGTGCATATATATGTATACATATGTTCAAATTTGTATATTATGTGTACAGCATGCAATTATGTTTGTTTCTAAATTGTTCATCTAAATTTATGTGTATACATTTACTGACATATTAATTGTTCATTTCTAAATTCCATTTTGTACAAATAGAAAACATATACTTTATTCATCTGTGTAGTAAAATGAACATTTACAAAACACTATATTGTCAAAATTCATATTATGTTATATATATCCATATATGTGTATACAAATGTTCATTGCTACAACTATATTGATCATTTATATGAACTATTCTGTACATTTGTCTAACATAGAAACATCATGTCAATTTTTATGATTTACAATATTAATTTACATTGTAGTGATGTACCATTTAAAGTGATACACTTGATGCAATTTGACAATGGAATGTTCAATCCTTATCCTATAATTCATGAGAGAAAAGAATGTTCTGAAATAGACAACAAATTGGATAGAAATGAAGTTATAAAAAAGTGGGAACCCTATTTATTAGGAGATAACCTACATCCCAAGTAAGTTGATATACTTACAAATATTCATATATGTAATATTTAATGTACAATCATTTACTTCAATACTTAATCTCATAACTGAAATAATTTGTAAAATTTTAGTGAACCAAAAAAGTTGAAAGTGAAATTTATAATGTCAAGATCAAGGCCAGAGAAAAATCAATCAATAAGGTATAAATACTTAATAAAAATTCAATAATTAATTTTTATACAGTTACATAATCATACTTTTATGTATTAATATTCGAAAAATTTCAGTGAACAAGAGAAGGAAACTTCAAAAATAGATGATGCATCAACAAATCAAGGGTATATTCTACCTCAATGTGTTTAATGTTCATTTATTTCTTAGTTGTCATACATAATCTAATGATTTGCATTCTCAGAAGAAAAAAAACAACTGAAGAGGAAGCAAAAACTGATCACCTACAACAAGAAAAGGCTGGATCAGAATTAGTGAATACAGGGTATTTGATTCCCATAATGTTCATTTTCATATTACTTAATAAACATTTTTAATTATTTGAAATTAATTGATTTTCAGAAATCAATCACCTAAGAAAGACACAAGAGAGGTTGAACAACTACAACCAAAAAAGGATGCAGCAGGGTATTTTCAGAAATCAACTAATGTTCATTTTTATATTAGTTGATAAACATTTTTAATCATTTTCAATTTTTAATTTTCAGAATCAATCAACTGAAGATGAGCCTCCAAAAGAGGCTACAGCAAAGGATCAGCCTACACAACAAGTGAAGGCTATAGCAGAGGATGAGCCTCCAGCAGAGGAAGAGCCTCCAAAAGAGGATGAGCCTCCAGCAGCAGTTGAAGAAACACATTCATACATAATGCAAAAGTATGAACATATATAACTTATTAAATGTTTCTATTCCACATTTACAATATTATTGATCATAAATTATCTGTTGCCAGGAAAAAATTAAAAGTGTCAACTCAAGGAATACTAAAAAAACTGACAAAAAACTGGAAAACTGCTCCTGTTAGCAAGGTCATTGCTGCTAAAAAGGCCCCTGCTACAACTGTTGATACTGCTGGAAAAGCCACTACTGCTGAAATGGCCCCAGCTACAACTACTGAAAAGTCCTCTGCTGCAGAAAAATCCCATGCAGCAAGTTCTGCAAATGCACAACAAAAGGCCCCTGCTGAAATTAAAAAAATCCTATTAGGTAATGTACATAATTGTTAAATTAAATATTAAATTTTTTTAATCAATAACACTTATACTGAAAATGTTCATTTACCAATTTGTAAATGATCTAAATGTATAGGTGGTGAAGAAATTGAGATTGAGGATGAAACAGAAGAAGAATTGCAAAGGGATGAGGAGTTGACAAGAATATTGAGAGGTATAAAACCTGTTGAAGAGTTAAATTTGTCTCAAAAGAGTGAAGAATCTTCACAAAATTCAAAGCAACCAAGAAGGAAAATGGTTGCAAGGAAAAATCAAAAGAAAAAAGAATTGGAAGAAAATCAGAAAAAACAGGAATATGAACAATCACCATCAAGAAGAACAAGAAGTAAATCACGAGGTAAATAAAATGTACAATTTCTAATATAACAATGATCATATTAAATAAAATATTACAACTATATTAATATTTATATAACAATGTTTATTTGCAGATGTTAAGTTGCCTGGCATATCAGCTATAGCAACAGCTGCTGCAGCAATTGCTGAAAACCTACCAGCAGCAACAACACCTAAAAAACCTGGGCGTCCAAGGGCTACAACTGCAGTTGCAGAGAAACCTGTTGAGAAAACAGGGCGTACAAGGGCTGCAGTTATTGGGAAAGCAGGACAAAAAGGTAAAAGAACATATCTAAAACAATAAATGTTCAATTACAATCTTACACTTTTAAAATGTTTATTTTACTTAATGTAATTGATCAAATAATTAGGTGGTCAGAAAAGACCTGCTGCATCAGCCAAAAGTCCTGCAAAAAAAAAAGAAAAGTCATAGATCAAGTGCCTTATGATGAACCATCAGAGAATGAAGAACAAGAAGAAGTCCCTGCAACAAGTTATGCTCCTGCAGAAAAGAAAATTCTTAAAAAAGTAGAACAAAAAGGTAATGTACATATTAATAAAGTTAAATGTTCAAATACAAACTAGCAATTTACACTTTCATATATATATGTTCATTTTACATATTATAATTGATCAAATGTTTAGGTGGCCAGAAGAGGCCTTCTGCATCAGCTAAAGGCCCTTTGAAGAAAACAAAAATCATTGAAGAACAATCAAAGGAGGAAAATGAAGAAGATGATAAAAGTAATACTGATAGTGGATCAGACAGTGAGGATCCAGCTTTTGATGCTGAAAAAGAAGAAGATGAAGAAAGTGAGGAGGTGAAAGTAGTTCAAGAAAAGAAAACAACATTGAAAAAACCAAAAGCTGAAGAAAAAAGAATGGTTCTGTATGAGAGGGAACCAATAAAAAAGATTGTGAAGAGGAAAACTGAATTTTCAGTGGCTAAAAAAAAGAAGAGGAGGAAGAAAAGAATGAAGAGGAAGTTGGAAGTTCGACAAGAGGAGGCCATGTCAAATTCATGCATTGGGTTAAGAAAATGAGTGATACACAGAAGAAATTAGTGCATGAAATAGGACTGGGGCCGTTGTTGGATATAGAACTTCCTCAGCTTGACAAACAATTCAGCCATTGGGTTTTAGATAGCTTTGAAGTCAGTAGTTGTAGTTTTGAGCTGCCTAAAGGTGAGAAAATTGAAATTGAGGTGGAGGATGTGAGAATTGTATATGGTTTGCCAATGGGAGACATTCCCATTGTTGAAGCCAAATCAGACAGAGCAAGTGAAGATTTTGGTGTATTTATAAAAAATTGGAGGTCAAAATGGCAAGGCAAAACACCATCTGTAAACCAAATTATTGCTCAATATACAAGTGATAAATTCAAAAACCAAAGGCCAACAGAAGAAGATTTTCTCACCAACTTTTTGGTAGTTGCTGTGAATTGTTTGATGAAGTGTATTTCAAACAACCAATGCCATTTCAAGTTTCTGTTTTCTATGATGGACAAAGAAAAAATAAAAAACTTGAATTGGTGTCAGTACGTGTTTGACTCTCTCATCAGTTGCCATGTGACATGGAGAAAGAGTGGAGGAAAAGGATTCTACAATGGACCACTGCAATTTTTGATGGTAAGTTTACAACACACAATAGTAAATTATAAAATGTTCATTTTAGTAACAATGAATGTTCATTAACAAAATGTTAAATATCGATTTCGTCTAAGATTTTAATCTTTTATATTAATTGTTCATTTGTATTATATTATATGTTCATTTATAGTAATGGGTTTTGGTGCAGCTGTTCTACTTTGACAGAGTTCAAAGATTGAACAAAAAACAACCAAGAACAATTCCAATAATTTCTTGTTGGAAAAGGGATATGTCACTTGAAAGGATAAAAACAGAAAATGATTTGAACTATGGATATGGAAAAGTCCTTCCAAGAATAGAAGAAAAGCCTGCAGACAATCCTAAGGTACAAAATGATCATTTATAAATTATGAAATGTTCAATATCAAAACACATAATGTCTTATATGATTTTTCTTATATGTTCTATAAATGACAGGTCTTTATGAATGAATTTGCATCGATGGTACAAGAAGTTGGTGCATCTTTGGCAAGACTTTCTACCAAATTGGTTAAGGCAAAAGAGCTCTTCCCTGGGAATCAGTTGGTCAAGAAGGTAGATGAAGTGTTAGGAAAAATGGCAAGAGAACCATCAATTCTCAGCCAAGATGAAGAAATATTTGGATCAGAGGATTTTTTGAATGCCATAGCTCAAATTGAGAAGGAACTGATGGAGGCAAGTGAAGCAGAAAAAAAGAAAATAGGAAATGAGAAGGAATATGATATAAGGAAGGCATTCAGTTTGGGTTGCAACTTAACTCCCCCAACTCCAACAACTGGTAAATATGCTTAATTAAAAATTGTCATTAATTTGAATATCCTTACTTAAAGAGTATAATATAATTAAAGAATTAAAATTTAATTTATTTGAACACAGAAGCACAGATTAATGTTGCAGCCACAGCTTCAACAACAACTGATGCAAATGTTTCTTCTAAGCCAGAAGAGGGTAAAGCTTTAATATCTATGTACAATTATGAAAAGTATAATGTTCATTTATAAAATAATAAGTTTGTTTAGTCTAAATATTCAAAAAAGTATATATTCAGAATAACAAATGTTCATTTACATTAAAAATTTCATATATTTTAAATCAACAGAAAGAGTTGGAGGTTCAAATTCTGAAGAACCACAAGATGGAGGAAATTCAAAAAAAGGTAAAAAGTTCACTTATATAGTATTAAATGAACATTTGTGATTGTAAGATATTCTTCTTTAATGATACTAAGTCTATATATGTGTGAATGCAAATTAATACAAAAAGCATTAAACAAAGGTGAAGGTTCAAAATCTGAAGCATTAGAAGAAAATGTTGAAGGAAATTCAAAGAGTGGTACAATGTTCACATATTACAAATAAATGATCAAATTATTAAGTATAATGTTCATTTCTAGTTATATTAAATTTTTTTCATGTATTTTGTTTGCAGCATCTTATTCAAAAGTTGGTGATCCCAAGACACCAACTGAAAATAGGAAAGCTGCTGGAGATATTTCTACAATCTTGAAATCTCCAGCATGTTCAAGTATGGAAGATATCCTTGATAAATCAAACAAGAAAGGAGGAAGCATGGGGTAAACATGGAAGACCTATCTTGTTAGAAAATATATAATTTTGAATGGACATGTAGAATAAATTTGGTTATAAAGTGTAATTATTTTGGACAGTTTTTGTTTATGAAGTTAGTAATGGATATGTATTATAAAATCAGAAGGGAATATTTTGCTTTAGGGTAGGAATGCACAATTTAAGATATGTAAATTATGTATTTTAATTTAAATGTTTTAGTAATATTTTAAGTGTTTATTGTTCAAAAAAGGAGAATAATGTTTTTTTTATATTAATTACTCTTCATTACTAACCATGATTAATATTTCAGAGAAGACAAGAAGAAACAGATATATGCTTCAAATGTGAAGGAAAGGTAAATGATTATTCCACATATACATGTTCTTTTACATTAAACTGAATAATCATTTATACTATATTTATATTCAGTGAGACAAAAAAGGATTCAAAAGAAATTGAAACAGAGAAGATTCAAATTTCCAAAAACACAACAGGACAAAGGTAAATGGTCTTTACATGTGTATAGATTTATAATGTTCATTAACAATATACTAAATGATCATTCATAATTCAATATTTATTCAGTGACAGAGAGAAGACTTTAGAAAGAAAAAAATCAAGAAAAGCTGAGAAGGCAAAAACTGAGATTGCAAAGGAAAAAGAGATAAGGTATTACTATTTGTTCTTTGTATAAATTATTTGTTCATTATTAAAAAAATTCATATTTGTATTAATATATGGTCACATTAACTAGGCCACAAAGGGAAATCCCAAATGTTCCTCTTGCTTTCCGATCTCCATACATGGTCAAGTACAAGGATTTGTTCAAAGATGAAGACACAATGAACAAACTTGTAACAGACTATGCTTATAGTGGAAAAGATCAAAGGTATACATCACTTACTTCATTAAAACTTTAACATTATGTTTGTTGTAAACTCATAAAATTTAAAAAAATTGATATTTTGCAGTGAGCTACTATACTATGATGGAGTGAATTCGATCAATAGGGAAGAGATGAAAACTCTTGAAGGGGATACATTAGTAGTTAACAATGTGATCGATTCATGGGCAGTACTTCTGAATCAAAAAAGGTCAAAGAACAAGTTATACTTTTCAACATTTCCACATGTAAGTCTTTATTGAAATTACACATGTATACATTGGTGTACTAAAATGATCAATTCACTTATACTAGATGATCATTATGAATATTAAAATGATCCTTGTGCATTATTTGCAGCAAATTATGTATGCAAATACAGTGTGTCCTGAAGGATCATCAATGGAGCTTAGAATTGCATACTTCAAAGAAAGAATAACAAATGAATTGAGGTTATACAAAATCAAGAGTGCAGTTGGATATCAACAGGTATTAATGAACAATATGGAATTATAATATGTTCATTTACATTAATGTGTATATATAATAATATTGTGTACTATGTACAGATTTTTTTTCCAGTGGCCATATATGCACATTTCTATCTTCTATGCATTGATCATATCAATGAGACAATGCATATAATTGACAACAGGAAACTGCCAAAACATCAAACAATTGCAACAAAGTAAGAAAACCAACCCCAATTGGTGGTAAGTATATTGTTTAATAGATATATAAATGATCAATTTGTTTATACAAAATGATCAATATTGAAAATTAAAATGATCAATATTAATATGATCCTTTGAATTTTTTTTTCCTGTATATGTTGCAGTTAAAAGGATATGCAGAATATTTGAAAGGGTTGGGGTATGAAGATGCAGATTCTATTGAGAAATATAAGGTGGTTTTGCAAAAAATGAAGTGGAGGAGCAACGAACATTACACCAACTGTGGAGTTTACATTATGAAACATATGGAAACTTTCACTGCTGATCCCAATGAAGAATGGGTTTGTGACCTAAAACCAAACAATGTAAGTAAATTTCAACAAAACAAAAAAATATACTTCATGATCACTTTATAATACATAATGATCATTTATATCCCATTAATGTTCATGTTTATAATAAATTATTTTCTTGGAACAGGTGAACCAAATCAGAAAGCTCAGAGTACAATACACTGCTGAACTAATGCTGAATGAAGGAAACAGGCAGTCACAGAACAATAGAAGAGCAACAAGAAGATTTGCACAAGCTTAATACAATATGTTCATATATAGACATATATATGATCATACTTGCTTTCAGTATTTGTATGGACATAAGTTTTTGTTGTTGTTCAAGTAAAGACAAAATTTATTATCTTTTTAATATTTACAAATAGTAAAGTGTTACATTATAATTGCTAGTTTTAAATCATCTAATATAATTATTCCAATTTAATAATGGTTCTTACTATTTAAAATAGTATATGATCACTTCCAAAAGCAAAAATAATCATTTATAGAACATTTAAGAATAGTTTGAAAAAAAAAGATTCAAATTACTTAATAAATCAAAATATAAAAAACTTAAAGCACTTGAATCTCTATAAAGTTGAGACAACTAAAAATGTTGATAGTTAAACACCAAAACATAATTGCATATTGATTTACTCTCTTATTTACCATTTGTAGCCAATCTCTTAGCCACACTAATATCAAAAAACGCTAATAACCTATCATATTTGGTTGAAATCTGTGGAGAACCTCCTTGAGTACTTCTTGAAACAATAGGAGATCCTTGAACATTCATTGAAACACTAGGAGAAAGTAGAACATTCCTTTAAACACTAGGAGAAACTTGCACATTCCTTGAATTTCCTTGAGTACTTCTTGGAACATTAGGAACATCATGCACATTTCTTGAAATATTAGAATCAACTTGAACATTCCGAAAACAGCCTTGAGTACTTCTTGGAACATTAGAAGGAGCTTGAACTTTCTTCGGAACACTAGAACGAACTTGAACATTTCTTGGAGCTTTTGGAGGATTTTGAACAATGCTAGAAACTTTAGAAGGAGCTTGAGCATTGATTTGAGCATGCACAACTGTGGGAAATTGTACATTTCTTGGTTTCTTTGGTGGCAATTGAGAACTTATTGGAAAATTATCAACATCATGAGCAATTGCAGCTGTTTTACCCTAATGATCAAAATTAAAATAATTAATGATCAAATTCAAAATTCATAATGACCTTATACAAAATTAAAAGGTAGATGATTAATATTTCACCTTAACAATAGAAGATATGTCTGGATCAACAGTAACGTTTGATTGCATAGAGCTATATCCATATTCCTATAATAAAATGAAAATTATAAAAACATTATAATCACAACTTAAACTACTAAAATGAACAACTACAATTACATACATAATCATTTACATAATACCTGTTCAAAGTCATTTGAAACACTATCATCTGAAGGGATATCTTCTACAATGGCAGTCTTTTTATTACAAACCTTGAAAAAAAATTAAAAGTAAAAATGTTTAATATTATAAAGAATTTGATAAAAACAGATAAAAAAAAAATAAGTTTTTACCTGAGCACTTGGATCTTCAATCACAATTAACTCATTAGGATCAACCAAAGAATTAGCATAAGATATAGGACACCCATTCTCGTCCAATTCCTAAGGCAAAACAAAAATGTTCAATTCTTGAACATAAATGATCAATAACAAAAACATAAATGTGCATTATTACCCGAACTACTGCTTGACCTTTAGATCTTTTATAAGGAGTGTATACTGACTTTTTCTTCAACCACTGACCCCTGGCTTTGTTATAAGCCTTCTCTAAATTACTCTTAGGCCTATAATTCCTCTCTCCAATAGGTCTTGATTTTGCCGGATTCTTAACTTCATGATCAACAATTTCAATACCTTCAACCGGTTCATTAAAATCAATAGTACCAGTAACACTCTCAATCTTTTCTTTTAAAAGATTGAAATAACATTCAACCTCTGCTCTAGCATTGTTGACAACTTGTTACCAACTTAACAAATTTCCTTAGTGTTTGTGTCCTCCAAACACTTGTAGATACTACATTGGTTTTCATTGCAGGTTCATCAAGGCCATGACTACACATAGCAGCCTTAGTCCACCTCTTACATATATAGTCATCTGGAATCTTATGAACACAATTCATATGATAAATTCGAAGAGCATGACAACAAAGCAAACCCATTTCACTAAACAACATGCATGTACAACATATTGCATGTGTTTCTTTATTAAAAACAACCTCGTGCTTGATCATATATTTCCCAGGTCTCCACAAATGATAATAATATTCAGGAAAATTCACACCAGCATCCTTATGATCACAAGCAGTACCCTTAATGAGCCCTTCCTCAAAAAGCACATAAGCTTGAATAGTATACAATGATCTAGCATGAACAAGAATCCCAATGTATGCAAAAGCCAAATGACGATTACCTCTGATTGTATTATAATCTCTCCCTTTTTCTTTGCTTCTCCACTCTTGAACCACATCGAGAAACACTTGATAGAAATCACATAGACCTTGTGTCTTGTTAAGCCTTTGAGAAACTGATTTGTTAGTTGTCTCACTACGTTGAGATGAAAGCACACTCCTGACCAAAATTTCTTTGAAAAAGCTGGACACCACATCTCTTTGATTTTATACAAATCATTCAACCAATCAACATTTGCACAGTCATATTTCAACAACATTCTGTAAATGAAACATGATCATTAAGCATAACAGTTATGATCATTATAAATAAACATTTATAAAAAAACTAAATGTTCATTTCTGTAAAAATTATTTAAGAAGCTAAACAAGTATAAAGCAGAAGTACCTTTTCCAATAATGCTCAAATTCTGGTGGAGTTTCACAATACTTCAGTAAATAACCAAATAAATCAGTGAAACCATCCAAAGCTCTCAACGCCCCAATGTGTTTCTTAGAATTTTGTTCAATATGCCACACACATAATCTATGATGAACACCTTTGGGGAAAATATTTCTTATCCCAGCTGCAATTGCTTGAGCTTGATCAGTCATAATAGTAATAGGACTTCTCCTTCCCATAGAAGTTAGAAAAGTATCAAATAACCACTCAAATGATTCTGTTCTTTCATTAAGTATAAATCCCATGCCAAACATCACATATTTGCATGATGATTCATACCCACAAATGGAGCACAAATCATACCATATTTGTTAGTCCTATAAGTAGTATCAAAAACTAACAAATCACCAAAGTAATGATAATCTCTCATCATCCTTCCATCTCTCCAAAAGAAATTAACCAATGCACCATTTTCATCTTGTTCAAAATCATAATAGAAATCTGCTTCATCAATTTGTCTCTTAGCAAAAAATTTGATTAGTTGATTGATGTCACCTCCCCCAAGTTTAGCTGTCTTTTCAACAGAAATAGCATTATAAGCATCAGGAGCTGTAAAACAAAGGTTAGGAGACCCTCCAACCTCCTTCTTCAAAGCACTCAAAGAATCAGAAACTTTAACTCCACTCAATCTAAGTGTAGAAATGAAATTAATATGTTCCTTAGAAATATCCCTTTGAGACCTTATTAAATGTCTCTTGTCAACAGGAATCATTTCATGATTATGAACCATCTCATGTCTTGTACATGTATATACACCTGAACGGTCAATACTAAACTGCACAAAAGCTAAGCAACCAGTCCTTATGTTAAGTCTCTCATACAGCCTATTATTCCTGCACTTATCATCTTTAAAACCCTCATTTGTACAAACAAATCTTTTCATAGAGAATGAATCATCTCTTCGCCTCTTACTTTTTCCAATTCTAATTCCAAAGCCCTTTCTAAATGCATATTCATTAAACATTTCATAAGCCACATCTTCAGAAGGAAATTGTTTCCCATAAAATTCAGAACTAGCTGCTTCCTCAAATAAAATAGCATTCTTTTTTTCCACTACAATATTAAAATGTAACAAATGAACACAAATAATAGCAATAATGTACAATAACCACATGTAAACTGTTAATGATCATTTATCATTACATAAATGAACATATATCAAAATGATAATAAAACATATAAATGAACATTTATGATTACATAGATAAATGTAAATTACAGTAATTACACCTATGTTAACGTAAATGTACATATAATATAACATACATGAGCATTAATTGAATGTCAAATTTTATAAAACTATAGACAATCATTAAAATGCAAAAAACTGGAAAAAACATCAATCGAATAACAACATTACAAAGAAAAACAATAAAATCACAACAATACATCACAAACTATAAATTAAAATAATCATAAATAAAAATGAAATCAAATATTATAATCGACCATAATTTTGATTTTAATTCATACAATAAGAAATAACAATTAGCTAAACAATAAAATCAAAAATTATAATTGAGCATTATATAAACTATAGTTCATACAATTAACAAAACTATGAAATCAAAAATCAAAATCGAACTATTACACGCGAAAAACAGAGCATAATCAAAATCGAATGATTGAGGAAAAAATTACTCACATTGTTTCGAAAACGAGTCGACTAAACCAACTCCAGCAGAAAAAATAGAATCACAATCACGATCAAAAGCAATTAAGCTAGAATCACTGTCACGATCAAACGCAATTGAGCTAGAAATTTCCATGGAAGAAGAGAGAGAAAAATTGGGGGGAAAATAAAAAATGCAGGAGAGAGAAAATGAAATAAGTAAAATATGAGATAAATAAAATGGAAATTAGGTTAAGAAAATCATTATATAGTTGCTTGAATAGAAAGTTAACAAAAATGAAAAAAGATGAAGAAAAAAAAAATGGCAGAATGGTTCAATATAAAATGACGTAGTAGCATGGGGGTGTAGGAGAAGCTGGCTACCCTAGAGTCTAGGAAAAAATTTGTAGAAAAATCTTGCTATTGGGTTGTTTCAAAAAAAAAAAATATTGCTATTGGGCTATCCATATTTAACCCGATAAAAATAAACCTATGAAAAATCGTGTTGTATAGTATAGAATATAGATTACGGAGTAGTAAATTGAGCTAAATTGTAAGTTGTTATTTGAAATCAACCAATCCTGTTGCTATTTAGTAGTCACATACTAACTCACATCCAATAAGAGATGACAACCCTTGTTGTACAATGACTATGTTAGGGCATGGTAATTAGGTAAACAATGGTTGAATCACCTTCAGAGCTTGCCTGGATTGGCAGTAAAGAGGGAGGAAAGGTTAAGGGAGTAAAAAAATTCTGGCACTTTTACTTGCCTAGATGGAAAGTAAAATTACAAGGGAGTAATATATTCCCCTAAAAAAGGGGGTAAAAGTTACCTAGGGGCAACCCAGTGAAATGTTTTCCCCCTCAACATCTACTGCCTGATTTCCATTTCTCTCTCTCTCCTCTTTACCAACCTGTCTTCAACCTTCCAACTCCCACCATCTTTCTTCCACCAAAATTATTATACTCCATTTTTTATGTGCTTACCATGGTCCGTTCAGGTTAATGCTGGCAATTGACGAAATCTTTACTACAGTATTGATGCCAAACTTTAGGAAAATGAAGTTTTACCCCATAAACGATTCTCTCCTAGTCTTTGCCCCCATTAGATTTTACTCCCTTAATCATTTTAAGGAATCCAGGTAGGGCCTCAGAGTGATGAATTCACTCAATTTGGGTTTATTGGTTTATTAAGTAAGTGTAATGTAGCATTTATAGCCAATGAAGTGTTGAATGTCAACTGTAAGCGATTTGAGTTTTAGCGTTGATTGTGCATTTGTGCCAAATAATGCAAGGTTTAATTGAATTTATAAGAATTTTTTTATCAATTTTTTGTTTAATTTAGTAAAAGATTATCAAACCATGATGCAAAAACGTTAAGACAATACACAAATTCTCATATCTAATATACTTCATGCAGAATATAAACATCGAGGGTGATTTTTCAGAATAGAAAACTTTTTATTCAATTTGATATGTATTTTTAGTTTTGACTTATATTTTAGATATATCAAAGAAGTTTCAATTAATGAAGTAGTTTTTAAAAAATGGGAAGATTGAATAAAGAAATGTATGGAGAGCATAGACTACCAAGGTCAATTGGTTTGATTATGACAGATGAAGCCCGTGCTAAGAACTTAACACCAATAGTCCTGGCCTAATAAAGCCATTGTCAAACTTTTGGGCCTAATTATATATTTATTTATTTATTTATTTTTAATTATTCTTTATACTGGTAAGAAAACGAAAGAATTAGAAAATCCTCCTCACAAGAGGAATTCATAAAACCTAATGCATTGGAAAACGTATTTCGTATGATAAAGAAGAGTTATTACAAGTATAATTTTGATACTATCATTAATGAAATGACCAGCATTAACGTATAGTCTGCTACTCAATTTGTATGTCAGTAGATATTTCAAATGCTTAAATTATCGAATTTGTTGATCAGAGAGCACATGTTCAATGGGTTTGACCAGGTGAACTGTTAAACATCGCCCGCAAATTCCTACATAAAGCCCACAAAATAAGAGTGAAATGACACTTTTGCCCTCATAATAAAAAACACACAATTTCTCTCTCTACTCTCTACTTCCACTTTCTCTCTCTAAATTATTTCCAGAGCTATGTCGAGGCGGCCCGGCAAGGAAGTGGCGGCACCGGCGGTGGGCGGAAGGCGGTTTGCCGGCCAGAAGGTAATTTTTTTAATTTTTGTAATTTTTTTTTAAAAAAAAAAACCTCCGGCGACAGTGGGGCGCCAAGGCGAGACGCCACCACCACGGAGGAAGCGCCTAGGCAAGACGCCCGTACGGTGGTGGCGGCGCCTAGCCCAAACGCCACTACCACGGCGGCGGCGCAGAGGCTAGGCGCCACGGCCGTGGTATTGGCGTCTGGGCTAGGCGCCGCCACCACCGTACGGGCGTCTTGCCTAGGCGTCCTTCCTTTTTTTTTTTTTTTAAATTTTTTTTTGTTTTTTTTTAATTTTAAATTTTATTTTCGAATTTTTTTTTTTTTTTTTTAAAAATTTGTTTTTCTTTTTTTTAAATTGTATGTTCCCTTTTTTTTTTTATCTTTTTTTTTTTAAATTTTGTTTTTTTATTTGTTTTAATTTTTTATGTTTATAATTTTATTTCCGTTACTTGTTTATTTGCTTTTGTGTTTATTTTCGTCCTTTTTTGTATTTATATTTTTTGTTTTTGGTAATATTTTTTGTTTTTGTTTTTGTTTATGTTTGTTTTTTTTTTGTTTGTAGTTTATATTTTTTGTTTTTGGTATATGTTTATGTTTATATTTCTTATGTTTATATGTATATTGTCTTGTATATATTTATATTTTTTATGTTTATAATTTTATTTCCGTGACTTGTTTATTTGCTTTTGTGTTTATTTTCGACTTTTTTTAATTTGTTTTCGTTATTATGTTTCGTTATTTACTTGGAGTTAGGCATCGCAATTTAGACCTGGTGCGGGGAAGAGTATTGACGTCGTGAGGAGTACGATCTACTCAATGGAGAGCTCGGGGCCCAGACACGTTAGATCCCGTGGTATTTCGGCCTCGGCCCGCAGAGAACGGGTGCACTGTTCTGCGGACGATCAAGATGATGATGATGATGAGGAGGAGGAGGAGGAGGAGGAGGTCGAGGAGGAGGAGGTCGAGGACGAGGATGATGCAGATGAGGATGTCGACGATCAGAGTGGACCATATGATGATTACGGTCCATTCAGTCAGAGGCTTGATGATACGTATGAGACGCATAGGGTAGATGTGCGTAAGGGTCGAGATGGTAGGTTTGTTAGTAGATCTGGCACATCATCTGCGTCCACTGTGTCTGCGGGTAGCAGAAAACGGTCGAGGGCCGTTAATGATTCTTGGATGGTGAGGGGTGAGGTGGCCGGGGGACCTATAGACGGGAGTGTGATTCCTAGCTTTTTAGGACACATCGCTACCCGTATTTGGGAGGACCAGGAGAGGGCTTTGGATACAGGCATTTTGAAATGCCAAACCCGGGAAAAGACTTGTAGGTTTTTGTGTAGCTGGGCTGATGCTTGGCCGGAGGAGAGCGAGATGGTCGGGCGATTGAGGGCCACTAGAGTGAGTCACCTTCCTGCCACCATGCACGACAGGATTGACTGGACGCTGATCACGGCTTTCGTTGAG
The DNA here is from genome assembly GCF_001683475.1 of Chenopodium quinoa. Classification (NCBI taxonomy): domain Eukaryota; kingdom Viridiplantae; phylum Streptophyta; class Magnoliopsida; order Caryophyllales; family Amaranthaceae; genus Chenopodium; species Chenopodium quinoa. The sequence continues at coordinate 999,215 of NW_018745003.1, forward strand.
CGATGGCAGCCGGATACGAACTCGTTCCACCTTCCGTTCGGTGAGATGACGATCATGTTGCATGACGTCGAGGCCATCCTTGGGATTCCCGTGGAGGGAAACCGAGCATCTGTCGTCACTGATGCGGATCAGGCAGATTTACTAGCGGAGCTGTTGGCGGTGGATAGGGCTGCGCTGTACACATCGGCACTTGGTGTGTGGGATCACGGCGGCGTTAAGATCGCAGCCGTCTTGCAGCGATGTTTGCACCCTACGGCACGTAGGACGCAGGACACACAGCTGGCTGCATATGTTTTTCTTCTTCTCGGGTGTACCTTGTTTCCGGATAAGAGCGGGAACAAGCTCAGGCCACGCGACATAGTTGACGCGTGTGAGCCCGACAGAGTAGGCCAGTTTTCTTGGGGGTCGGCTACGCTGGCGTATCTGTATCGCCAGTTAGGATTCTCGAGCCGGGCTGATGCAGCAGGTATCACTGGATGTCTGACGTTGTTACAGACCTGGATATACGAGTATTTTCCTGCGTTTCGACCACACCGCGACCCGGTTCCCATTGGTGATGGCCAGCCACGTGCCTGTGCGTGGAGTCCGCGTGTCGAGAAGAAGTCCGTTGACCGCCTGCGCTCCATACGGTTATCGCTTGACAGGATGTCCCCCTTAGAGGTACAGTGATTAAATTATTTCTACTTTTACAATCTGATGCTTTATTTTATGACTGTTACTGATTTTAAATAATGTGCAGGTGAACTGGATGCCTTTCGGCCAGAACCCTAGTAATAGGGTACCCAGGACCCTCTACACTGGACTGATTCAGTATCGCGAGATCGTAGAGGCGTACATGCCGCAGCGCTGTCTTCGCCAGCTTGGATTTGTCCAAGTTGTCCCACCTCCACCGGCATGGCCCAGTAAGGCGGTACGATCTGCGTCGTCGAAGGAGTACGTCGTCCAATGGCCGTCAAACATGATATCCATGTGGGAGCAGTTTCCGATGGTTGCCCGCCTATGGACGGCGGAGCTGCAGCGGCCGCCAAGTGGGGTGACTGCCATGTGTGACCAGCACTACATGGAATGGTACATCCGGCACTCGCACCCGAGGTTGATCAAAGACATCGACGACGCAGATGATGACGATGTGCCACCTGCCACTGCCTCTTATGCGGTACGTCTCATCTTTTATTTGTTGTTCTCTTATTTTAATATATATATGTATAATACGTCGTTTCATGTTTTTTGTTTTGTGTAGTGGATGGGCAAGATTATGCAGTTGGGACACCGACTTTTTGAGGAAAGGGACTGCATGACGAGTGCATCAGGCAGAGCTGTTATTGACGATCTGGAACGGACCCTTGAGCAGTGGCAGTGGGCGTCACAGAGGGATTACTGATATTTGAAATTAGACATTATCTTTTTAGTTTGTAATATTTGAAATTATTGTTCTTAGTTTTTAAAATTCAATATTATCTTTTTAGTTTGTAATATTTGAAATTATTGTTGTTAGTTTTTAAAATGAAACATTATCTTTTAAAAATGAACACATAGAAATGACATAGTATTGACAATACAAGGCCTCATAGTAAAAGGTAGGTGTACATCAACAAAAACTACATGGAAATTCCCAACCGTCACGCCTTTGATGTTGTCGAACCTTAACTCGGAACTGACACCCACAACCTTTCCGCTTTGAGTCAAACCGAATCGCTTTACTGAAATCTCGTTCTTCTCTTTTGCGATAACGGTCGCATCTCAAAATGCGATCCATTCTACCATCCCGTTGAGATTTATGAGTTGCTACTACTAAACAAAAGCCTGATCTAATTGCAACCTGTTTTGCCCAATCAATCGCTTGTTGAGCATCTTCGAACAGGCCATCATGTACAAAAATCCCACTGTAATCATTTCCGTCTCCACCATAATCCTGTAACAATAACATATAACGTATAAATATAATTACATTAAGATTAAATTAACAAAAACAAACAAAAAAAAAAAAAAAAAGGGGATTAAATTAAAAAATAAAAAAAAAAAAATAAAAAAAAAATATATTCCCCTAGTGGCGCCTGGCCAGGCGCCTTGGCCGTGGCTGCGGCGTCCTGGCCACGCGCCACTACTATGGTCGAGGCTTCTCCACCAGGCGCCGTTACCACGGTGGCGGCGTCCTGGCTAGGCGCCACAACCACGGCATGACCTTTTGGCTAGGCGCCAGCCACCATTTCGTCCTTACGATGCGTTACGAACCTCGTTTTCCGATGACGACGGCGATTCTCCGGTGATCCTCGGCGATCCGGTGCTGCTCCACATTTTTTTAGTGCGAAAAATTTATCTTCGGTTAAAATTATAAAAAGGGCAAATTTGTCAAAAAATTATAAAATGTGGGCTTTATGTAGAGATTTGCGGGCGATGAATAACAAGTCCCTTGACCAGATGCCTACCACGAAGTTAATTACTATGGTAAGAGAATAGCACCTACAATATGAATGTAACTTGATCTCAAGCAACAAAGCAAGAAGAATAACATTGACCAAATGTCTTTGAGATTGACCAAATGTCTTTGATTTATGCCAGATAGTAAAACATGTTAGACTTCCGTTTTATGATTCAAATAATAATACTTCTTGTGCTTTTGACATTATTCATGCTGATTTGTGGACATCTTCTATTCGGAGCATTAATGGTCATAAATATTATTTGATTCTTCTTGATGATTTTACCCATTATATGTGGGCCATCCTTCTTGCTTATAAATCTCAAGTCTTCCAATGCTTTATACACTTTAGACAATATGTGCAGACAGTGGCGGATCCAAGATTTTGTGAGAGGTGGGTCACCATTGTACACCGATAACATACCAATCATCAATAATGCATTGTTTAAAAAAATAAAAAATAAATATAAATACTCTGTAATAAATATTACTCCCTCTGTTATTTTTATTACTATTTACATTTGATATTATTCATAACGACTAAGAAATATTTAAAGCGAAGATAATTTTATTTTTTAATTAATAAATGAAGTACTTCGTAAGTAACTAAGTATTACTTTTATGATTACCTTAATTAAATGAAGACAAGGGAAAGTATGAGATATATATAGAGATGGCAATGGATCCAGATCCGACCAGGATCTGCGGACCCGTATTCGTTTTTGATGGATTTGGATCCTGAAAATTTGGACCCGTCGGATCCGGATCCGGATCCACTACTGAAAAACGGATCTGGATCCGGATCTCACTCTGAGATCCGGATCTGAATCCGTTTACCCTTTTTTTTTAAAAAAAATATATATATAAAATGCCATGTATAACAAATTGTGTCAGCGGAAATACTCCAAAGCCCAAAGAGTCCAAAACTCCAAACACTAAAACACGACATTCCAGTATGGCAGTATTCCCATTTCCTATTTCCCTCCAAAAGTCCAAAAGTCCCCAAATACTACAAATCCTAGCCGTCGCCAGGACTCGCCACCGATGGTCTCTCCATTCTTCACTGGCGATCTCTTCATCCTTCAACAGTGACAAGCCGACAACGATCTCCAGTCTTCAGCAGCGCCGAAATTCCGACGATTTGTACTGTATTTTTCCGTGAACAGCGTAAGTCCTCTTGACCTTTTCAATCTTACTCTTACATTCTTACTGTTCAGTGTTCGATTTCCCGACGATTTGTACTGTATTTTTCAGATTATGGATGGACAATCAAATGTTATGGATAGTATTCGTAGTAATGAGTGCAATGAGACTAATGATGTACCATTAGCGGGTTATGAGCCAAATGATGAAGAGGATTGGGAGGGGTTTGTGGATAAGAAAGATACTACTCATACTAGCAAAGAAGTTAGTTCTAGTACTTCCACAAAAAGTAAGAAAAAGACTTCTGATGTATGGGATTGTTTTGATATTGTTATAATCAATGGTATAGAAAAGGCTCAATGCAAGTATTGTAGAAGTGCACTCTCTTACAATGGAAATAATGGAACTTCTCACCTTCGGAAACATGCTTTAAAGTCATGTTCGGGAAAACATTTGAAGCTTGCGGCTGGTCAATCACAATTGAAAGTTAAGACCGAAGTTGACGGGACTACTTCTTTGTCTCTTAAGGAAAAGAAAAAGAAAGTGACATTTGATCAAGATGTTTCAAGGCGAGAGTTGGTTAAGATGGTAGTAATACATGAGTATCCTTTGTCAATTGTGGATCATATTGGTTTTAGGAGCTTTGTTAAAAGCTTAAATGATAATTTCAAGTTTATTTCAAGGAACACATTGAGGAATGATGTGATGAGAATGTACAACAATGACAGAAGTTCTCTTAAGGAGTTGTTAGAGGCTAATGAGGGTAGAGTGGCTATAACAACCGATATGTGGACCGCCTCCAACCAAAAGAAGGGGTATGTGGTTCAATGGTTGTAACCGCGTATTTCATTGATCATCATTGGATTTTGCATAATCGAACATTAAGGTAATTGTTAGATTAATTTTGATATAATATTTTATAGATAATATATATTATATAATGTTTATATACTTATATTTCATTCTTTTTGGTTATTTTAAAATGTAAGTTGTATGATTATATGATACGCTTTCATATAGTTCAATTGTTGGTGTGTTTTATTTTGTGTGTAGGTTTTGTTTTGTGCCATGTCCACATACAAAAGGGGTTATTGCTAAGGTTTTAATGGATACTTTGTCTCAATTCTCTTTGGAAAACAAAATTTCTTCTATTGTCCTTGATAATTGTACCACAAATGATTCTATGATCAATGTCTTGTTGGAGAAATTAGAAAGTAGTTGTTTGGTATTAGATGGAGAATTTTTGCACATGAGATGTAGTGCTCATATTCTAAACTTGATTGTGAAAGATGGTTTAGAAGTGATTGATCATGCAATTGTCAAAGTAAGAGAGTGTATAGCATTTTGGATGTCTACTCCTAAAAGGATTAAAAAATTTGAGGAAGCTTGTCGTCTTTTGAATGTGACTAAACCTAAAAGAGTGGGTCTTGATTGTAAAACTAGGTGGAACTCTACATACTTGATGCTTGAATCTAGTTTACCTTTCAAGGAAGTTTTTAATAAGTTAAAACGTTTGAATAAAAAGCTTAAGTTTTCTGTTCCAAGTGAGGATGATTGGACTATGACTACTCTTGTTTGTCAAAAGTTAGAAATATTCTACAAAGCTACCAAGGTTTTTTCTATTAGAAATCAACCAACTGTTAATTTGCTTTTTCGAATTGTTTGTGGCATCAAACTTGCTTTAGATCGTTGGGTGCAAATTGATAATGATGAGGTTATTAGGAGAATGGCTAAGAGTATGGTTGAAAAATTTGACAAATATTGGTCACATATTAATGGGATTTTGGCTATTGCTGCCATTTTAGATCCTAGAAACAAAATGGATTGTGTGGTCCATTATTTTGGAAAATTATATGGAGATGGTGCTAATAGTGAAATAGCAAGAATAAGAAAGACCCTTGATGATCTTGTTTCTGAGTTTCAAAGTAAGAATGAGGTAGTTAGTGAACAATCATCATTAATGAGAGGGTTTTACGAGTGTGGTGAAGAAGAAGATGATTTTGCAATATCTAAGAGACTCCTTTGAGGAGTGAGATTGATCAATACTTAGAGAGTGACACTATGCCGGAGGATAAGGTTTTCAATGTTCTTGAGTGGTGGAGTAGAGATCAAAATTATCCAACCTTGAAAAAAATTTCCAAGGATATTCCCGCCTCTTCAGTTGCTTCGGAAAGTGCATTTAGTATGGGTGGAAGAGTGGTTAGTGCTCATCGTTCGCGACTTCATTCCCAAACCGTGGAGGCTCTAATGTGCTTGCAAAGTTGGGTAGTTGATGATGTGAAAGGTAAAATTTTGCTTAGTTATATTTCTTTCCTTTTATTATAGATTTTATCTATTATTTTTAATCTAATGTAGTTTTCTTTATTTATCATAAAGGGAATTTTGTGGGATCACTTTCATGCTCTACTATTACGGAAGATTGTGAGGATGATAATGATATAGAAGAGTTGAATGCCATTGATATCATTGATAAGGTAATAATTAAAGAGCTATATTAATATGTAAACATTAATTATGATTCGTTGTTAATTTCTAATTCTTTTCTTTATTTGGTTGTTTTTATATTATAGGATGTTGATGATATTAGTAGTGATGAAGATTACTAGATTATTAGCTTAGTTGGTGCAAGTCCGTGCAAGACTACAAGATGCTCTTAGGAGATGATGTTGAAGACGTGGAACTCTTTGTGGCTTGATAATTTTGTGAAAACATTTGTTTGGTTCATAATCTGTTATGCTGTAATAATTTATAATTCCTAATATCTCTTTTCTAACTTTCTATGGATTTCATTTACTCTTTGGCTCTCAATGTTTATGGTCTGTACTAATTGCTATCACCCAAGTAGAAACAAGCAGAGTTTTAACTATTCACAGAGCTGCTTTTGTTGCTTTGGTGATCTTTTTAGTGCTGCTGTTGTCCTTTGGTGTTGCTGTGTTTCAAACTTTCAATCCTAATGCTGGCTGGTGGCTGCTATTTATTAGATTCAGCTACTTTGCTAAGCTTGATTCTTGGGAATGTTGGGATTATTGGATTTTGTTTTATAAAAATTGTTGTTTTTATTAAGAAATTCATATAAAAGCAAAAGGATCCACTTTGGATCCTTTTTGGACCCGGATCCGGCGGATCTGGATATGGTCTGAAAACGGATATGGATATGGATCTAGACAGATACGGTCCAGATCCGGCCCGTTGCCATCCCTAGATACATAGATAAACATAAAATTAATAATAGTATTTTTTTTTTATGGAAAAGTAGGAATACATATAGTTGGAGTATTATGTATAGTTTTTTATAAAAGAAAACGTAAAATACGTAAAAGGAACTGAAAATGTACATATTACAACCATTAAGTAGGTTAAACAATCCGGCCGATTTATCAAATTAATAGATACTCAATAACAATTTGAATTAGATCAAATAATCAAATTTTATAGTGATTATTGATGATCGTATACTACTTGTATTAGATTACTTATTCCCAAAAAAAAAAAAATCAAAATTTTTTTTTAAATGGTGGGTCCTGTGACCCACCGGGACCAAGCTTGCATCCGCCAATGTGTGCAGACCCAGTTTGAACGTCCTGTTAAATCCTTTCAAAGTGATCATGGTCGCGAATTTGACAATGACCCCTTCAAAAAGTTTTGCATTGAAAATGGATTGGTGTTCAGATTTTCTTGTCCTCACACTACTTCTTCTCAAAATGGAAAAGCCGAGCGTATGATTCGAACCATTAATAATGTCAAACGCACCTTATTATTCCATGCTTCTTTACCCCCGTCCTATTGGTCACATGCTCTTGAGACGACCACGTATCTTCTCAATATTTTGCCAACCAAATCTCTTAAGCAAATGACCTCGGCTCAAGCTTTGTTTCGTAAAAACCCATCTTATGATCACTTACGGGTTTTTTGTTGCTATGTTTCCCAAATCTCTCATCAGCTACTGCTCCTAATAAACTTGCACCTAGGTACACTCCTTGTGTCTTTTTAGGGTACCCTTCCAATCATTGAGGTTAAAAATGTCTAGATCTCGCAACTCGCAAAGTTGTTATTTCAAGAGACGTAACCTTCAATGAGTTTAGTTTTCCCTATAAAAACTTGGAGAGTTACACTTTGAAGGATTATGATTTTTTGTGTTTAGATGGCAGATCACCGCTTCACTCACATGTTCATGCAGCAGCTCAAGTCATCCCCTTAAGCCCAAACTCACCCTCACAATCCTCAAGGCCGGACCCAACAACCTCAAGCCTAAACACACCCTTAAAATTCCTCACCATTAGGCGCTAGAAACCAAGCAGCCCAACCAGTGACCGAGAGCCAGCGAGCGTCGAGTCTCCCACAGCCCAACATCCGGCCACTCAGTTGGGCTCGCCTACTGCTCGGCCTAGCTCACCCATTTCTGCCCAGCCTTCACAGGCTGCTTCTAGCCCAGCACACTTCACACCTCCAGCTCGCCAATCTGCCATCCTTTCCCGACCTTACTTTCTTTCCTCACCCCAAATGCAAACGAGATCTCGTCATGGCATTATTAAACCAAATCCTAAATATGCCCACTTGACCATTGAGCATAAATCACCATTACCCAAAAATTACAAACAAGCTCTACAAGACCATAATTGGAATGCCGCGATGTTTAATGAATACAATGCTTTAATTAAAATGGGGACTTAGGATTTGGTACCCGGACCTACGGGGGTGAATAATATTAATTGTATGTGGCTCTTTAAGCATAAATACAAGTCTAATGGTGACCTTGAAAGGCACAAATCTTGTCTTGTATGTGATGGCAGGTCGCAGGAGGTTGGAGTTGATTGTGATGAGACTTAGTCCGGTGGTCAAACCAGCAACTATTCGCATAGTACTCAGTTTAGCTATCGCTAAAAAGTGGCATAAATACACCCTCTTACATGCTATAATCTCAGCAGAAATATTCTCAGGACATCTTAGAGCGTGTAGGTATGAGCTCTTGTAAACCTGTCGCCACTCCAGTTGACACTTAGTCCAAACTTAGTGCAAATTCGGGACCTCCATTTCGGGATCCTACTTTGTATCGCAGCCTTGTAGGTGCACAACAATATCTCACCTTTACTCGTCCTAATATTGTTTATGCGGTGCAACAGGTGGGTTTATTTATGCACGATCTCAGGGAATCGCATTTTGATGCTTTAGTTTGAAACGCATAATGCGTTATATTCAGGGTACCATTGATCATGACTTACATTTATATCCGTCTGCTCCTACTCGATTGATTACTTATACTGACGTTGACTGGGGAGGTTGTACCGACACCCGACGTGGAACGTCGGGTTATTGTTGCTTTCTCGGGGACAACCTTTCCTGGTCAGCTAAGGGTCAACCCACTTTATCTAAATCGAGTGCAGAAGCAGAATATCGAGGCGTCACAAACGTAGTTTATGAGGCTTGTTGGCTTCGTAATCTTTTATTGGAGCTACATTATCCTCTCCGGCTGGCTACTATTGTCTATTATGATAATGTCAGCGCTATCTACCTTTCTAGCAACCCAGTTCAACACCAACGCACCAAACATGTGGAGATGAACATCCATTTTGTTCGAGAAAAGGTCGCCTTGGGTGAGGTTCGGGTTCTTAATGTTCCTTCAACATATCAATTTGCAGACATCTTCAACAAAGGGCCTATCTCGAGAGCTGTTTTTAGACTTCAGATCCAGTCTTAGCATACGACCTCCTCCCTCTACGACTGCCGGGGGGTGGGGGGGGGTGTGATGGATATTATATTTAGATAATATTTTTCGTAGTTATCGGATATACTTGTATATATTTTGTATTCTTATCAAACTAGATCTCCTAACGTGATTAGGGCTAACTAGGCTTGTAACCTTATATATATTGATCAATGGTACACACTCCAATTCGAGGAGTATTCCCGAAACCTAACAGTCTTTTAACGAAGTTGATTATTATATGGCTGATTTTATCATGAGATACAAGTAGATAAATATTTTATTTTTTTTTGGGGGGGGGGAGAGGGGGGAAGGTTTAAAGGTAAGAACAATAAACATTAAGAAAAAAAAATCTATAACATACATACAAATATTACACATTAGTCAACCTTCAAATATAGTGTTTTGTAAGAGCACTACCAATGGTGTGCTAAAAATTTGCTCATGGGCATTTTGGGTGGGCATAAAATTTGCTCATGCATTACAATGGTGAGCAAATGAGAAAAAGCCAAAATATGCTCATGAGCATTTCTGAAAATGCCCAAGACTTGAGCATTTTTGAAGATGAATAGTGCTCAGGTGGGCCCCACAATTTGCAATGGTTATATTTTTTGTAATGCAAATTCTGAAATAAATATTTATTAAAAAAAAAAAATTAAAATTACCAACGGTCATAAAATTTAATTCTCTAAATAATCATGCATTTTGGTATATTTTGGTATAATTTCAGAAATACCATAAATCCTCCATATTCTTTATTTTAACGATAAAAACGACACAAATAAAAAAAAAATAAGTTACACAAATTTATACTAGTTTTTATTTATTTGGAGTAATATTGTTAAAATATAAATGAAATTAATAAATAAAGAAGTGTTGTGTAGGAGAGAGAAAGTAATTGTGGGGTATTGAAAAAGTAAGAGAGAGAGAGTAGTGGGCAAGCATTTTTTTTGCTCACCATTGGGAGAGAAATTGTGAAAAAAATTTGTCCATGGGCAAAACAGATTTGTTGAGAGAGAAAGTGGGTAGAGAGATAGTGGGTGGGCATTTTTTTTGCTCGCCATTGAGAGTGGTCTTTGCTTAGAATTTTACATATGTTGTCACATACTTCCTCCATTCTATTAATATTGCAAAAAGGATGAAATTACGCATCCCAAAGCACAGTAAATTTTATATGCTAAATATCTATAATTGTGTAAGAGTAAAAATTATAAAAAGTTGATATTGTGAAAGTATTTTATGAGACGAATCCAACAAGATCTCACATGACTATATTTTGCTTAACGTATAAATCATATTATATGGTCAAACAAGAATGATGAATAGTGCAAAAGTCTATTGTTGCAATATTAATAGAACGGAGAAGTATATTTGTTTGATAATACTTTTAAGAATCATTGAGAAGGAGAATTCGAAAACGAAATGGTCTTCAAAAACATATTATTGATCATAAGGTTCATTACTATTTAAATAATATTGTCAACAACGTAGAGAATATTCAACGTACACTCATTATACATTACAAGGTATTTTTTGGATCATTTATTTATCGTTATGCTCACAAAATACAAGCAAATAGTCTTAATTGTACCGTGTAAATGCCCCATAGAAAAAATGACTTGATAACTAAACAAAACTATCATACAGTATTTTCCAATGCCCATCTAGTGAAACAATTAAGATATTGAAATAATGGTCGTCCAATTTATAATTTTAAGTTGGTGAAATGTTCATTTTACATATCAAGGGTTTTTCAGGATTGTGACTTGTGAGACTTGGATTTATTTTTTTTTTTTCTTTTTTTTTTTGGGAGACTTGGATTCTTGGAAACTTATGGAAAGAGCTTTCTATAAAATATGGATTCCAAACAAACAAAAAAATGTGAAAGAAATAAAAAAACACATCTATGTGTATTGTGACATATGTGAGAGGAATTCAATTTTGTTAATAATACTACTCCCTCTATTTCATACTCGTATTATTTTTTCCCATTTTCACATAGGATGTTTCAAAATAATCATTTATTTCCTATTTTCGGACACTATAAAAAAACAAATTGCCTTCATGTTTTGTTTTTTTTTGGTATCACTCAACTACCTAAAATACCCTCATATTTTCTCTACGTATTTGTGTCCCACTCATGTACATGTACTTTTTTTTCTTTTTCATGTTATTATTTGTGCTCTACTCACATCTATTTTTCCTTTTCTCTCTTTTGTAATTTTTTCATGTACTTTCTCCTTCCATTTCTTTATTCCCGTGAAATTTGGAAAATGGAAAAAACATTATAGAACGGAGGGAGTATTATATTGTTTGAAATATGATATTATAATTCTTAATCAAACAAATTGTTTACAAAGTGTGTGATATACTCGGTTTAGATTTAATTTAAAATAGCTACTTACCTTTTGTGGTTGGGTAGATTCAACTTCATGTTACATACTGTATATATCAATTTAATTTCATTTGATCTACCCAAAGGAACAAATAAATTTTCACCATATATGTGATTAAGGATATACTCATTATTCAATATTCATGATGTCGTAATATATATTAAAAGAACAGATGATGTAAGCGTGTTTTGAGCAACTAGCTTAGGCAATAACAAGGATAATAATTAGATTATGAACCGCCAAAAATAATTATTTGATTAAGAAATAATTCACCTAACTAACTTCCAATTAAACAAAAGTAAAAAGCCATTGCACAAGTGTGTAGTCAACAAGTCAAGATGGAATTATGGAGATTTTTTTCTTCAAAATGTGGAGGATATTCAAGTTGACCCTAATTTTATCAAATTAATTCATGATCAATTCCGAGTACTAAAGTTGAAATATCATTTAGCAACCTACCAAGTCAAAACAAAAGCAACTAATAAACCTAAGATTGTGTTAAGATCATGGAGCAATGATAATTATCTTGATTATTTGGGGACAGGTGGTAGGCAGGTATAATTCTGCACATCACTTGTATTTGTGTATATAGTTGTATCATATATATGCTCTTCATTTTGGTATAAATCATACCATAAAATCCTATCGATCGATGTCGATGTCATTGTCATTGTCATTGTCGGCTAATTAAGTTTTTAAAACGTTGAGGTGATACTTAAGACTGATATTTGATCTCATATACGCAGTACATCATCTATAATTTTGTGATTACATACTTATATCATCAACAGAGCGAGTATTGAATTATGTTACTACTTGATTTTGAATTGACACTTCACAACCTTATAATTACTAGCACAACTGTACTTTCATTAAGTCATAATGAAGCAATTCTTTCAAGAAAATAATGACGGTAATTATAAGATTAAGAATATACCATGTAACTTTAAAATGCTTTGAATTACGAGTAGTAAAATTCCACATATAGATCATGTCATTGGAAATTTGCTAATGAATGAGGCCAATGAGAGATGCAACATCATCATATATACCTAGCTTTCCTCATATTATGGAGTGTGCACTATAATTATCTCGATATTGACGAGAGGAGTAATATTTATTTTCTTAATTATCCATTAACATAAGCAAGTGGCAAAGTAAAATATCTTGTTAGGCTTAAAATAAATCAATAAGAAACACATATTACTATCCTAAATAAATTGAAAACAGCTCATGGATAATATTTTTTCTAAAAAAAACAAATATTCAATTCATTTATATCAACAATTTTATGTGATTTTTCCTTAAAAAATTAAAGAAAAATCATCTTAGCATAATTTTTTATAGTAATATAACTAATTAATATTTAATTTGCAACACAAGTACACAACCCTAGTAATTGACCAATTGAACTTGAGTTTTATAATGTGAGCCAATCAGACCTGGCAATCCTGACCCGACCCGACTGGAATAACCTGACTCAAATGACCCGACGACCCAAACGTGACCCGATAGATGCCCGAAATGACCCGACCCAAAATCGACCCAAAACCTGAAGTTGACCCGACCCGAAGTGACCCGAACCAACCTGACCCAAAGTAACCCGACTCGAAATTACTCGACCCGAAGTGACTCGATAGGTACTCACGTTTTTTTTGGTGTTTTTTTTAAAGAAATTTACTTTAGTTTCAAATTATTATATAAAAGTTACAACTATCTATAACTTTATACTAAAGGCGAACTTTGGGATGACACATGTCATCTTCTAATTAAAAATTTTCCCTCCTAAATGTTTATTTATTTATTTAATTTTTTTTTTTTTTGCCAAATATTAACTTCTATATAGATTTGACATCAAATTTCTTCCGTATATGTTCTACCATATATATTTTCATATCTTCTTACCATTTTTATTAGGTATTAAACTAGTAATTTTCTATAAGACTTTAAATTATTCTTTTTAGTCTAAATATATGCATATGTTGTACTTTGTATTTTATTTCAAGAATAAACCCATCAACAATGATAAAAAGTAAAATAAATGAAGTTGTAAGAATCTATACTTTTATTAACATTGCACCTCATTCTTTAAATATGATACATATATGCAATCCTATATAATAAATCAATTTTTTTTTTTTTGAAAGATAATATATGGTATAATGAAGTTAGTTTTATTATGTTCAATAATGTAATTCATTTTTTATAAATTAATTATTGTAGTAATAACTAAACATTGTAATTCGTAATAAAATTTTGTAAAAAACCCTGTATTGCACGGGACTTATACTAGTTATTGAAATAAGACGGAACTTTCCCACAATTTTTTAAGTGAATATATTTTTGGCAACCCGACTCGAACTGAACTAACTCGACCCGAACTTGACCCGAAAACTAGTCTTGAAAATTGACTTGACCCGAACTGACACGACCCGAATTGATCCGACTCGAATTTAACCCAACCCGATCTCAACACGAAGTGTTGCCCGAATTTGAACCGAAACTCGAATTGACCAGACCCGACCTGAATATTTGCTGGTCCGAAAGCGACCCGACCTGAATGACCTGATTCGGAATACCCAATTGCTAGGTCTAGAGCCAACAACATGCCAACATGACCCGGATCCGCATATACTATGATGTCATAGAAGACGTAAGGATGACGCACATATTAATTTACCAAGATTAATTCGATAAGATAGGATCTAATAAGACAAAACAAAAGAAATTACAAAATAAAAAAAATAAAAAAAGAAAGAAAATGATTGAGAAGGAATGATTGCATGGTGGGCCAGGCTTTGATCTTAGGAAAAAAGAAAAATGATTAAAAAAAGAAAAAGGGCCCAAAAATGGCCTAAGAGAAGGGAAGGGGAGACAGAAGTAGGCCCAAAGTTGGGCCCACTGTTCCAATAAGGTCCAAAGCTCGATGTCCTTTCCACACACACCTCTTAATAAAAGTAGAAAGGTGAGAAATACTAGTAATAGTAATTGTATTATTTTGTATAATAATACAATTTTCCCAAATTCTCTCATTTTTAAGGGCCCCACAAACCGCCCATTTTAATACCTCCAAGGATAAAGGTACCCTACACTTTTCTCCAACCCTAAGGGGAAACTATTTTAGGAAGGCTTCTTTTTTATTAAAAAATAAAAAAAGTTTTTGTAAAAGAAGTATGATAATTAAAGTGATTTTTTATTCAAAAAAAAAAAAATAAAAAATTAAAGTGATTTGATTAGTACGTGAATATGTAATTTGTTCCGTTTAGAAAAAGAGGGAAGAAAAAAGGGTTATGGAGTATTTTATTTGATTACGATTAGGGGAAAATTGAAGTCATAGAAGTATATTTGAACTTATATGTGGTCGTATTGTTATTTTCTACTTTCTTTATTTTCTTTTAATCTGACTTTAATTTGTTTTTTTAATAGTCAATAATTTAATCTATTTCCCTCATCATTGTCTTAAGAGTTTTTTTTTTTTTTTTTTTTTTTTTTTCAATCTATATATGTTTATCTTTTCGTTCCCCTTTGAAGTTTTAATTGTGTATTATCCCACATTATGATTAAAGGAATTGAAAATAGAGGGTGCATGAATATAAATATAATTTCATTGAAGGTTTAACAAACATTATTCTTGATCTATGTTGTTCCTTTTCATCTATCGAACCATCAGTCTCGATCATTCACCTTATATTCTTTTATTCATTACATGTAATAATTAGTGTAGTTTGTAATTGATAATTACTACTCTCATTGTCTCACAATTGTGCTTATATAAAAATTTGTGAGATTGTACGAAGTACTCCGCATTATATAATCTTTGTTTATCGATTGTTTTCATATCATAAACCCTGAAAAAAATATTTCATTAATTCATATCTGTTAGATTTTGTTTATTACTTGTAACATAATATAATCATAATATAATATCTATCAGTATCTTTTAAAGGAGTTGCGGGCGATTCAATTAGCATAAAACCGAAACATCAAAAGCTAAGCTCCTCATAATCAATATAGTTAAAGGTATAGGTGTTAGCTGAGATGATTACGAGGTTGCAAAGTAAAGAAAAGACGTAAATATCATGTGCATGAATGGAATACACATGCACCCAAAGCGTAATCATAGCAATAATAACCATTATCATTACTCATCTCACAACATTGAACTCAAAGCATAGCGCATCATTAATGCTATGTATCATCAAAATGCTATTCATAACTAGTTTTTTTCTTTGTTCCGAAAAAAAAAAAAAAATAACTAGCTTTTTTTCTTTTTACAATTATTATATGTTGATCCTTAAATCACGTAATATATTCTCTTTGTAAAGATTCAAATTTATAGATAATAAAAATGTATACTTTGCATGTCTAATAATTTGATCCTAATTAACTTCACTATGTTGTATTTATATAATTAATAGTATAATTTCATAATTAGCGAAGACTAAGAATGAGTTGATCTCTTACTAAATTGACCTATCCTTCGTCACCCATCAATCTCAATTTTAAGGGTCATAAAACATAAATCTCAACTTAAACTCGAAAACTCAAACTTGACCTCTTATCTCAAACTCAATGCAACTTGATTTGAGCTTGAAAATGGACCATTAAATGATAATTTGTTTCTCAGGAGTTTTGCAAGTTGCTCAACTTAACTCATAAATAATTTGAGCTGAATCTAAACTGAGTAGAGGTTAGGTGGCATGCGTGTTGTCTTGTCTCTCTCACATACTTTAGCTTACCTAAGCTAGCTAGGACATTATCCTTATCTTTTCACTTAGCTTGTATAACTATATTCTTCGTATATATATCTATCTTTGGATACAATTTTCAGGGGTTAAAACATTGATCCCTCTAATTCTTTTCATTTTGACTTTTTAATTTTTTTTTTTAATCTCGTAATAAGATTCCAAACGAAAAGAACAAAATTAGAAATACCTTGTTGCGGAGTGTCCCGCATTAGAGACTCCATCGTAACGGTTGGGCATAGGCAAATTGCAGCTTAGACGAATGAATGCAAGAGAATGAGCATAAAATTAAAACACCTCTCATTCTCACTTCTGCTGAATGTCAGTCACGCGAATGGATCAAAGCATGTGACTTTTATTTCCCGCCAACTGTTTCATTTGACAGTTATATTGTTTCATGGTCCTACCAACTAACTTTCCCTGTTTATTCTTCATAATACAAATTATTGGCCAAATCACATATACGAAGTAGGTTTTTTAAGATTAGATTTCATTTGAGCTTATTCTATTTTATAATAATAATTTCACAAATTATTCATTTCTTTCAACTTCTATTTTTTTTTCTTTCAAGTATATTCATATGTATGTCTTATTAAGTTATTAGTTATATTTCTTTCTAATCAAATCAATCAATTCTAGTTAGCCACCTTAAATTTGATTCCAATCAAGACATAATTAATTGTGTTTTATTGCAAAATGCACAAGCTAACATGGTATTTAAACACACAAATCTAAAGATGTATTATATATTTGCCACTCGAACTAATTTTTATATTGCAACTAACGTACAAATAAAAATTATCGTGTCATCGTTTGTGGTCTTGTTAAAATCGTTTCAATGTTCAATATCTCAATATCATCATACTTTTATAATTTATTATAACATGTAATATTAGTTAAAATTAATCAAATCGTACAAAATATAAGTGAGTAGAAAAAAAAAAAAAAAAACGGAGTGATTACATGGTTAATGACATGCCACCTATGCTATGATAAGGAAGTGGAGTTTATATTGTAATCTCTATCCGTTGACTTTTAATTCTTGTATTTTAACCCTATCCTCTTTTTTCACATGGTGCCAAATTTCCAAAATTTTGAAATTGGAAAAGAAGGCAATCAAAATTAAAGATTTTGGTATAGCAAAAATAACAATTGCTTGAGTGGGAGAAAAGCATTAAATATAAAGTGGGATTTTAATCAAACTTTTAATATACTAAAAACTTTAATAATGTAAGTAACAGGACAAAACAAATAGAGTAGTAGATTAGGAGGAGGAGGAGGCATGATGTTGATGTGGGTCATAGGGATTAGTATTTTAATTAGTTAGCTTAGACTTGTATGTGATGGGAAAAGAAGCTTGATTATTCTTTTGCGTATTATAGAAAATGATAGATGAATTAAAGTATAATGATTTAGTGAGATATGCTCTTCATTGTTTATTGACTAGAATATTCTTCTTAGAAAAAATTGTATGGAGAAGAGAATTTTGGTTGACAAATTACATAGTACAACTACTCTTGAAATTTTTGTTTGATTTTTATAAAAAAAAATTATGGTAATTTGAAGAGCAATAATTGGTTTAATTTCATGTAAAATTGAAATTCAGATTTGTTTATCAAAAATGCTTGGAACATATTCTTTCTTTTATATAGTATTACACTAGGTTAAAATCCCGTGCAATGCACGGTTGTTAAATATTTTTTACAATAATATTATTACAAAATATAAAGTATATAAAAGATATTCAAAAATATTTCATTTGAGTATATATGGAATATGATTGTCAAACTGGAAAAAAATACATAAGTTATAAATAGTTTACTTAAAGATTTTGCAAAAAAAAAAAAAAAAAAAAAAAAAAAAAAAAAAAAAAGAGAGAGAAGCGAAAAAGGCGGGAAAATTTTTCACAAGGTAAAAACAAGTGTCATGGAAGAATTTGCTTTTAGTATAGGTTAATAGATAGATAGATATAGATTTTTACAATAGCTTGTTCTTTTATTCATTGATTTTCAATAAAAATCAAAAATTTATTGGGATAAATAAGAAACACTTACTACTACTATATCTTATTGTACTTTGTGCATTAGGCTTGGATCAGAATTTGAGGTTGGAAGGTTAAATTAATTGATCATGTTGTTCTAGGTTTAATTTGATAAATCATATATCAATATGGATTGGAATATATCATCAATTCATGGGAGGTCGTATCATCTTCACACTTTAATGTATAGCGTGTCTTCACCGGTTTGAGAATTTTGAAGCATCTAATTGCTTTCAATCAACATATGAATAGGGCAACGTATTGGTGAGACTCCATGTTTTGTAGGGGATATTTCAAAATTAAAAATGAGGAGTTTCTTATAGATATTGCAAATTAACCTTTGAAAAAGGATTAATGTGATCTCACTATTCTCCATGACTCAACGTTGATTATTGATAAATCATTCGTCAAATTAACAGAATCCGTCGATTCAGGTTTGAAAATCGAACCAGATCATCAACTTATTATTCTCTTTTCTATTTTATAACATTTTTGCACATGTGAATTGTCTCACATTAAATAAGTGGAGATATTATTAATCAAGTATATAGACTAAAAAGTTATTCTTTTCCTTTTCAATTGAATTTGGATGAAAACTCAAACTCTTAATTAGCACTTGTAAGTAAATAAGTAACCAACAATATAATCACTTCCTTTTTTTTCCTTTAATAAGAAATTGTACAATATGGAGATTAATTTACAATACCAAATACGAGTATGAATTAAGCCTTGCTAAGAAAAACAACTGTAAAGTTTCGTTGACTAAGAAAAAGAACAACCGTAAAGTTTCAATAAAAAGAGAGAAAAAGGGAACAACTCTAATTAAAGTAGTTTTTAGTTCATCAAAATTAACATAAACTCGCAATTAAGGCCCCGCCCATCGTATATATTAGAATTTTAATTGCGTTAGTTAGAATAGAGTCCTTAATAAAGACAATATGTAGAAATGATTAGCCTTGTCATTTGTAAATTACTAATACTAAATCATGCTGATAATTGGATAAGGATGATTATGCATCCCTTTTTCTTTCTTCATTTTAGTTGATTTTCTAATGCACTTTGGAGTTTTTTTTTTTTTTTTTAAACTTATGATAACTCGTCTAAAACAATCGTACGTACAAGTTACATATATAATAGATATATTTTACGATCGTTTGATCTCATAAAAAGCCAAAAAGTTCTATATTTTCTGTCGAAGTACATTCCCTTACCATATTATTTTTAAAAAAAATAAATTAGCAGTTAATGTCCTTTAAAAGCGACTGAAAAAAGTGGGTTGTGTCGGAGGTGGTGGACTGGCCGGTGGTGGTTGTTCAATGCCATGCATCATAAAGGGCAATTATTTTCCCGTAAATTTGTAATTGTTTTACTTTGTGGGCATGATCTAGTCACTTGTAGGGATGTCACTGGGGCGGGTCTAGTAGGAGACCCGCCCCATCCCCGCCCCGATGGGGCGGGGATGGGTCTAGCTTTGGCGGGTCGCGGGGCGGGGATGGGTCTAAAATCCATACCCGCCATGGGTGATGGGGCGGGGATGGTTGTTATGTAATACCCGCCCCGCCCAGACCCGCCCCATACCCGCCCCGCCCTGCCCCGCCTGACCCACCCCGTACCCGCCCCGCCCCGCCTGACCCACTCCATACCCGACCCATACCCGCTTTATACCCACCCCATACCCGCATAAGACACGAAACCCACTTACCCAATACCCACCCTCATTCAGTCATTCACTCATTCTCAAAACAAAAACCCTAGCCTCACTGCCTCACTCTCTCCTCTCACAGTCTCAAGCGCTGAATCTCTTCCTCAAGCCTCAAACCCCTCTCTTCGATCCTTCTTCTTCAACCTCGTGGTCCTCGTCTGCAATCAAATCTCTTCGATCCTTCTTCTTCAACCTCGTGGTCCTCGTCTGCAATCAAATCTCTTCGATCCTTCTTCTTCAACCTCGATCTTGCAAGGCTGCAACTCATTCAATTTAGGTAAACGTTTTCGCATTATTATCTTTGAGTTTTCTTAATTCAATATGTTCAATTAAGAATTTCTTAATTGGGTTTTCGATTGAAAGTATGTGATTCGTCTTTTATTTATGATTTGTTCGATTGCGGTTTTCAATATTTCATTTGATTGAGCTAGGGTTTCGTGTTATATTTGTATGATACTTTCAATCTAATGCAATTATTGAACTTTTTTTTTTCAATTGCCATATTGCTCATATACACCTCCTTAAATTACCATTCTAACAATTTTACATTAGTACTTTGCTATAAATTAGAACATTTGTTGCCGTTGATTTCTGTTCGGTGTGACTTTAATTTGTAATTTGGTTTGGTTCATTCTTGAAACACTCCTAATTGTTGCATTTGTGTGGTGTTGTTGTGATTGTAAGCTGAGTTTCTTGTTTCAATTCGTATGTGCTGGTCAAATTTTGATCAGAAAAAGTATTCAGAATGAGTACTTTTCATTAGTTTTCAATTTAGCTAAAAGAGTCATTAATTGGTCCTGGAAAATATGATTTTGACTGAATAATGTACAAAGATAAGAATGATTAATGGTTTAATGCTGTTTAAAGACTGCATGAATTAGGATTTGTAGCCCTTTTTGGGTTTTAATTAGTGGTTTGCTTTGATCTATATGGAGGTGATTAATTTGCTAGAACACTGATTGTTGGTGGTGAATTATTCGTTTAAGAGACGGTGAGTGAGTGGTTACCCTTTGCCCCGTTTCCCAGAAATTGTTCTAGTGAAACTATTAGGAAAGAAAAAATCAAATTTTTTCGTGTTGATTACTGTTATTTTTTGTATGATAATGTATGAATATGATGACCTCCAAATTTTTTAGTTTATTAGGGTTTTAATCTAGAATTTTCATTACTTGTTTTTTTATATTTAATTTCACAAAATAGATATAATAAAGTCGAAATATGTATAGATTGTAATTAGTTTTTCTCATTAATTTCAGACTTATAAGTTTATGTTTATTATTTTAGCTTATGTGTGATAACTAAATTCGGATTATGTCATTTGACCACTTATTCGATCATTATAGATTTAGTTACTTTTTTTTTTTATTTAATTCATTTACTAAGATCAATCTCTGTAGTACACACTAACTTAACACACTTTGTATATAATTAAGTGGGGATGAATTTTGATTGTATTGTAGTTCAAAATATATATACTGATTTTTTACTAAATTTGAATTGAAAATGACTGGCTATTAGCCTATGAATGATGCATGGTGTGTGTGAGCGTTTGTGTTTGTATCTATGTGGCTCAGTGGCTATAAATTTGTGTTGTATCCTGTATGTAGTGGTTAGTGACTTAGTGTGATAGGTGGTTAACTGGTTATGCAGCAGCAACAATATATTAACATAGCAGTTACAGTATGACATTATGCATTGATAGGCCTTTCAACATGATATCTTCCGATAGCTGTGCTAGAAGCATGATCTGCCTTTGCTGCTGTGCATTGCTAATTTGCTATTATTAATTTATTATTGCTGTTTCTGAGATGTCAAATGTGTTCAATACTGTAGTCAATATGTCTAGTGCATTAATTGTCTTTATTTAATTTTTACAGGGGAGAATTTGTCTGAGATGTCAAATAACGCTAGTGTTCCCACTTCCGCTAGTAATACTCCAATTGCAATAGATGATGATGAAAGTCCTCTAGAGACTAATTCCGATCCTTCTCTCCTACCAATTACTAGTAGGCATACTTCGGCAGTGTGGTCTGATTTTAAGAGAAAGAGAGTTGGGGATGTGATAAAAGCTGAGTGCAACCATTGCTCCAAGCTACTTGCTGGTGGGTCAAAAGCAGGAACTACTCATTTGAAAGATCATATAAAAATATGTCCAAAGAGAGTATGTCAAGATCTTCGACAAACAAGAATGTTTGGTACAAAAAAAAACTTGAATGATAAGAATGACACGATGACATTGGCTCCTTACGAATTCCACCAAGAAGATGGAAGAAGAGACTTGGCAGAGATGATTATTTTGCATGAGTATCCAATTAGCATGGTTGAGCATATTGGTTTTAGAAAATATAGCAAGACACTCCAACCTGGATTTAAAGTGCCGTCTCGCAACACAACTAGAAAAGATATTATGAAAAGATATGAGCTTGAGAAGGAGAATGTTGCAACCTTGTTGAGGAAAGCAAAGGGTAAGATTGCCTTAACTACTGACATGTGGACAGCTGACAACCAGAGAAAAGGTTATATGGCGGTCACCTCACATTTTATTGATAATACATGGAAGTTGCAAAGTCGGATCATAAGGTATTGTTTTCTGGTTACTTATAACTTGTTTATTTTTTTTTGGTTGTCTTTGTATTGCTATAGTTTTTTGTGTGAATTTTAAAATCATAAGAATTATAAGTTGTGATGATGGATGATAATAATGAGCCCATATATCCACAATAGTATTGAATAGACAAATAATATATGTTATTTTCATTGGTTTTGGTAGGTTTTTATATGTCCCCGCCCCTCATACTGCTGAGGTTCTTGCTGATGCTTTGAAAGAAAGCATTCAATCATGGAATCTTGATCTTAGGTTGTCTTCTATAACCGTGGATAATTGTTCAACTAATGATGCAATGATGGAAATTTTGAAAGGAGTGTTTCCATATGGCTCACTTTTATTGCGAGGTGATTTTTTTCATATGCGTTGTTGTGCTCACATATTAAATTTGATTGTTCAAGATGGTTTAAGTGCTGTGGTATCAAATGGTGTTCAAAGAATTAGGGATAGTGTTGTGTTTTGGACTGCTTCTGATAAGAGAGTACAAAGGTTTGAACAAGTGGCTAAGCAAATAACTCCTGAGTGTAGTAGAAAGTTAGCACTTGATTGCAAAACCCGGTGGAATTCTACTTATGAAATGCTTTCTATTGCTACTAGTTATAAAGAAGTGTTTGTTGTTTTAAGTGCTCGTAATAATTTATATAAGAATCCACCGACCCCTGAAGATTGGGAAAAAGTTGAGAAAATATGTGAACATTTGGAAGTGTTTAGTAAAACTACCCTTAGTTTTTCAGGAACAAATTACCCTACGGCCAATCTTTATTTTCCTAAAATTTGTGCTTTGAGAATTGCTATTTCTGGTTGGCTTTTATCTCCTCATGATTATGTAAGGAAAATGGCCGACATTATGTTACAAAAATATAACAAGTATTGGGCTAGTGTGAATGGCTTAATGGGAGTGGCAACAATACTAGATCCTAGATACAAAATGGCTCTTATTCGCTTTTATTTTGCAAAAATTTTTGATGAGCATGACTTTGAAATTGAGGTTCGTAGAATTAGTGATCTTCTACGAAGATTGGTTGATGAATATGGGTCTAAGATGGGTAAAACTCAAGGTAGTAGCAACCAACAAGATTTTGATTTGGGTAGTAGTAGCAAATCCAATGAAGAGACCTTTATGCAAGAATTTGCTGAATTTTTACAACAAGATAAGGACTCAAGTCATGATATATCAGATTTGGATAAGTATTTAGATGCTGCTAATGTGCCTCTAGTCCAAGATTTTGATATTCTTAACTGGTGGAAGACAAATGGAGGCACATATCCCATTCTTCAGCAAATAGCACGAGATATATTGAGCATTCCTGTTTCTACTGTTGCATCAGAGTCCGCATTTAGCACAAGTGGTCGGGTTCTTAATCCTTATCGTAGTCGGCTTTTACCGGAAGCTGTAGAAGCTTTGATGTGTACTCAAAATTGGATATGGGCTGCTTCTAAAAGTAAATAGCTAAAATAAAATTTTATTTAATTAATAATATTATTTATTTATTTATTTTAATTAATTCACATTGTATTTGCAGATTGTGGAGAATTTAAGGATGATGAATATGCTAAATTAGTGGGAGAATTAGAGGAAGGATTTGAAACATGTGATATCGATTCTGGAACAAGTGGACTTTGCACCGAATAATTCAAGGCCTAATGAATTTCTTGTTATGTATTTGAATATTTGTAGACTTGTAGTTATTTTTAATATTTGGACTTTGGACAATTTGGAGTTAGTGTTTTTTTTTTAAAATGGTTATTTTTAAAATGGTTGATCTTGCAGTGGTTTTTGTTGGATTTGAGTTAATGGGATTTGTATGCACTGCTACTTTTTCATTAGTCTACTATGAAGTCTGCAGGGTTTCAGTTGACACTTGAAACTTGAAAGACAGTTGCTTTTCTCAATACTAAGTTGGCGGGTATGGGGCGGGGAATTGGCGGGGATGGGGCGGGGGTTTGGCGGGTATGGGGTGGGGGTTTGGCGGGTATGGGGCGGGGACGGGGATGGGGCGGGGGTGGTTTTAGAGTTGGACCCGCCGGGGCGGGGACGGGGATTATTTTCAGACCCGACATGGGGATGGGGATGGGGATGGGGATGAAAATGTGAGGCGGGGATGGGGATGGGAATGCCAAAATCCGCCCCGCCCCGCCCCGTTGACACCCCTAGTCACTTGTAACATCTCCAAAACCGTGCAAAATTGTACAACCTACATGAAGTAGCTTGCTTGTCAACTACAAAAACGACATCCTGCCCAATAGATTAAACTTAAATGTACAACTTTTTCTTACATCATAATTTTGTAGTAGAAGTAGATGTGTGTCAAACAAATAGCATAGCATACTTCATTGTTTATTTGCAGTTGTCCACTCTTTATATCTTCATGATACTTTATGAAGATATAAAGAGTGGACAACTACTGAACTACATAGTACCAAGCAATAAGGTTTGGCCTAGCTATTGGTAATGTTTGATCTCGTGACTTGAAAGTCATGGGATTCGATTTCATTAGGGGCTCTTTAAATAATAAGTCTGACTTATAAAATTGAATTAACATTTATTATTGTCCGTTCACTTGTAAAGTCAATTATCATTAATCTAGGTGTCCGTTCAATATATATGATGCTTCTCTTTAAAGAATTCAAAATTCTAAAATATATATTAATCTTAAATGTCTATTAGTCAATCAATATAACAACATAACAACACATTTGTTTACTTGTTCATTTTGCTATCTAGTTTTTCACTTGAGAGATTATATAGGGGGTTATTTGAAATAATAATGTATTGTAACAACGAGCTTAATTAATCATTCCACGTTACATAGAAGTCAAAAAATTTGTGAAATACACTTTGAAGATAAGATTATGCTTGTATTTTTGTAGTGGATTTAAAGTGGTTAAACATGTTGTATACACTACAACTTTTTAAAAAAGCAAAATTTTGTACTTCTTTCGTGCTCAAATTTTACAAGTTTTATGCATAGAATGTTACCACAGTTGCAATTTTTTTGCTACACTATAACTTAAATGGAAAAATCTTAGTTAATAACTCCAATTACCAATCTTTGGGATCTTGATGATAGAGAATAATAGATAAGAATTAGGGAATGCTTGAAGGCATATATTATTGTTAGAATCTAGGAATCCAATGCTAAGCATGAACCCAAATTCGAACAAATTAACACCTCGTTAAATGGATAAATATTCTGATTTAGGGAAACGACAGAAGATGCATCAAAATATGTCAATTTGCACTCCCTTAATTAATTACAAAATTACATAAATACACTCAATAGTAGTAATTAATACTGTAATTCTTAATTAAATTGCGTAGGACGGCAATTGCATGACAACGATGGTCGTGCTTATTACTCACTCCGATACAATTATACTACAAATAATGTGTCAAAACTGTCACATCATATTTGGAATGATTTTTTATTGATTGGACATGAATAAACGAAATTAGGAGACAAGTAAATGAGGAGTGTTTTTGTTTGTGATTTTTTGTTCTATCACTTCTATGTTACTCCATAATTTTCATGTAATAGTAATAAATTGAAATTATATTTACAATTAAAATAATATACAAGTTTATAAAATTATAATAATGGGCTATCTACAAATTTTTATATGTGGGTCACCAATAATTATTGGTTTGACCACTTCACATATAACTATATAATAAGTCAATTAGTTGAGTTATGAAATTTATGACGTTGATCAAATGAAATTATTTTGATGGATGGAGGTTACTCATATAGAAAATGTGGAAACTCTTAAAAAGAAATGGAACTATTCGATCTTTTAATTCAAAACAAAAGAAGAGAGATTAACGAATGAATAAATGAGATAACTTTTTGTTTAAGTAACTGATATTTATGATATGATAAAAGGAAAGTTAGAGTTACTCTTATGAATAAAATATGTTTTACTAATAGAATATATGAGGTTACTCGTATGAAGAGATATAGGTTATTCTTATAAACAAATGTGATCACACCATGTGACTGACTACCTATACTACAAGACTTGTTGTAGGTTATATGTTAGGCCAATCCTCCGTCGATGTAAATATAATGTCATATTATCATGTCGATCCTTGCTACGCCCTGACTCAGGCCCATACCGACTCACATGTTTAGAAGGTCATAATCATGGTGTACCCCATATGCTTAGTACCACACCTTATGTACATTTTATATCATCAGGCAAGTAAATTGAGACGAAAGGAGTTCCTATAACCTGGCCGATGCAGCATATAAAATCAATCCTTCCAAGATATTCAATGAATTAAGAGAGCAATGCAAAGGAAGGAATATAAAGAAGTGAATAAGGACAAGAGAGTAATGGTTGTCCTAAGGTAGGGTACTATTGAGAAATTGCCAAAAAAGGGGCTCATAAATTACAAAAGTGAGAGAGAGAAAATATACTACGAGTAGAGTGTAGCATAGTAAAAAATAAAATAAAAATATATAAAAACTTTACTATATAAAACGACACAGCGCCCCCGACAAAGATTTTGGCAGTACGGACCATAACCATCCATGTATTCTTCCCCTAAAATATTACTCTTAAAATAATTTTATAAATAAATTAAATACTCTTTTGATTTAGTCATCAAATGCAGTATTATACTAATTATTATTCCATAATATTGTACTAATAAAAGGTGGTATGTAAGGGAGGCTCAAGATTTAAAAAATTTGTTTGCTTGTTGTTTTCACATTAATTAATATGACTCAAAATTCCTTCTAAAGGAATATATGTCGTGTTGGTATAACCAACCGATAACTATAATACGAGGAGAATGATTCTATTTTAATTTATGCATTTCTCACTTGTATTTTTATAGATTGCAAAATACTCTACCAGATGGGGTATTTGCTCTCTTTATTGTCAAATGTTCTTCTTATTTGAACGGTGATTATGTCACAAACAAGTTAAAAAATTTCTGGCTTTACAAGAATGATTAACATTTTACATATTTTTACTGTAACTAAGAGTAATCAATGTAAATATCAAATAATCCGATACAAAAAATATATACTATATTAAATAATTAATTTTTGGGGGAGATGGAGGGACGGTTTCCTCCTCTAATAAAATTACGTTAAAGTTTACTAACATGACAATATTTACAATCTACTAGTTTAAGGCCATGCATGCATGTTCAATTCAATCACACTAGCTAGTAGTTATAATCTTCTAGTGTAATTGTTAGTTAGCGGTTGAGGACTTGAGGTCGATGCAAGTTAGATTGCAAGTTATCAATGGTTTCCAAGGTCAATGCCGTCTTTTCACTTGAAGCTTGAAAAGACGGCATTGACCTTGGAAACCATTGATAAAAGACATAATTTTGAAGGAGATTTTAGTCATAATCTTGAGCATAGTATAACTATAAACCATGTAGATTAATTAGTTTAGAATGGAAAGTTTGTATTGTAGCCAAAGCATGAGCGGAGGTTATCAGTTAAGGAGTAAAACAATGAGTATGTATGTAATGTCTCTTGGAAATTGTATCATTCCCTTTTGTCATCATCTCAAGACCTAAGATAGATTATACATGACCAAACAATTTTGACTCCCTTGAAATAATAAGCAAATTACTTCATTGTTTTCACTGATTCACGGGGTCTTGGTTCGTTTTCTCTAGGGGTGAGCAAATATTCCGGGTATTCAGAATTGGAATCGAAACCGGTTAGAAACTGGCGAGTTCGGAAACGAAATTGGACCCAGTGGTTCTAATTCGGGTAATAAATTAAGGATCCAGTTGTAACCGGTTTCAATTCCAATTCTCGATTTTTTGGACCTGGAATCGGTTGGGTACCCAGTTACCCAACATATGTTACACTAAATAAGTTTTTAAAAATAAAATTATGTTAAATGTATCTAGTTAGTAAAAAAATAAATATTAATACCTAACATAAATAAAATAGCTTAATGCATATATAAATACAAGTGTTCAACGCTAAAAATGAAAATAGAATAAAATATATAAGTATTATAATTTATAATATATTTTAACACTCTTTTTGTTTGGAAGATCATTCGTTCTTCACTCTCTTGCTTTTTTTTACCCGCGGGGAGCGCAACAACCAAGGATTATATACATAAGTGGGTACCCGAAACCGGAACCAGTACCCGATGGTTCCAATTCCAAGTCCTAAATTTTAGGACCCGGTTAAACCAATTCCGGTTCCGAATTTTAAGACCCGGTCCCAATCAATTCCAAATTCAGGTTCTAAAATTTTGACCGGGTACCCGGTTTGCTCACCCCTAGTACTCTTCACATGTTCAAGCTTTGTTCTTTCCTAGTATAATCTTGTTTAGGGGGACAAATTGGAGTTTATCACATATTCACATCAACATCCTTACAGAATTACTGTAAACGTCAGATATAATAGTTAGTTGACGTGCGTGAGGAGATTGTACCTAAGATTTAGAATTAAATTTTATTTATATCAATTTATTCTGATCTTGTGACTAATTACACTAAAAAAACTACTCCGTATAAATTTAAGCATATCAATTCATGGCTAATCACTGAATATAAGAAAGTAATGTTCATAATGATTGTAAAAAAAAAATTCGAAAGTAATGTTTACAATGAGATAAGAGTCCCTATATTTCCCTTTGCACCTAATTTGTTTTTTTTTTTTAAAAAAAAAAATCCTTAGATGATACAAATTTGTGTATGATATAATTTAGTTATATATATGAATTATTATTATTATTATTATTATTATTATTATTATTATTATTATTATATATAGTACAAAGTATAACAAATAAATACAGAGTAATAATTAGTATTTCGTATAACAAATACAAAAAACTAACATTTACTTGTATTACAAAAATTACTTTTGTTTAACGTATCTAAATTATAATCTTTAATTTTAGACAACAATTCCACCAAGGATAATACATCATACATAGCTAGAGTTTACTCTCATTGACTACATCAAAGTCACCTTTTAAATTTTCTTTCACCCCCTTCTTTTAATTTATGTCCTTTTTGATAGTATTTGACGAGAAATTCCTACCTCCTTACTATACTCCTTTTTCCACCAAACTTTTTCAATTTTTAATTTTTAGATGTTTCAACCCCACTTTTTTTAGATAAAGCAAAAGCCTAAAAAAAAATAAAAAAAGGGACAATTAGGGACTAGTCCCCTTCTCCTCTCTCACACCCCCCCCCCCTCCAAAGAAATTCTTTAGTTTGTATTTATAAAATAAGAAATTAAAAAAGAAAAACCCTTATATAATAACAAAGATATATAAAAAGAAACACAAATTCATTAAGAAATAAAGAAAGAGAGATAATTGAAACTCCATGATTCAAAAAACACACATGCCTTGGGTTTTGCTCCCTATTTAGCTTATATTACTACTATTTCTACTCACTTATTAATAAGCTAAATTAAAAGCAACCCAAATCAAATCCTCTTGAAAAGTTTCTACAAAAGCCCTCTCTTGGACCTTCAACCACCCAAAAACTCTAAAAAAAAGAGAGGATAGATAATAATGAATAGGGGCGTTTTGCAAAACTCTCCGGTGCAACAAATGATGGCAGCCGGAAATCCAAGCTGGTGGCCTAACATAAACAATTTGATGAGACCTCCCATTTTATCTTCTCATCATCATCAACCACTGCTTTCGTCGCCTTCTTCGTTCTTAGCTCCGCCTCTGAATAATAATAGTAACAACAACGATGAGAACAACAATAATAACAATAATGTTTTCCAAGCTCAATATAATATGAATTCCTCTTCTTCTTGGCTTGGTGATCATCCTAGCAACAACAACCATCATGAGCAGCATCATCATCATCAACTTCCTGAGTCTTGGAGCCAACTCCTCTTGTAATTATACTCACCTCTTTTTTTCTTTTTTCATTTTCTTTTTTTATTTTTTTTAATCGATCTATCTATCTATGTATATGTCTGTTTTCGTGTCTACCTTTTAATTTGTTCCTCCTACTATGATATGTAAATATACGCGCGCACACACATACACACATACAAATCCAAACTATAATCCCTTATATCTTTGAATGAGTGATTTATTATCTATGCATGTCTCAAGATTATTGTATAGTTCCCTAACTAGGTTTTCATTCATTCCTAATTTATTAGGGTAAGGTGATTTACATTTTTTTTTTCCTATTCATTTTTAATATTATTGTCTCTAGCTCTATAGATCCGATCTAGCCTTGATGAAATTTCAGTATATATAATTAATTCATAATACAAGTAACCTAATTATTAGATGTTTCAATTTAATTTAATTACTTATTAATATATACATATGTATTTGTGCAGGGGTGGAATTTTCTTAGAAGAAGAAGCAAAAAAAATGGAGACAAATAATTGGGAAGAACAAGTTGTGCTTCAACAACAACAAGCTAATCATCATCCTCATCTTGTAGATGTGAAGCAAGAAAGCTCAGTAAATAGTTATAATAGTAATAACAATAATAATAATAATAATGTTTATAATGATCAAGAATTTCAGCTAGTAGCAGCAGCTAAAGCAGCAAATTGGTCTCATCATCATGCTCAACTCAATAAAATTCCTGTTTCTTCTCCTCAATCTTGTGTTACCTCTTTTAGTACTAGTAGCAACAATAACACCACCACCAACAACAACTTGTTGGATTTCGCCTCGTCGATTTCTAGTGACAATCTTCATTCTAGACATCGTCCTCCTCCTCCTCCTGCCCCCGATCGCTCCACCGAGGTAAGAAAAAATAAATAAATAAATAAAATAATTCCATTATCATCTAATTTCTTGAATTTTTTTCTAGAAATTATTGGTTTACCTAGTTATATTTATTTTTTATTTTTTTTGGGTGCGAATTAGAGTCACTTGACAATTGATTAAATTTTAACATGCGTTGTTAATTAATTTAGGGTAATGCTATATATAGCCCTTAGGGCTACAAATAAGCATTTAATATCTTTCCTTTTTTGTTATAAGTTTAGGAATGCAATACAAAATCATGCGCAAATCAGTGTAATTAATGAATATATTTCATTAATACTTTTCCTCTTTTACCTTCTTATACATAGCCCTTATGGTTACGTAAATCATTTTTCATTAACTTATTATTATGTATACTCGTACATGAATTATAATTTCTTTAATTTATTTGGGCGTGTATAGTGTAACAGCAATGCTAGTGGTGGGGCGGTAGCGAAGAAAGCCAAGGTTCAACCTTCTACAACTCCATCGACTGCTTTCAAGGTAAATAAAATCTAGTTGTATGACAAAAAACAAGCAAGAATATAATTTTGGTTATCTCACTTTCACTGAATTTTTCTCCCTCCAAATCTTTTCTTCCTCGCAAAAACACAAGTATAAAGGCACAAAAACACATGTAAATACATACCTACTTTGTGTAACATCTCTTGTCTTTCTCATATGTCTTTTTTTTCCAAGGATGATTATTCTTTCTTTCTTAACCCTATCTATGTACCTCTCGTCTCTATTCTCGTCCATAGATGAAGATATAGCATTCGGGGGTAGATAATATCCAATTTTACCGTATTTTTTATTTAATAATTCTTGTTTGAGACGGTTGAATAATAACGTACCCTGCATAATACAGGGGTTACTTTCATAATTAACTTGTAAATAGAATGAGATTGTCTCATTCATACAAAATTAAGAAATTTGCCCTTTTTTTAATAACCCTTTTATTGAGTTATGTATCTTGAATTAATTAATTAATAATTCATGTATCAATTCAATGTTTATTCTAACTTTATTATATGTTTTTTTTTTTCAATATTGGAAAATCAGGTGAGGAAGGAGAAATTAGGAGATAGAATAACTGCCCTTCATCAGCTTGTCTCACCTTTTGGAAAGGTAATCCATGATTACACATCATCTACTATTATTAGTCAAGTATAATTAGTAATTAATAAGCACCATTATTATATATAGCTTTGAGTTAGCTAGCTAAATAAGCAAACTAACAATTATAACATGCAAACTTCTTTTTGTCCAGGCATCATAATAATAAAGTGTAACTTTTTTCTATACATGAAACCTTACTCAATTATATTCTTTCCAATTTTCGGCTTATTAATATGTTACACCTAAAACTCATTTGATTAATGTAGCATTAATTTGCAATTAAAATAAAACGGAACAAGTATTGTATAGAAGTATAATTCTCTTTTTGTAAATTAAAATTGCATGAATGAAAATATGAATCTTGTGATAAAAGTATAACTCTTTTTTTTTTTCTTCCTTTATTTTTTTCTACAGACTGACACAGCATCTGTCTTGTTAGAAGCCATTGGCTACATTAGATTCCTTCAGAGTCAAATTGAGGTAAGAATGGAGAAATTTATACATAAACTATGTACATTATACTTTATACTTTTTTAACTAAATTAATTAATAGATTATACTATTGTTTATTTTATTTATTAATTATGTAAACATACAAAAAAGTTGCATTTCTCAAAACATTCTTTTGGACATATGGTCATATAAAATTCCCCCCTCGAATTCTGCAGGCCCTCAGTCTTCCATACCTAAACACTGGAGCAGGAAACAAGATGCAGCCTCACCCTGTAAGAATCAATTCATTTAATTGCTATTCATTATTTTAAGAGACTTTATAGATTCGCGAATGTTAACTAGTTTAATTGCATAATTCACACCAAACTGAGAGTCGAAACTCTCTTTTGTATGAATTTGAACCAATGGCAGATCTATTAAGGGGCATGGGTGGCACTGGCCCTGTCAAAAATTAATTTTTTTTTAATTTTTTTTTATTTAGGTAAATGTTTAAATTTATAGGTTAAATACAATTTTAATGCAATAAATCATTAAATTAGCTATGTCATGCATAGTGGTAATGCATTGAGTTTGTGCTAAAAGTCTTAGGTTCAAGTCCTCATATAGGCATTTTATTTTTCAGTTTTATTTATTGCCCCTCCACACTAAATATTCTACATTCGCCATTTATTTGAACGGTTTTGTATCTTTTTATTTTAATCACCTTCAATTGACTCATAACATATCAAATTCGACCTAGTAATAGTCCCAAGTGACACCTACACGTATAACGGTATAATTAAGTCTCATGTCACTAGAATTTATGATGAAATTCGATTTCTGTTTAAAGTTGAGTTTGATTAAGTATTTATGTAATTAGAAAAAACTACTGAATTTCAAATTATATAATAAATAATAAAAATAAGAATACATCCATACAATAATTTTTTTATAAAATTTGATAATTTTCTTAGAAGATTAAAAAATAATGGTGTGATAATGCTTGAATTTGTAGATTCAAGGGGAGAGGAAGTGTATATTTCCTGAAGACCCTGGTCAGGTAAAGCTTTATTGGATCCATGACCCCTCTTTTTAAGGGCATGTACCAAACTTTGGGTTTTGAAAAATAATTGATTTTCAAAATAAAGCTGTCACTTTTTTCATTAACTTTATTTTGTTTTGTTATTCTTTTAAGAAACAAAATTTTAAAAATTACCAATGAAAAAATAAAAAGAAAGGAATTGGGTTTCCAAAAAATAAAAAATTTAGCAGCTTTCCTGAGATTATAAAAAAAGTTTAGCAATAAATTAAAGCAGTGATTATTGAAGAATAATGATCAAAGTTCCTTTATTATTATAATTGTATTTGACTCCTCTTAAAAAGCTGATTAGTGTAGAAGATGCTGATGCCTTTATTCATGTATGTTTCAATCTTTTGCTACAGCTCTTGAATGACAATTGCTTGAAGAGAAAAGGAGGTCCTGATCAGGTAACTATTACCTTTACATTTTAACAAGCACCCATGAGGAATCAAACTCGCTTTTACATTTTATCAAGTCTATCGGGGTACACTTAGAGTTAGGTGTACTCAATATAAACACTCGTTCTATTGGTAATTTAAATGTACCATAATAAAACATCGATTGGTACTTGTATGAAAAAAAAATAATATTAAGAACAGAGAATATGAAATAAGAAAAGTTAGGTGATTGGACAAATAACTTGTACCAAGTTTGAGTACTTACCAATCTATACATGTGATTGATTCCAATTAACTTACACAAGCTAAGTACTTCCTATAATTAATTTTTGTTTTGCCAGATTTTTGTAAAGGTGTATACAAAATATATCCTAAATCCGTGACAAATATTATCATACTATAATACCTTATAAGAAAATGAGTATGTGTATACTAATCTAAATTTCTTTTGATATAAATAGGATTCATATGAAGAGGCAAAGGACTTAAGGAGTAGAGGGCTATGTTTAGTTCCGGTGTCATGCACATTACATGTGGGAAGTGACAATGGAGCTGACTATTGGGCTCCGGCACTCGGCGGCGGTTTCAGGTAGACGGAATAGGGATCTAGTATGTGCATCAACGAACGGCACACCGAAGCTTCAATTGAAACGATATAACATCATTAGCAGTCAATCTGCCCCCAACAATATCTTCCTATATGAAGAAAACAAGGTTGATTGCTCCTGATGCTATGTTCTATTTCTCTTGTATTGCATTTAAGTGTGCTGTAAATTTAATTTAGATTTAAGATTTCAAGCTAGTGTTTTTAATCTAGTTTTAACAATAAGCTACTACTATTTTAATCAAGATTGCTCATTTTATTTTAGTATATTATTAATATTATCAATTTAGTTTTATGGTCTCTTTTATAATTGTGCAATACTCTATTATTGGGAACCAAATTAAATTTCCAAATCATTATTTGGGACTTTACCTAACCAAACTATACCACCGTATAATTATTGAGGTAAAATGATATTATTACTTAAGTTTTTTTTTTTTTTTTTTTTTTTTTTTGGAGAAAGCCGATTACTTAAGTATCTAGATCGACATTCTTGCTTATCTTTAAAAACAGCTCTAAAAATAAAAAAAAAATAAAAATAAAAAATCTTAAAAATACTAACTTATAATATCTATAAACTATGTACCAACAAGGTCGAACAAAATGCCGCAATAAAAAATAAGTTATTGTCTTGCATGTAAGGTTACAAAACTAATGATGAGATATTTGGGAAGATGAGCATTACTGCATTAGTGAATTTAACTGGCTTGCTAATTTTACACTTTATTATCTTAGGTTTCGCTTATGAGGAAAAGTCGCATCTTAACTCTGTTTATGATAACTAGATTAGTGCCCGTATGATGCACGATAGTAATATATCTTTTTTGCATAATTAATTTGTGAAATTATATAAAAATAAGGCAACTCATGTTGAATAAATAAATGCAATGCATATAAGAAAGATGAAATAATAAGGCAAATTTTTTTTAAAACTACAATTGACTAAAAAAATAAATTATTTTTGATTAGTTGTGTTGAAAATATTTAAAAATAGTATACATCATATTGCATTAATGATGCATGTTATTCCCAATAAAACTATCAATATTGATGTCGTATGACTTTTTATTAATGAATTAGTTTAGTTCAAAAAAAAAAAAAAAAAAACCTATACAATGTACTTCCAAAAAATAAGCTAAGTAGAATAATTATTTAAAAAAAAAAACTTAAAGTTGACATCATATATTATATTGGCGGGAAATTTTTTAATGATAGTTTGACATAGGTCCAATGATCGACGTAAGCATGACCACTTTTAATAATAGTTAATAGATTTTTTGGGGGAAAAAAAGTATAAGTTGGTAAAATAGAATTGTCTTTTTTTTTTTTTTTTTCATTGAACCCCACTATTGTACAACTATATAATGGTAATTTAAATGTTAATATTGTATTTTTGGCTCCAGAATTTATACTCTCCAATATATTTCAACCTTCTAAATTATAGCTTATTCTCACTTAATTAAAGATCTCAAAATCTTGTGTAACTATTTTAAGTTAATTAAACACGAAATAAAAAGGAATACAATTATTATAAAGATAATATATAAGATTAGGAATAATATACTATTATAGTTGTATTATATAAATATTCCAAAAATAAAAGATTTTTCCTAAAAAGAAAGGGAGAGTTTTAATTTGGAGGGAAAAAACAGTACCAAAAAGTGACATGTGTCATTCCTGGTGTCTATTTTAATATTATGTTATTGATTTAGACCCTATTTATTTTAAATTTTACCCTTAATTTTTTTATTTTTTTATAACAATATACAAAAAAACCTAATATTTTAATCATATGGATAATAGTAATTCAATATAGTACAATTTGAAACACATGTAAGGTTTTTATTTTTTATTTTTAGTACGTATTACTTCCTCCGTTCTTTTTTACGTGACCCGCTTTGACTTTTACACTATTCACCACCCCTCCTTTGACTGTCTTTTGTGAATAATATATAAGGAAAAACATATTCATGTGGGATATTTTTAAATTCGTCTCAATATATACTATCATAATATATAACTTTTATAATTTTAACTTATGAAAAATTTAAGTTATTAATCGTTAAAGTTTTGCATTGACAAACATGATAAAAGAAACAGGTCAAGAAACAAAAAACAGAGGAAGTATGTGTTGCTCTTATTTATATAAGGCTATTTGAAATAAAATTTTAAAAAATAAAATGCATAATCATGCCCGCATTCATAATGGATTATGATAGGTGCTGGCAATAACAACTATAAAATTGATACATAAATAATATTAGGGTCAATTGAGTGTCCACTTGCTAAGCCAATACAATGCATCAAATTGTAACAATAGATAGTCTTTCATTTCTATTTACCTCCTCCCCTTACTGACATCTAAATGAAAGAATTAAGGTATTCCCTGAATATGATCATCAGTGGTGAATGAAGTCCCATCTAAAAGGTGCTATCAAGTCACCGGTTGACTAAACTCTTTCTACTAATGTTGTTTTGTTTCTTTGTTTTTCCGGCTGTTATGTTGCCCCTACTTAAGTAAGGGGCGAATTTCTGATAGTTTTTCAATGTTATAATATAAGTTTTTTCTTTTTGATTTTAAAACATAAATAGTAATTCACTCTAATTGATGAAACTTTGCCCAAATAAAATTTAAACAAAATAGAAAAAAATACAAGATTAATACAATATATTGTTTAACAAAATTGCAGAGTAGTTGGCCAGGATACTTGATGATGACATGATTAACCATCCTCAAGTTGGATATTGAAGATAGTAGTTCAGACCAACATAATTTATAGTCAATTTGTTATAAATTTTATGATGTAATAGCTCGAGTATATAAATAGTTGTCATAACAACTTCTGTATTCATCTTTGATATAAACCTCTCCTGTTTTTCTCTCTTTTCTAAAAAGTTCAAATAAGTTGAGCTAAGGGTTGATTAATTCCGATGAGATCAGATAAGAGTCAATAAGTTCCAATAAGGTGTAATAACACCTTATATATGGTCCAATAAGATAAGATAAGATAAGATAAAGGTTGATAAATTTAAATAAGTTTAGATAAATTCAAATAAGATAAGTGTGGGATTAATAAGATAAGTGAAATTCAGGTGATGAAAACACATACTTAAAATTGATGGTGTGCAAAACAAATTATAGATTTATTGATTACAACATAACAGTGATGTTTACCATGAGAGGATTGGAAGTAGAAGAATGCTCTAAATCTCTAACAATGAGAGCAGACCAATCAGCTAATAAATAAGAATGGAAACTTATGCAAGAGTGCAAGACTTGAAACAAATTTGGAAAGGGAGAATATGACATTAGCACTGATAGTAATTTTAGATCGATAATATTGAAATAGATAAGAAAATGTATAGGTGAAGTCCTCATACTTCTTTCCTCAGACATTTTATTTAATGCTCCAGCACTTTATATGAATCTAACTTACAATGTGAATTAAAAGTATGGGAACAACAATGAAGAGAAAATCCACAGCCATTGACACCATGTAGGCACTGGAATACTTTGCAGTAGCCGAATCACCATCATCTTTCTTTGATGACCTCTGCGATTTAATGGAACCTGAGAAAAGATCAGTCTTCTAAGCATTTGCAACAAAGAGTAAGTAAATTCCACACATAATGGAATTTCTAAAGCATAAGAATGGACAAATTTGGATATACTTTTCATGTTGTTTACTAAGTAACCTCCTCACCCTTTGACAGGCAATAGTGCAATACAACAAAAAGAATGCGTCACACAATTTTTATATTGAGATAAACATACTCCCTAATTTAAAAGGAATATATAGCTGTAGTAGTGAACCTTGGTCAAAGATGGGAAAAATGAAGATAACAAAACTTCAGGAAAAAAAACACAAATCAATGCTGCAAGGTTGAACTTAACTATCATGAAATGTATACAGAACAGAAACAGGAAGTCACAAATATGGATAAGATAAGCCATATGATCTTTTAAAACTTCATATATCACATATGAGAGAAACAATAAGAGCTTGTATTGTGCAGAACTAAGACCAGTACATATAGTGACATCCCAATGACCCCATCCCAATGATCCCATCCATCCTAATACAGGAAAATTTACTATGAACTATCAGCATATGCTGGAGGACAAAATAATACATAAAATATCCTCATGTTATTTATCAAGTGACCAGGTTGAACCCACATCCTTGTTTAAGCTAAACCTCCGACTTCTGAAGATGAGAAAACGAACAAGATGGGGAAAAAGGACTTTATAATAG
The DNA here is from genome assembly GCF_001683475.1 of Chenopodium quinoa. NCBI lineage: Eukaryota > Viridiplantae > Streptophyta > Magnoliopsida > Caryophyllales > Amaranthaceae > Chenopodium > Chenopodium quinoa. The sequence goes on from NW_018745003.1 coordinate 1,038,593, forward strand.
CTATGCTTTTGAAGTTGGAATTATCTACTTGAAGTTGGAATTATCTACTAAACCGTCAAGGGTTTAGAATAAATGCGATGATAACTCAGAAGAAAGCAGGAGAAATTTGTTAAGCTCGGTACCTAGGATAATTTTGGAAGTTTTAGTTCAAAGAAGGGTTCTGTCAATATAACTGGATCTAAGTGCTTGAAAATCCAAAGTTTCCTTCCAACCTAGCAGAGAGTATTTTAATTCCTATCTGACCATGTTCAACAACTAAAATCGGAAAGACAAATTTAGCATAATGTAGTGCCAAGAAAAGTTCTATAGACTGTGTTGTATACTTATGGAGCATAATCAACAGAGACAGCAATAGCCCAATACCTATAAACAGACTCCCACCCTTGGCAAGTAAAAAGATTCGGTTACATGAAGTTCTTTAATTGCAATGTCCCACATACCTTTACCCAATGAGCGAACCACAAGCATGGAATTAACTTCAACCATCTTCTCACAATCTCAACTATCATTTTTCACTCCCTAAATATCATATCAAAAAAAATCCAGAAAATTCTCCTGCATCATATGTTCCGATACCGAGTCGTAGTAACTAAATTCATTTCAACAGTATAACAGAAACCCTAAATTGTTCTATTCATTGACACAACAATAATCCTTATTATTGCACAATAGAATTCAAATATTTTACATAGAAATCAATCAGTAGCTAATTTTAACAGCTGCTGTAACACTTAAATAACATACCAGAAACGTAATTAAATCCAATTGCACGCCGAAGAAGCACAATAATCTGAGAATTAGTCAAAAAAAATGCAACAAATTCAATTAATTACTCCATTCCAAAGTGAAATCGAACAATAAGAAATCAACGAAGCAGAAATATTATAGAAAACTTACGGGAATCACGAATGAAATTGAGAAAATGTCGAGCAAAGATGATCCAGTTAAATTGCTAACAAAACTAAATTGATACAGACAATAATTTACAAATCAATCAATTCAGATTATTCAAGGTTGAAAACAAAGGAGGAGAGAGTAAGTTGAAGAAGAGGTTAACTGTTCTTTGAGATGCTTGTTATGGTTAAATGACATTGTTGAAGAGAAATCCTCCATTGTTGATGTTGAAAGGAAATGCTACTGTTCTTCAAGTTTCTGCACTTTCTTTTGGTAGTTGTATGACGAGAAATTCCCATATGAAAATGTATACAAGTATTACTCATGTTCGAGTAACGAGGAGAATGTGGTTGTACTTGTACACTTGTCCTCGGTATCGAGAGGGAGTCCACTTTACGAGTATTAGAATATTTATTGTTCTATCTCAAAATTACTTAGTATATGGCAAAAGGAAGAATTTTCCTTATAACACCTTATATGCGCTTAACTCTATCATTTCTTTTTAACGTGGAATACTTAGATGTGTTGTTTAAAAAGGATAGGATTCAACTATATTAGTATACTTTTACGGAGTATTAAGTATACTAATACAGTTTTTTTTACAAAAATATATCCTTAATGCAATATACACGTAAAAGTATGACAATGAGAAATGCACTTTACATATACAAGTACAAAATGCAATATGTAACTCTAAAAAAGATATCCAAATTTCAAAAAAAATAAAATGTAGTACTTTGTATTTCTGTGTGATATATATTGCTATTTTATGTAGCAAAACATGCAAATCTTCTACACAATTGATAAAATTGATTATACAAATATAATCTAAGCCTACAATATAATCTTAAACTAATTAAGTGGCCAAAACTTGAAAGTAGACCAGAGAAACATATAAAAGGAATGGTTATAATGGAGATAAATGGAATGGTGTAGAAAATATAGATTGTTATACGTTGTTAGCTACTTGTGCAAAATCAGAAATTTCTCCAAAAACTTGATGCTTTCTTGGCGGTATGCTTGTATAATCTCCAATTGCAGTACAACTTAATGTAACAAAATGCCTGTTTGTGATGGTTTCTTTGATATGCTTCGGTAATCTTAACGTATATTTATAGTCATCCTCTTTAGTCCTATTCCTGTATATTGAATGTCCGGTAGAATGTGATCTTGGAAACTTTTCACTTATGATCGGAACTTCTCCATTTCCCTTACCATCGAACAATATCCCTTCATCAATAGGCTCATCATCCTCCTTAATCACAATGCTAATCGCGTCATCATTATTCCTGGGATCATTTCCATCGACAATTTCATCTACATTATTGTTTCCGGTACTAGTTCTTGTACTCTCTATGTTGGGAAGCCTCTCGGGTGATTGCCTCGTGTCTAAGGCATCAAGGTTTCTCCGACAAACCGGACATGATTTATGAGACTCAAACCACAAATCGATACACTCTTGATGGAAGACATGGCAACAAGTCGTCAAGAGTCTAAGGACATCATCATCATCAAACTCGCACAAGCATATAGCACATTCAAGGCCGTACTTGTCACGTCGATAATCTTTTACACTTGAATATGTAAATGTTGGAAATGAGTTTACAATGCTTAAGTCTAGGCCAGGAGGAGTAAGGCTAGTTGGATTAATAGGGGTTCCACTAGGAGTTTGCCTATTATTCAAAGAATTAACTATATTTTCTAGAAAACATCTACAAAAATATATGGAAAAGAAACCTACAAAGAACATGACTAATAGAAGTATGGTTAACACGAGTGTAACGGGTGGAGTAGGGTCTTGAGGAAATGGTGGTTCGGGAATAGGCGCATCCGACGTCGACATCGGCGTATTGATGATCAAAGGGTTTGATTATTGGCCGGAAATTTATTACTCCGGCCTCAACTTTTTGCATTTGAAATTTTTTGATTTAGGATAACTAAAAAACCATATTCTACCTTGATTGAAATTTTATTTTTTCTTTTGTGAGGGTTGTTTTGAGAAAAAAGAGAACTTGTAGAGCAAATATGCATGAGATTAGAGCGTGGGTTCCTTAAATAAAGGTTTGACATGTAATTGAAGTTGAAGTGTGTAAGAGCTATTACCTACCATTTGTGTTGAGCGAGTCCTTGTGAGAAGAACTAGGAAATTTGTTGAGGAGGTTTTAATTCATAAACATGGATTTATAATATAAGAATAATGACATTTTTATCAAGAGATTAGTGGTTAATAAAATCTATTTTCTCATAAAAACTTTATCACGATAATATTTAGAAATTTTGGTAATTTCGTAATTTAACTCAATATATGTAATTGAATTTCAAATTTTTAATATATTTGTTTTTTATGAATAAAAAGGTAAAAAACTATCCATTACTACAAATTAATGTTGAAAGCTCGAATGTAATTGTTTATTTTGTTGTTAATGTTGATAAATTTATGGGGAAAAAATTTTGAATTCTCGTATATAATTGATAAAGTTCCAATTTTTTTTTTTTCTTTTTTTGAATTATAAAGTTACAATTTAACAAGAAGATAATTGAAGATGGATTTTTTTTTTATTTGAACAACATATCTTTTATACATAAATGTCCTTTTTTTAAATGTTAGGGTTATGAGTGTATAACTGAAGAAAATAAAAAATATTATTAGGAATATAAGTGTTTGGGTCCAATTTAGTCCAATTGGGCCTAGTCACTGAATGATCCAATTAAAAGCCCAAGGTCGAGGTTCAATTCTCCAATTGTGCTAAAGTCAAAGATCAGTCCTCAAGGCAAGCCAATTGGGCTAAGGCCCAATTTCTCCATATATGCAAAGGTATAAAAGCCATCAATATAACATTTGTACATTCATTCAAGCAAAGCCTCAAGCAATTAATTCTCTTGCATAGTGTTCTCTTTCCACACACTGTACTGACTTTAGCATCGGAGGGGCCTTCCTCGGCAACACCCCCGAGGCTAGTTTACGTGTGTTTATTGTGCAGGAAACCTTCGGCCCAACATCACTTGGACCGAATCCAGTCTTCTCCACTCCATCGGACCTTCGACAAGGTCCCATTGTTTTCACCCGAAACAATTTGGCGCCGTCTGTGGGGACGACTTTCAAAAATCTTTAAGCCAAGTTTCTAACCAAAATCATCTTGCAATTATCTTAGTAGCAATGGCTAAGAACCGCAAGAGCAAAGACATCCGTCAAGGAGCAGGCGAAAAGCCTAAAACCCCTACACCATCACCCTCACCGGACCAGAACTCTCCCAAGGGTGCCAGCTCGGGGGGAGGATCATACGGGGAGGATTCCCTTTCTCCCGTAATTCGTAACTCTCATCATAGGCCGAGTCACTCTCGGTCTAGCAGGGGTCAGTCCGATCATAGGACACATTCAGTGCCCCAAAGCCAACCATCGACTGTGCGCTCTCATTCCCATACTCGGCCGAGGACCCCTTTGACGGGGCCCAGCTCGGAGGAGGTGGCAAGAGCGCTGGCAGTGCTCATGGAGGCAATGAGGGCACAAAATATGCCACCACCTCGTGATCGAACTCCTCCGCATACCCGGCATCAACGGAGGAAGCTAGACCATGATGGTGGGAAGCTTCCTTCCTTCCGGGAACTGGAAGAGTGGGAAGAGGATACCTGGAAAACTGAAAAAGAGAGGAAAAAGAACCCTCAATTTTTCAAAGGATCCTCAACCTCCCGACCAGAAACGCATAAGAGCAGCAGCTCAGCTTCTCGGCCAGAATCTACTCACCGAGAACAACCTGAGACTGTTCGCCGAAGCGTCCTCGACCGACTCGGCGGCGAGGAACCGAGCGTGCACAGTCGCCTCTCGTTCCCTGCGGCCGAGGCCCAGACTTCCCAGCCAGGGACGAAAACCACTCCTACCTCTCTAAGAGGGCGGAGCGCGGTCCCTCCGGCCAGGAACAAGGGCAAGGCCGTTATGCTACCCGCCAGTTCGCCATTCGAGCAATGGATACTGGAAGAGCACGTGCCCACGGTTAAAATACCGTCGCACATCACATATGACGGGACCTCGGATTCGAAGGACCACGTGGCCTCGTATGAGAATCATATGCATCTTTGCCCCAGATCCGAAGCGACTTGGTGCAAATATTTCCCAACCACTCTCAAGGGGGTCGCGCAAGCGTGGATCTCCAAGGGAGTAAAGCAAGGCTCCATAACAGGGTGGGATGATCTGTCCTCCAAATTTAGGAGCAAGTTTTCCACGGCAAACCGCCGAGAGAAGACTACTGCAGAACTCATGAGTCTGCAACAGGGGGAAACCGAAAGCCTCTGAGACTATCTGACCCGTTTCAGCAACGAGTCATCCAGCGTCTCTCAGCTGGACCAGGGGCTAGCCGTTTTTGCAATGCAGAATGGCCTTCAGCCCGGGAAGTTCCTAGACTTCATGGTCATGCATACCCCGCAGACCTTAGAGGAGGCTCTGAATGCCTCGGATAAATTTATCCGAGCCGAAGAATGGAACAAAGAGAAAACCCAACCTCAATTCGGGGGAGGAAAACAAAAACAAATACCCTTGTCTGAAGGCCAAGGCCATAAGTCAAAGGGAAAGTCAAAGGCCTCGGAGCTATCCTCGGCCAGCGACCCAAAGAAGGAAAAATCTGCCTCATACACAGGCAGATACGAGTCCTACACTCCGCTCTCTCTTCCACACGCCAAAATTTACAGCGTGACGAAGGAGGAGCAGAGTTACCGAAAGCTGAGACCACTCCCAGAGTGGTATCAGCGAAAAAATAAAAATCAGTGGTGCGAGTTCCACAAATCTCCGGGACACAACACTGAGGAGTGTATCCAACTGAAGGACCAGATAGAGGACATGGTCCGGAAGGGATACTTGAAAAAATACATCGCGGATCACCGCGAGAAAAAAGAGTCCGAGAAGTCAGCAAAGGACTCTCGGCAAGACCTCGACTTCCCCCGGAAGAACAGTAAAAAGCCAGAGGGGAAATTCTCTCCGATCAATGTTATCTCGGGAGGAATATGCTCTCGGAGGGAGCACAAGCGACACCTTAGGGCTTTGACTCACCGGGTGAACAACGCTGACATTCAGTCTCCCCAATCGCCGGTGCCGAACATGACGTTCACAGCCGCCGACTGCCGGGGGGTAACGTTCCCTCACGAGGATCCGTTGGTGATCATCGCCACGGTGGCCAACCACGACGTCAGTAAGGTCCTTGTTGACGGTGGCAGCGGAGCAAACATTCTGTTCCGAAAGGCCTACAATCAAATCAAGCTGAAGCCCAAGCACCTTACGCTGGTACCCTACCCGGTATCCGGGTTCAATGGGGCTTCAACTTATCCAGATGGGAAGGTGACACTTCCTATCACCATCGGCTGCGATGAGGCAGCCAGGAACGTCATGATTGAATTTTTGGTCATTGACGCTCCTTCAGTGTACAACGTGATTTTGGGGAGACCCATAATTCATGAGATCCAAGGGGTCGTCTCAACTTATCATCAGCTGATGATTTACGTCTCAGACGCTGGCTTCCCCGAAAGGATACAGGGCAACCAAAAGGACGCCCGAAGGTGCAACTACCTCAAGCCATCCAGTAGTCGCCCAGATGACGATAAGGATGAAGAGGAGAAAGAAAAAGAAAGAGAGCCAAACACAAAAAAGCCGAAAGGCCTAAGTGCTTCGGCCCAAGGATCTGTACCCAGAGATAAAGGGCCCGAAAGGGAAAAGGCTAGCTCTTCAGCTGAACAGAAAGACTCAGAGAGCCAGCTTAAGAACAAAAAGACTGGGACACCTGCTGACATAGACAGCATGCCAGATTCTGAAGAGTCCAGTCCATCAGCAATGGACATGGACCAACAGACTGAAACAGTTGAGTTGGCCGAAGGAGACGTTGAGAAATGTGTAACAATCGGGATGGACCTTGATCCGAACACCCGTTGTGAACTTATTCAGCTCCTTCGGGACAACAGAGATGTGTTTGCTTTCTCGGCAGCTGATATGCCCGGGATAAGTCCAGACCTCATCTCCCATAAGCTTAATGTTGACCCAACGTGTCGACCAATTAAGCAAAAGAAGCGGAATTACTCCGCTAATAAGAACCGAGACATCGCAACCGAGGTCAAAAAATTGCTGGAGGCAGGCTTCATCGAGCCTTGCCAATATCCAGAATGGCTGGCAAATGTGGTGATGGTTTAGAAGGCCAATGGTACCTGGAGGATGTGCGTTGACTTCACGGACCTAAATAAGGCTTGTCCGAAGGATTTCTATCCCTTGCCGAGGATCGATTAGCTAGTCGATTCGACAAGTTGCCATGCCTTGCTTAGTTTCATGGACGCATTCTCGGGGTATCATCAGATCTTCATGCACCCCGACGATCGAGCAAAGACGGCATTCGTCACGAACACTGGGGTGTACAATTACAAAATGATGCCCTTCGGATTGAAAAATGCGGGGGAAACCTATCAAAGGCTGGTGGATCAAGTTTTCGCTGATCAAAAGGGCCGAAACATGGAAGTCTATGTCGACGATTCGATCGTCAAAAGCAAAAAATCTGAGGACCATGTTAAAGACCTGGCTGAAACTTTCGCCACCTTAAGAAAGCATCAAATGAAGCTGAATCCGAAGAAGTGTGTCTTCGGCGTGAAGTCAGGGAAATTCCTTGGGTTCATAGTCAGCAAGAGGGGGATTGATGCCAATCCCTCCAAAGTCAAAGCAGCGCTCGACCTTCCTGAGCCGAAAACAAAGCGGGATGTTCAGCGGCTCACCGGAAGAATGGCAGCCCTCTCGAGGTTCATTTCCAGAGCTTCGGATAAGGGGTTACCTTTCTTCAAAGCCCTGAAACTCCCGAAAACAAAAGAGCTCGTTTGGGAGGAAGAGCAAAAAGAAGCCTTTAAACAGCTTCGGGAGCATCTGGCTCAACTCCCAACGCTGGCTAGCCCAACAGAAGGAGAAACTTTGTACCTGTATGTGGCCGTTAGCCCAGCCACCATCAGTGCAGTACTGCTGAAGGAAGAAAGCAAAAGTCAGCAACCGATCTACTTTGTCAGTCATACACTGACGGATGCCGAGACTCGCTACCCTCTACTCGAGAAAGTCGCTTTTGCGGTAGTAGTAGCTGCTCGGAAGCTGAGATCCTATTTTGATTGCCATCAGATAGTGGTCTTAACTGATCAGCCGTTGGAAAAAGTTCTCGGCAAGGTTGAAAAATCTGGTAGGCTAGCCAAGTGGGCTTTTGAGCTCACCGAATTCAGCATCAGCTACCGTCCGAGGGATGCCATTAAGGCTCAAGCTCTAGCGGATTTCTTGGCCGAATGCTCATACCAAGAAGCGCTAGACAATGAAAAGAAAGTCTGGACCGTGTTTACGGATGGATCTTCCACCGAAAACGGTTCGGGGGCAGGAGCAGTGATAACTTCTCCCGAAGGCAAATCCTTCGAGTATGCACTAAAATTTTCTTTTAAGGCCTCGAACAACGAAGCCGAATATGAGGCAGCAATCGCTGGCCTAGAATTGTGCATCTCCCTGGAAGCCGATCATGTCTGCCTGAAAACAGACTCTCAGCTAGTTGCATATCAGATTAGCGGCAGCTACGAGGCCAAAGAGCCCTCCATGATAGCTTATCTTGCCAAGACCAAATCAGTCATTGCAAAGCTGAAAACTTTTGAGGTTCAGCTGATCCCAAGGGGTCAGAATACTCAAGTCGATGCACTCTCCAAACTTGCCAGTTCAACTCTTACCGAGCTGAACAAATCTGTATATGTAGAAGTGCGTCGAGAGAGAAGTGTCGACGAAGCACCTGAAGTGTGCTGCGCTGAGCCAGAGCCTAGTTGGATGGACCCCATCCTAGCTTTCAAACTTCGGGAGAAACTCCCGAAGATAAAGCTTTGGCCTCCAAGATGAAGAGAACCAGCTCAAGGTTCATTGTCTTCAGGGGGGAACTTCTGAAAAAGTCCTTCTCAGCCCCATTGCTGAAATGCGTGGGACCAACAGATGCAGATTATATCCTACGGGAGATTCACCTCGGCATTTGTGGGAACCACATTGGGGGAAGGACCTTAGCCCACAAGGCATTGAGGGCTGGATATTACTGGCCCACCATGATCGCAGATGCTAAGGAGCTGGTCCGGAAATGCGAAAAATGTCAAAAATACGCTCCAGTTATCCACCAGCCAGCAAGGGATCTTCAGCCGATCCTTAATCCACTCCCGTTTTCCCAATGGGGACTGGATATACTAGGACCATTTCCAGAGGCTGTGTACCAGAAAATGGCTGATAGTTGGTGTTGACTACTTCAGTAAATGGATCGAGGCCGAAGCAGCCTCGAACATTACAGAGAAAACTGTCAGAAAATTTATCTGGCAGAATATCATCACTCGTTTTGGCATCCCGAGAGTATTTGTCTTCGATCATGGGAGGCAATTTGATAACTTACCACTGAAGCGGTATACAGATCAGTTCGGCATCAAATTGGCATATTCAGCGGTATGCCACCCGCAAAGTAACGGACAAGCCGAAGCTGCAAATAAACAGATCCTAAATGCCCTCAAAAAGAGGGTGGAAGATCAAAAGTCCAAGTGGCTGGAGGAGCTCCCTGGAGCCCTTTGGTCCCTTCGGACAACTGAAAAAGAGGCAACGGGCTATTCACCTTTTGAACTGGTGTATGGTGCCGAAGCCGTTCTTCCAGTGGAAATTGGCTCTGAGAGCCTACGAGTGCACCACTTCTCGGCTGAGAATGAGCGACTGATGAGGGAATCTCTCGATTTCCTTGACGAAGTAAGAGACTCAGCCCGAGACAGAATGGCTGCTTATAAGCAGAGAATCAGCAAATTTTATAACCTAAGGGTCCATGCAAGGCCTCTTAAAATTGGAGATCTTGTCCTTCGGAATGTTGCTGCAGTTCAGAAAGGCCGAATCCATGGGAAACTCTCAGCTGCATGGGAAGGGCCTTATGAAATCTGTGATGAGCTTCAGCCAGGGACATACCGACTTCGGCAGTTGGATGGAACTGAGTTGAAAAATCACTGGAACGCTGATGTACTGAAAAAATATCATGTGTAAACCCTTCGGGGCAGAACAATCTTTGTAAGTACATTTTGAATTAATGAAAGGCCTTGGAGCCACCATTTATATAAATATTTGCAACTTTTTATCCTTTCAAAGTTTTCTTGGTTCTATCTACTCTTTAAGGGTTTTTTATTCAGCCTCGTCTGAAACCTTCGCCTTCGGGTAACTGGGTTTCAGATTGCTGACAAAACTCGTCTTTTTAAAGAACACTGTTCTTTCAGCTGAAGTCAAACTTTAGTAAGACTTGTTCTCCAAAGACATGAGTCCATGGACAATTCTGGGATATTGCCTTAACAGAGCCTTGTATCCCAGAAAGCCATTATCCAAAACATTGCCTTCAGTTGGCCCTGTGTTTCGGATATCCATTTTTCAATGATAGACAGAAAATCAAGGATAACAGCAACTGTTGGAAATTGTTTATTCAGCCTCGTCTGAAACCTTCGCCTTCGGGTAACTGGGTTTCAGATTGCTGACAAACTCGTCTTTTTAAAGAACTCTAGTCTTTCAGCTGAAGTCAAGCTTCAATAAGATTTGTTCTCCAAAGGCATGAGTCCATGGAAAATTCTGGGATATTGCCTTAACTGAGCCTTGTATCCCAGAAAGCCATTATCCGAAGCATTGCCTTCAGTTGGCCCTGTGTTTCGAATACCCATTTTTAAGAAATAAAGAAATTGTTTATTCAGCTGAAGCCATACTTCAATTTCTGGGGGGGGGGGGCAAGAAGCACTACCAGTGCAAGTTTATGTTCAGCAGAATTGAAGAAACAGTAAAGCATTCAAAAACAAAGCAGCTGAAGAAAAGAACATCAAATTAATAATTCATGCTCAGAAATTGAGCTACAAGTTCAAATAAGTTAAAAAACTATATCGGTAGCCGCCCACAAGCGGAAAATAACAGCTGCCGAAATACGTACAGAAGCAAAAAAATAAACTGTTTTGTACGACAAGGCAAGCTGAAGCAAAAAACAAACAAGGCAAAAATTCAGAAAGCGGCAAGTCTAAAGTTGAGCGCATGATGAACCGCAAGATTCTGAAGACGACTACCCGAGTTCCTATGCTTTAGCCCGAGGATCAGACTGATCAGCATTGTTGGGCCCCATGGTGGTCTCAGCCCCAGCATCGGAAGAAGCAGGCTTTGCACTCTGCCGAGCCTCCCTTTCCCTCTGTTCAGCCTCCAACTCCATTCTCTCAGCTTCTTCTTCGGCTTCCTCAGCTTTAAGGATTTCAGCTTCGACTGGAGTTGCATACTTCATATGAGGGTCTTCGGGATCCTGGACCCATTCAGCACATTTGGACCAGTCCAACTTCGGCTCAGCATGAAGGCAGACTCTTCGGCACACTCTGAACCCGTTTCTGAAACCCATTTCATATTCTTCCTGGGTATAGACACGGACTTTGAGTAGAGCCTCAGCATCAGCCAACTTCTTCTTTGTCTCCTCCAAGTCTTCCTTGGATTTCTTCAGCTCATCGGCGAGCTTGGAGGAGGAACCTTTCAGCTCATTCAGCTCCTGCTGAACTTGGGAAGCCTCTGTCTGAGCCTGGGCCACTTCTTCCTTTTTGGCCATCAGCTGATCCTCAGCTTCTTGGAGCTTAGCTCTCTGAGCTTCAGCAGCAGCAGCAGCCTCTGAGAGTTGGACATCCCTGGCTTGGAGCATCTCTTCAGCAGCCATTCTGCTGGCTTCAAGAGCTTCTAGTTGTTGCTGCACTTCAGCTTGTGCAACAGCTCCTTCCTGGATTCGGCTCTCAATGGTAGCCTTGAATTTGGAGATGTCCACTCCCATGTGCTCTTGGAGGAATTTTTCCCCTTCCATCAGTGGGGGAAAAACTTCCTTCTCCATAGCATCGCAGAAGGTTTTGAGGGCTTCAGCAGCTTTTTTCTCATATTCTTCACCCTTCTGCTGCTTCTCTTCAGCTGCTGCTTGCTTCAGCTTAGCAAGCTTTAACTCCTCTTCGGCTACCTTTTTGTCGTGCTCGGCAGCGTCCACCCTATCTTGTAGGGTATCTATCAGCTCTACAGTGAGAGTCTGATTGTGCACGAACTGAAAACAGGAGCACAAGTTAAAATAAAAAATAATAATAATGATAATTGAAGAGCTGAATTTTAAAGGAGATAAAGGCAAGGAAAATCACTTGCATCATCAGCAGTTGGTTAGACCTGGCTGGGTCAGGAACTGATCTGCTGGATTCGCCCATCCCAGTAGTGGCCTTCAGCGACCAGATTCTTGCTCTATCTACTTCGGTCATGCCAGCAAAATCGCCGAAGTAGGCTGCAGCACCTTCTCGGTTCTGACCCCATATGAGGTCCCAGATGTGATCTGGGATTGGAATTCGGGGGGCCGAGAAACCCATTTCTCCAGATTGCAGAGTCTGGAAGGAAGGAAAGGATGACGATGGAGCTTCTTTAACTTTGGATGGCTTAGCATCCTCCTTCTTCTCAGAAGAGTCAATTATTATGACTTCTTCTTCTTCAGGGGTGAGGACGAAGGCCTCAACCTCTCTTGCAATGTCTGCCGTGAAACCCTCAGCACTGGGCATCACGACATCCTCATTCTTGTGCTCAGCAGCACTCTCTTGAACTTCTTCTTGGACCCCTCCCTTAGGTTCGGGAGTTTTCTGATCCACCTCCATCTCGGGAGGTGGCGGAGGGGTCTTTGGAGGTGATTGAGGTGGTGGCCGGGGAACCCTCGGCGATCCATTGCCTTCCTCGGGTTCCCTTATTTCGACGCCGATGGTCATCGGCCTCCGCTGAAAGTCATGGGGGCCGATGATGGCCATTCTTCGGCGCCTTTTCTGAAGCGGCTGCTCGTCCATGTCTGAGTCTGAGGACTCTTCTTGTATCTGGTCTTCGGGACGAACAGGGGCTTTCCCTTCTCTGTGTCTATTACTCTCTTCAGACTGTAAAAGACAGGGGGGGAGGAAGAATGTGAGTAAAAAAAAAAAAAAAAAAAAAAACAACAAAACAACAAACAGAAACAGACAAAATTAAGTCTGAAAGCTCACCGAGGTCTTCAGCAAAGCCTCGTCTTCTTCAGCTGCCCTAGCTGCAGCTTCTTCTTCAGCAGCCCTGGAGGACCCTTCTCCTCCTTCACAAGCTTCAATAACCCGTGCAACCTCTTTGGCCGTACGGGCAGCTTCAGCTTCTTCGTCTAGCAGATGAAACCAGGGATCTCTCTTCTTCCACCAAGGCTTCTGCCTCTGATACAGAGCAACAGCCTCAATTTGGAAGTGGGAAGAGTCTAGATGAACTTCTCTATGCCTCGGTTCAGTGATAGAGGGGGCCCGATCAGTTACAACTCGTTCTCGGTTGACGCCAAGACGAGCGTAGTTAATGCCGACGTTGGTCTCGTCCCGCTCTGAATAAGAAAAGGGGAAAGGTCAGTTCAGTTAGGTTGGCACAACATAAAAAAGCGAAGTGAAAGAGGAGAAAAAGAGATAATTAAAAGGCCTCGGCCCCAGCCGAAGAAGCTTACCATCCTTAAACTTTCGGCTGAGGCCGACAGCTGCTAGCATGTTCTCTTGGAAAACATAATGCGTATCAGGGAGCCAAGTCTCCGGGATATGCTGCATTCGGCCGCTGCCCCCCCGGTTCGGCAGCTTGCCGAAGATATTCTGTTGATTAAGGTTCGGATCTGGGCTATTATCTTCGGGGGGACCTAAACTTCCCATGTCGGGATCAGGCTCAGCAAGGTACCGGGGAGCGCTGAAGATGCAAGGGTGGCCCGGGTCCGTGGGTGCCCTAACCCAAATCCATTGACCTCTCCAGTCCTTGTCTGAAGAGTCGTTCGGCCACATGGTTAGGTACTGGGGCCGAGATTCAATCCGGTACCACCCAGAACCATGACTTCCGTGCCCACTTTGAATATTTGGCACTAGCCGATGAAGCTTTTTGAAGCAGTGCAGGTTCGGCACATACCTGAAGAACTTGCAGACCCATAAGTATGTCATCACCCTTCGGATGCTAATAGGAGTTAGCTGACATAGGGAAATATTGTAATGGATCAGCAAGTCTCGGACGAATACGTCCAAAGGGTACCTCAGCCCATACTGAAGTTGTCTTGTGTACACACCCACATACCCCGGGGGTGGACGATGGATTCTATCGGATGCCACGGGCATTCGGCACCAATACCCATCAGCTTCAAGGATGCCGTAATGCAACTCAATTTGTTCGGCAAACCGATACTGTTCGGCATTCTCCACCCACCATGAGTAGGGGCGGTTCTTTATCATGGCCGAAGCTACTTCGGCATCCTCCCACTCTGAAAACCCGGGAAGGATATCCCAAAGGACAGCGGGAACTTCATCGTCCCGCCCAGAAGCGCTCGGCCCCTCCGTTCTCTAAGGAGGAGCCGAAGAAATTGGAGTCGCCCTAATCCCTTCAGCAGGGTCAGACTCTGCTCTTTGTCCATTCCAGGTCCCAATCTTGTTCCTGGGATCGGGAATTGGCCTTGCTCTTCTTGGAGCACGGGCTCTACCCCTAACTCCTCTCGCCATTGATAATTTCGAAGAAAAAAGTCGAAAAAAGGGGAAGGAGTTCAAATTCGAAGAAAAATAAACTAAAATCAAAGGAATTTACCTTAATCTGAAGCGAAAGTTGCCGATTTACGAATTGGTAGTGGCGAGTCTCAGTTTCTAAGCTTAATGCTCGGGGAATTTGCAAAGTTTTGATGCGGGTTCTTGGGTTCTCTCGAGAATTCTGGGTTTGTGTTGGTGAATAAGTGAGGAGAGATGACGCGCCTCTAATTATATCTCCAGAAATGGGAATACGGGGAGTCCGCGTTTCAATTTCTCTTAAATACCCCACTAAGTAACCGTTAAACACACGACCTTGCTATTAAACCGCCCATTATCCGTCCAACTTCCGCAATTATTCGCCTTAACTGTTGTTATCTCATTAATTACAGTTTTAATTACGGTTTAAATTCAAATTTTTAGGATTAATTAAATCATTCACTTCCCTCCTTTTCTGATTAAATCAAACCCGACCCGTCATCCTTCCAAATCGGGTCTGGGGGGCAAGTTGTTTGGGTCCAATTTAGTCCAATTGGGCCTAGTCACTGAATGATCCAATTAAAAGCCCAAGGTCGAGGTTCAACTCTCCAATTGTGCTAAAGTCAAAGATCAGTCCTCAAGGCAAGCCAATTGGGCTAAGGCCCAATTTCTCCATATATGCAAAGGTATAAAAGCCATCAATATAACATTTGTACATTCATTCAAGCAAAGCCTCAAGCAATTAATTCTCTTGCATAGTGTTCTCTTTCCACACACTGTACTGACTTTAGCATCGGAGGGGCCTTCCTCGGCAACACCCCCGAGGCTAGTTTACGTGTGTTTACTGTGCAGGAAACCTTCGGCCCAACATCACTTGGACCGAATCCAGTCTTCTCCACTCCATCGGACCTTCGACAAGGTCCCATTGTTTTCACCCGAAACAATAAGTAAAAATAATAAAGAGATACACAAATAAAAAATATCCTAGAAAAAAATATTTAGACTAATATTTATGTCGATTTGTGAGTAAATGTTTAAAATATTCTAGAACTTCATCAATAAGGTAGATTATATACTAGGCAAGAGGGCTATTAAGTAGGAAGATATGGTTTTTTATGGGTTACTTGTGAGTAAATGTGGATACCACTAATATTTATAGTTGAAGATGAAGGTTATAAGAAATGTCTAAAATATTAGAACTTCCTTTTATTTTTAACATTTTAGGAAACTCATGAGCTGTTTATAGATACTTCCAATTACAGTAATATTCAAGGAGGTTTATGATCCAATCACTGTAGATAATTCTAAAGAAATAAAGAGCAAGCACTAAATATGCCAAATTAAGCACGAAGCTTCTAAAACATGCATGCATTCTATCAAGTTTGACAGCCCAACCCACCCACCCATACACGACACGACCCAACCCGACCCACCCAACCCACAACCTTCTAACTCAGCACTACAACACTCATCAGCCCGCAAAGTAGCAGTCCAACAATAAGACTCAGCCCACTATATCACCACAGGCCAATTCCCTCCCATCCGAATCTTCCGGCCCAAACAGTCCCCATCACTCGGTCGTCTTCTCCGAGTACTTTGGCCCATATACGAAGCCCAACCACACTAACCAATCCATATTTTATGCTTTTTCTTTTTAGTTTGTGTTTAATTTTTACTCCTTTCATCCCCAATAAAAGCCATAATATTATGTATAGTTTATAGGTAAACTTATAAAATTTACATAAAAATCCTCATTGCCTCGTGCTTTGGAATATGAATATATCCATTTTCAAAATAATTGACATATTTTAATTATCACATATGCCAACGTACTAGCTTCATTGTCATTAATTATATATGTGTAAGCATTTGTAAAAATTACAAAAAGTCGATACCTAAAACTTTATATTCCTTACAACAATTAATAAAGGACTCATTTTCACAAAACTTCTCTGCCTATTCTCTTGCTAAATTGGCCTATTGGATGTTCTAACTTGCAGATATACTTAGAATTTAGGAAAACCTAGAAGTTACCTTATTTTTTTTGGGTAATCAATAACATAATACTTTGTTAGGGTTTAATATAGGGTTTAACCGTTGGTAAATAAAAAAAAAAAAATGGAACCCCGCCAGGGTTAATACAGTAGGCATGAATGAGCTAGAAGAGCTGCATTCACCAAAGCACCATTGTTTGAAGTCCGAGAGAAATTCCGGAATTCAAATTCTTGTTCATCAAAAGCAACTTAGTACAAACCAGGGGAGGGGTTGTGTAAATTACAAAATACATTTAGATCAAGTTGTTGCTTCTACATTATTTAGCCATTTTGTCTGCAACTTGACCAGCATTCCTCCATGCTTGAGTTGGACTTGCTGCAACTCCCGCGAGCAGCTCCCTGCAATTATAAATCATAGCAGTCAGTCTGGAGATGATTTGCTGTGAGTCTTGTATTTCCTGCATAGCCTTAATTTGAACATTCAAATGAAGTCCTAGAGGAAACCTAGAAGTTACTTTACCTTGCTTCTGCAGCAACTCAGCACCAAAATGCTTACCACGAGGGAAAGAAAAGAGGCTTCTCCAACAAATCACGAACCTTAAACACTTTGGCCATGCTTGGATCCCGGTGTTTCTGAGGGTTTTGTCTAATGTATTGTACCAACAAAATGGCACAAAAGCAGGATTATCATGCTTCATCACCAAAATCTCTTGCCCTCCTTTGGAATAGGCTATGGGCAGATTCGACAACCTTTGGGTGGCAACTGAATGCAAAAAGTCCAACTTCACCCAAGACTCTTTAACCCCATACTCTTTCATTAGCCACACAGCAACCAGTTTCTCTTTTCTAACATAAGTCTCTGTCAACAAGCATAAACTTCCATCTAGATTCCGTAATTCTGCTACAAATGTGTAAGTAATATCCGCCTTCACAATGTCATCAGGGATAGGTACCTCTCCCCGCTACTCATTGCAAAGATCATAACAAGCAATGGCAGGTCGACCAAGTGGCCAAAGCGAATGCCAGACGATCCGATGGAGCAAATGGTTGTTAATTAGTACACCATAAGACCTAATATCATGTCCCAAAGAGTTCCCTTCTTTAATCAACCTCCAAGAATTGGAATACAAGCTATAAACCCTCATTTCACGGGGGGACCCATGCCACTTATTAAAAAACATAACAAGTTTATAGTCTTCTGAAAGATGATCATACCCAAACCCATAGTAAGCATCCTTACGGCACCTAGGAGCTTTGCGGATCTTATAGAATGTCATCGTTGCTTGATTGACCAAGATTACCTCGGAATTTGGGAGAAGAAGACATAGTAACCCATTGCATGAACCAATAATAGAAGTGTCAGCGGAGTCAAACTTGTGGGGTACTGGAAGCTTGACTGCAGGAGATTCCGGTGAATCAAGGTCAAAGGAGTAGAGGTCAACCTCACATATCTCAGCGCCCTCCTCCTCCTCCTCCTCCTCCGTGGAGGTATCAACGATGCCCGAGAAAACAACAAGGCGACCGGACTTGGAGAGGAGAGATTGGTGGAAATGAGAGTGAGCAAATTCAGGGCTGCTGATCACTGTCAGCCATGATTTGCAAACACATTTGAGACACAACAAACACTTGACTGGTAATCGGGACGGTATGTTAGAGATTATGTCAAGTGGGAGAGTATCCATGTAAGAAACAAAAGCACACTTTTTATTATCCTCTTCCATGGTTTTCTTCGTCTTCCTTGTATTAGCCCAATTTATCCCCCTGATACAAATTCATCAAGATTAAAAATCGTATTTTATTCAACTACAGCTTAAAGTTAAAGTCAATTGTGCTATGACTTAGTTACCTAGAAGCAAAATGATAGCAGTCATAGCACTAATTAACAAACTCCCCACTTATACAGTTACACTCTATGTTCAAAAACCTCTAGCGAAATTGATGATTAACAAACTCCCTACTTAATTATACTTTAGGGGGTGTTTGGTTGGTAAGTAAGGGTTTAAAATGGATAAAACCCAAATCTAGTGTTCATTTAGAAAATTTCACTTTTTAGACTCATACCTCAAAACGCTCAAGGTACGGGGTTTAAAGGACAAGGTGGATATGACTCATACCAAACATTCAAGTCATTAAAAAAAAAAAGAAAAAGGAAAATTTGTCAAAAAGATCATTTGAAGCGGTTCACTTTGCGGTAAAGGTCCTTTTAAAAAATAAAAAAAAATGGCAACAAAGGTCCTTTTATCCCATTTGGGCGATCATTCCCGTCCTCCGAACAACAACCACATACAAAATACTCGCACGATTACCCATATGACCCTGTTTTCATTCCTAATTCTAAACTCAGACTCCATACAATCTATGACCTAAATACCCTTTAAAGTGTTGAGCCAACCATTATCAAAGAAAAATTAATTTTTGGTATAAAAAGGAATGTCAAAGTGCTCATAGGATACCTTAATTAGATTGTCAAGCATCAAATATTGAATGTAAGATACGGAGTAGCAATTATACAACCACAATTTATCAGCTGCAAGCATCTTCAATGGTAAGCTACAAGGGCTTGTTGCTTACCTTGATATATCAAAATTTTGAGCTAGTTTATTATTAAGGTACAAGGTGCTCCAATGGTGAGCAATAGAAAGTTATAGCTTGAAAAAAATAAATAAATAAATAAATAAATAAATAAAGTAGTTTTAATTATATACATGTCGTAATATAAGTGGATGAAGTGTTCGTTGAAAAATCAAGCAATGTAGCTTGTTTGAGCAACGTTGTTTGATGCAGCTACATCAATATTGTCACTCCAATGGTAAGCTACATGCTTACAATTAAATTTAATTTACAAGCAGGTCCTTTTTGTAAACAATTGGAGATACTCTAATAAAATGCACTTACAATGCAACAATTACCCGCAAAAGATACCAATCACTTCCCAATTCACATTTTTATAATCATTTGGAGAATTCAGTAATATAATCCAAAAGATTACCTAATTTAAGATCAAATTTACATATAAATTCCAAGGAAAAGACCCATACATGAAAGAAATTAAAGAATCCACAGCAGAAAACAATAATGTTAAAAATGGAGAGAAAAAATAGAAATTCATACTCCGATAAACAAGAGGAAAAAAAAGAAAAAAAGAAAAAAAAAAAAGTGTACCTGAAAATTGGTTTTAGCGGCTAAAGAACGAATTCACTCTTAAGTAAAATTGAATCTTCTAAGTATCTCCAATGAGTAATTCTGAAAGCAGAATGAAGTTTGAAAGAATTGACTAAACACCCCCTACAGTATAAGCAGAATGATGTTTTGCACACGTTTTAAGAGGAATGCGTAACGCTATATGTTAGGGAATTAGGGATTAGAATAAGAATTATTACTACGAATTGGCTGTCGGTGTAGTGGTGTATGAGGCTGCACTTGGTAGGGAGTACCGTGCATTTGACAACTCGTAATAATAACTAGAAGGAGATTGAAACCAAACCACCCAAAATGAGTCTCGAATCTAGATTAACCCAAAAGGTGAATTTAATTTAGAAATGCATGACAAATATTTCATTTGTTTTTTCCAATTTTAGCTTCTTATATGTAGCCCTAAGGGCTATGTATAGCATTTTCCTAAATAAATAAGGGAATAGAGTTTGGATGATTAAATGTGGTATAAATAGGTAGGGAATTCCTAAAATATAATTGATCTATACATAATTGTATATATTAATGACAAGCTTGAAATTAATTGTAAAGCTTTTCTCGTTACTTTTTGATTTTTGATGTACAACATTTGGTTTCGCAAGTACAATATTTTTGGTTTTAAAGGTACAATACTCCCATTAAACAAAACAAATAGTGGCTTGTGATGGATTATAAGTAAATATTAGTAAAATAGTAAATAAAAGTAATGAGACTATTATTTAGGGATTAGTTCTTTTATGGTGAAATAAGACTTTCGTTTGAGGACGGCAGTACTATAAAAGTTAGTTATTTCACCAAAAGTTAATCATAAATAGCTAATTGTGAATTTGTGGTAATGTGAGAGTAAAGTAATGGTTCTCATAAATTTGACAAAATCCACTTGACCTAAATGAAATCAAAATTAAACTAGATCACCCTAAATGGACTTTGTCGTGTCAAAAAAGGACTCGACTTGAGATAGACCTGACCCAATCCAATCCAATCCGAAACAACCCAAAATCATATGTAGTTGAAATATACTCATGTGATAGATTATTTTTCAATATACCTAAGGTTCAACTTGAAAATCGACCTAGTTCAACCCAAAAATCTCTTCATTCAAATCTAACCTAATTCGATTGCCCCAGATCCATACCCAATCCAAACGATTTTATCAATATTACTATTCCTACACAGTCACTTATAGTACGAGCAAACACAAAATAACAAATTAAAATTAAAATTGGGACAAATAAAAGGAGACGGTCCAAATTTTGGCATGACAAGGTAGTGCTTGCATTAGAAGCTAGCCAAGTACTAACATTCTCGATACTCCAAAACCGAAGGAAAATTGAATTGGAAAGTAGACAGACAGTTGGATCCCAACCCCCTAACTCAACCGTGAGAGACATTGTGCCGTTGTACTAAGTGGGTCCTTTACTACAAAGCCACCTACTCTTTAATTTTTTTTAATTAAAAATTTCATCTTATCTCCCTTTCAAAAAAAATATTTCTGTTGGATTTTGAAATTTATTGAGAGGGATGAAAAAGTGTGTAATTTTCCAGTTTACCAAGAATTGAACACACACCCTCCTTTGACTCCTTGCATTGCACACTTTCTCTCTCTCCTAATTTTCTTATTACTAGTAATATTAATTGAAAGCCCAAAAAATAAAAAATAAAAATAAAAAACAGCTCTTTTCTTTATTTATTTTGTGCCTCATTTATTACCCAAAAACAGTTCTTTTCTTTCTTTTCACTCTTTTTAAGCAAGAAAGTTCTATAAAAATCAAACCTTTTTCAAATAAAAACCATATTTGATGCTTCTTTACTACTCAAACTTCTGGGTATTTCTCATATAAATTGAACTACTGTTGAAAATTTTAACCTCTACCCTCTTACTAATTATTATTGATTTCTCTCCCCAAACAAAATTAACAAAATGAGTGCTTCAAAGTTTATTAAATGTGTTACTGTTGGAGATGGAGCTGTTGGAAAAACATGTATGCTCATTTGTTATACTAGTAACAAATTTCCTACTGTAAGTTTTTCTCATTTTCTTACCTAAAGATTCTTACTTTCTTGCATTTTTTAGTGCATTTGCTTGAATTTGAGCTATTTTCTTGTCATTTATGTTGATGGGTATTTAAATTTACTATCTTTTATTTGCATTTTGTGTTCAAATAAGCTGGTTCTATGGTTTTTTCTTCTTCAAAAAAAAAAAAAAAAAAAAAAGAAAATGCTGGTTCTATGGTTTAACTTTCAATTTCTCAAAAACCCATTTCTTAATTGATAATATTTTTATTTATTTTAAAATGAACATTATTGATTGGGATTGTAATTTTTGAGTTTGATACTTGGGATATGTTACCTTAAAGGTTACTCTTTATGCTAATTAATGATACTTTTCCTTTTCTGGCAGGATTACATTCCTACTGTATTTGATAATTTTAGTGCTAATGTGGCTGTTGATGGAAGCATTGTCAACTTGGGACTTTGGGATACTGCTGGTATAACAAATCAACAACTCTCTATGTCCCTTTTTGTTTGTTCTATTTGACTTTTTACAGTCTCTAAAACACGTCTTTTTTTACCGTTGCCGTGTTTGAGAATTGCTGTTATATGCTTGAAAATTTCAGGTCAGGAAGATTATAGCAGGTTAAGGCCATTGAGTTACAGGGGTGCAGACATATTTGTGTTGGCATTTTCTTTGATCAGCAGGGCAAGTTATGAAAATGTCCTTAAGAAGGTACTTATTGATTTTTTTGATGAAATGTGGGTTAAATTTGTCTTTTAATAATGTTTAGTGCATGATTATATCATTAAATTAACATCATGTTTAACAAAAGTTGGGACCTTTTCATTCTGACTCAAAGCTGAGCCTACATGCACTTTACTGTCTGTTACAAATTAGAAATTCATTAATGTTCAAGGACTTATTAATCATGATTGTATATTACTTCTATGTCTTAAAATACCCCTTAATTATTGACACCCTCCAAAAATTGATGAGACTGCATGATTATTGCCCTTGATACAAATTCATAACTTAATTTTATGTTTCATGGACCTAATAATCATGATTGTATAGTATAGTATGTCTTAAAATATCCCTTATTATCCTCCAAAATTTGTTGAGATTGCATGATTATTGTCCTTGATACAAATTCATAACTTAATTTTTTGTACATTGATGCTTATGAATGTGCATTGTTTCTAAATCTTTCAGTGGATGCCGGAACTTCGTAGATTTGCACCCAATGTTCCAATTGTACTTGTTGGAACAAAACTAGGTAAATATATGGCCTTATTCGAACTGATGCATTTGCAAGAACTATAACTATTTGCTTTAATTAATTTGTTCTATAATAGAAGATTGAAATTGTAATTTGTTTTGTACTATCTCTCAGATCTTAGGGATGAAAGAGGGTATGCTGATCCTACTGGATCAAATATCATAACTCCTGCTCAAGTATGTTATGTTCCCTTGCATAAAACTGTCTCCTTTTTATGGTACAATATATAATATGCGCACTGAAATTACGAGTAGAAGGCTAATGAACATGTAATTATACAGGGAGAAGAGTTACGGAAGCAAATTGGTGCTGCAGCTTATATAGAGTGCAGCTCTAAAACTCAGCAGGTAAATTACACCGGTTCGTGGACTTACAGCACAATACCTTGCAAAGTATTATGAATATAATGAATTTTAACCAAATTTCCGATTTCTTGTTTAGAATGTCAAAGCTGTTTTTGATACTGCTATCAAAGTTGTTCTACAACCTCCAAGGAGGAAAGAAGCACCAAGGAAGAAGAAGTACAAAAAGTCTGGTTGTTCATTCGTGTAAGTATTCTAAGGGATGCCTTTGGTTCTTATATTATGCTAGTTGAATCAATTTTGGCAGTTGCAATTATTCTAGCAGATAGGATATATAAATTCGCAAAAGTTTATTGAAAGAAAATTCATTGTGTTGAGTATGATTCTGATGTGGAAGTTTGTTGTTCAATACTTCAATCTGTCTTGCTCGGATTATTCAGCAAGATAGATATTTGTCACGAATTAAACTTTGTTCTCTTACTGTAAGAAAACAAGATTAGCACCAATCGTGTTTAAAGAAGGAAAAATAAGTTCGATTAAGGTCTTTTACAAGTTCAGTTAAGGGTGTTTTTAGGTGAAAGCCTTAATTTTGAAACAGAACCTCAGAAGTGATTGATTGAAAAATGCAATTGAAAACACTAGTGAAATCTAGATGAAGTTAAAGATGTTACACAATTTAGAAGGGATGACAAATTACCAGTAGAGGAGTTAGCAGAATTGAGTTTATGATAGCAATCAAGTATTGTGAAAGGACATTACTTTCATCTGCAAGTCAAAAAGTGCCATTAAAGGAATTTGATATTTATGTTGTTTTTTTGAAATGCAGGGGAATTATGTGTGGAGGTTGTGCTGCCTAGTTGGCGCATTTGGATTAGAAAGAGGAGGCTCACCTCCTACTCTTTTTGGACGAGCAATGCCATGTTTGCTGAATTCATCCCAAACTAAGGCAGCAGCTGGTGTGTGCACTATATTATATTGCGCGATCTGATGTATGTATGTATGTGTTATCTTTTGCGGAATTATAAGCTGCAAAGTACTGAGGGAATTGTTCATTCTCTCTTGGCTATTTTGCCCTATTTAACTCATTATTAGCTTCTTCTTACTTTCTTAGTTATGTAAGAGCATATTCTGATGGCAAGTTTCAGGGATTTAGTATTTTAGTGTATTATTTCTACCAAAAAAAAATTTGGTTCTGAGTTCATAAGCATATTATGTAGCATTTGATTAATTTTCTTTGCTCCTTTGTTCTAAGATCAACTCGGGTATGTCTCTTTGCATGCAAATTATCGTTCTGACCACTGATGTATCCAATGGCAAAAGAAAACATAATGGTAAATTTAGTCTTACAGATTTTGATGAAGGGCTTTCCTCTGTTTTGACATCACTTTTCCAAGTGTGCATCACTTTCATCGTTCATAAGTCTACAAAAGTCTGCATAAATCACAAAAGCAGAAAGTGTTCATGAGAGTGACCTGAATTGGCAAAGCCACTCATGTACAAGGAAGGAACCTCACAAATCTTTTTTGACATGTCTTTACTTTTAAGGTTGTGCTAACATTTATTATTCATTTGGTGCAACTATTTTGTGATACACTTTTTCTTAAACTGATTTTGTTACTCTCCCCCCCCCCCCCCCTCCCTTTTTTTTTTTTGATGCAAGCTAGGAAAATTCAATAGACTAAAAAAGCAAGGTTAGGGAGGTTTATCCTCCAAAATTACATCAACAATGCACCCAGGAGGGTGATTTAAATTACGTTAAAGTCTTGTGAGACACTTTTCCTACAATTTTTAGCTAAGATATCAACAACCCTATTAGCATATCTCCCTTCATAGCATCCCTTCATAGCATAGCTTAATTCCCTGGATACTCTCCATAAGGTCCCTGTATTTTTGTATGATCAAAAGGTTAGCATCTTTCCCACTTTCGTTGCGGGAAATAAGGTCCACAGCTTGGCTTGAATCTGACCTTATGGATACTCTCCATAAGGTCCCTGCATTTTTGTATGATCAAAAGGTTAGCATCTTTCCCACTTTCGTTGCGGGAAATAAGGTCCACAGTTTGGCTTGAATCCGAGCTTATCACGATGTTAGTCCAGCCCTTCTCTGCTACAATTTGCAGACCCAGTTGGATAGCTCTGATTTCACCCATCAAAGCTGATCTTAGTCGACATTTTTGTTGAAAACCAAGAATCCAATTTCCCTGTTCATCTCGAAAAATACCAGCCATGGCTGCAGCTTGAGAAGCATTTGTGAAGGACGTATCACAGTTCAATTTTAGCCATAGGTCAGGGGGAGGTATCCAATGGGAAAGAGGAGCGGTAGAGAGAGAGGGGCCCAACGGATTCTGCTTGGAGGTGTGAAATTCCCAAGCTTAAGCTTGAGCTTCCAAGTAGGATTTTTCAATGGGTTGTTGAGATTGGCAGAAAGTTCCCTCAATTCTCCTAAGCCAAGGTTTCCAAATAACAAAGGAGAAGAGGGTTTGCCAGGGAAGAGCAATGTTGTTTGGGATAGAAGGGGGTTGAGGGTGAGGTTGGTGACCAACCAATCTTAAATATTAGGAGAGAAAAAATCAGAGGAAACTAAACATAGATCCTAGATTTCTTTCGCTTGTGTGCAGTCCCTAAGAATATGAGTTGAGGTCTCAGGGGAGTTTGGACAGCAAGCACACTTATCAGAGGGAATGATGTTTCTTCTTGCAAGAGTAACCTTATGAGGTAATATGTCTAGAAAGCATAACCAAATAAATTTTTTTTACTTTTGGAGCTGTGTTAATTTTCCAAATCCAGCCTAAGTCCCTATTCAAATCATATTCATCCTCAAATAAAGACATTGCCCTTTTAAAATCAAATTTGCCTTTTGAAGTAAAATCTGAGAAGATAAAATCATGATAATTATGCTCAGGAATCGGGATAGGGATACTCAAACACTGATTGAGAATAAGATTGGAGAACTCCCACTTTGAATCAACAATGCACTGGTCAACCATAATATCCTCCTCTCCTCTCTGTAAAGGACCTTGAATCATACTTCTAATGGTGTTACTCCCACTCCATTTATCATTCCAAAGAAAAATATCCACCCCATCCCCAACTCCCCACTGGATATGACTCTTAAAAAGATCCCAAACCTTACCCATACTCTTCCAAAGATGAGAACCATAAGAGAAGGACCTAAAGAAGTTGTTGGGTTTAGAATATTTATCTCTGAGAACTCTAACAGCTAGGTTGTTCTCCTAATTCAGCATTCTCCACCAAAGCTTGAGCATGTGCACTTTGTTAAGAGCCTTAGCACATCTTAAACCCAGCCCCCCTTTATCCTTAGGTTTTGCTACCTTATCCCAACCCACTAAATGAATACCTCTCTGATTGTCACCTTTACCCCAAAGAAACTTAGCCATGACATTGTTCAAATGATTCAAGAGGGATTCGGGTAGTAAAAGGCATTGCATGTAATAGCTAGGGTGGGTATTAAGAGTGGAAGAGATAAGACATAACCTACCAGTCCTAGTTAACAAAGAGGACTTCCAAGACTAGTTTTCTGAGAATTTTTTGAGAAATGAACTAAACTTTGGCTTTGGAAGGTCTGGAACTTGAAAGTGGGAAGCCAAGATAGGGACTCAGGTCATCCGTTTCCTTAAAACCCAAAGAGTTGCAGGTCATCAGGGGAAGTATTTCGGGAAAAAAGGACCTTACTCTTGTTTGCACTCACCGTTTGACCAGACACATCATAAAATTGGCTCAAGATATCTTTTAGAGAAAGGATGTTTTTTAGGGAGGTTTCACCAAAAAGTAGAATGTCATCTGCGAATAAGAGGTGAGAAATAGGGACCTCTCTCCTACCCACCCGAAAGGGGATCCATACTTTATCTCCTACAGCCTTATGAATTATTTGGGATAGAAATTCCATGCAAACAATAAAGAGGTAAGGGGAGAGAGGGTCTCCTTGCCTTATCCCCCGGGAGGAAGACACAGAGGAAATGCAAGACATAATCATATCAGTGGACTCAAGATCTAGACCGAAAGAACAAAGAGAGCTTCTCACAAAGCTCCACTCCAACTTATCATACGCTTTTTCTAGGTCAAGCTTCAAGATGAACCAACCTCTCTTACCTTTCCTACTTCTCATGGAATGCAAAATTTCATTAATCACAATGACGTTAGTCTCCGTACCTCTACCTGGAAGAAAGCTATTTTAATTGGGGGAAATTCTATGAGGTAGAAAGACTCTTAGTCTATTTGCAGTGATTTTGGTAACAATTTTGTAGACCGTGTTGCAAAGACTAATAGGGCGAAATTGGGAAATTGAAGAAGGATCCTGAGACTTAGGAATGATAGCAATGTAAGTCTTATTTATCTCTTTAGGAATTTCTCTTTTTGAAAAGATATCCCTGATGTAAAGGGATAAGTCAGACTTAATGATTTCCCAATATTTCTTGTAAAAGAAAGGATGATAGCCATTCGGCCTAGGAGCCTTGAAGGATCCCATTTTTGAAATAACACCCCAAATTTCAGTAACATCAGGAGGATGAATAAGAGAGATGGAGCTAGAACTCGTGGCTAGAGGAATAGGGAGGGAGGAGACAGCATGGTGGAAGATGAACGATGAAGAGAACAGATTTGAAAAATAATTCCTAATGTGTTGACTCAAGTGGGAGGGATCTGAGATTTCCTCACCAAAATCTGAAGTAAGAGAAATAATTTTATTCCTCTTTCTCTTAATGAGAACAGATTTATGAAAATATGAAGTATTCCTATCCCCTTCCAAGATCCAATTGTCTCTTGATTTCATCATCCAAAAAAGTTCCTCTTAATGTAAAACATTTAAAAGTTCTTCCTGTAGCTCATTTTCTAACTCGAAAAGGAAATTTGAGAAGCCATTAATCCCTTGAGATTTTTTGGAGAGTGTGTAATTGTGTACATAGTTTTGATCATGTTGTGGGAGTGCCAAAATAGCTCCCCCTAGATTTTATACACCTTGTCCATATTTTACTTGTGGTAAATACACTCGATGCCCTACCTTCTAGAACTAACATTAATATCGAGTGTGGGTAGTAGATACATTCAGGTATATGTAAAAAGTTTGTACGGTGAAAATAACTGTCCGCGGTCCTTGTACTTACCAATTTATCATGGTCACTGATCATATGAATGCGTGCCTTTAACCTATCTCCATGAGGCCATGACTCTGATCTGACTTCTGAGTTTTGACCATTGTTAAAGAGATATGTCCTTACCTTAGTTTAATTTATTACTCATACTGATATTCAAGGCCATGTACAATAGGGACAATGTGGTCTCCCAAACTACAGTGCATGTAGGGCATATTTCTACATGAAAATGAAAATTCATCTCGTGGCAAAGGCATTCAATGCCCATATGCTCACCTGCTGACTGATAATATCACATATCTCACATAGTCACATGCTAACACTAGTACTTATATTTACAAGAACCAGCAAATATTATTAGCCCGAATGTGCTCTAAAATATGAAATCCAAAAAAGAAAAATTATAATCAGGTAGACAGTCACGAGTATTTCCAGGTTTTTAGATTTTCCCTAGTCTTTAATCATAAGTTAGGCGATTGACATCGACTCAAGTTATTTTTGTTTCTAATTATTGGAGCTAAGAGGGAGTAACTTTTATGATTATAAGGAGTATATGGCAAGAAATGCTTATTTTAGATAGAGGAACTTTAGATACGTGTACCATTCCAATTAAAAAAAAATATGGCAAGTAATGCAATGCTTTTAATACTCTACAACTAGTTATGAAATTGATTATGATATACAAGGGTATTAATAATTAATATATAGGGGATTTATCTATATTGCCGAAAAGCTTTGCTACTCAATTGATCAACACAATCGAAGGTTAATATATAGGGGATTTATCTATATTGCCGAAAAGCTTTGCTACTCAATTGATCAACACAATCGAAGGTCTTCTCCCACACTTGTTCGCTACTGAACAGTACTACACTAGCAAGGTGATGAGCGATAAAACTCCATCCCTTTTAACATGAGACCAATGCACATAATCAAAACTAGAACAAATCGAAAAAATATCATTAAAAACCGAGTCAAGATCGGTGAGAAATGTGGAAGCTTTTGAGAGACGAGTGATGATGTGTTGACAATCCGATTCCAAAATCACCTTCTTATACCCATACTTCAGAGCTAGCTTCACCCCATAGAGTAAAGCACGGCACTCAGCAACTTCTGGTGGCCAAAACCCACGAACTTGACGCACCCCAGCAAACGGAACCTCCCCTGCAGCGTTCCTGGCAGCAGCTCTAAGACCAATCCAGCCATCAGTCTTAAGGCACGCATCACAATTGATCTTTACAAAGTCAGCAGGGGTAGGGATTTGATCATAAATTCTCATCAATTTATAGGAGATAATATAGTCATGGAATAATTGATACAGTCACATTTGATATATATGTCAATAAATTAGCTATTACAAAGTAGTTATAAATATTACGTAAAAGGTTAATATTATAAAATGTTATATTGGTGTAAATACCTATCTAACAACATTAGAAAGAGAAAGAGAGATCGATGGAGAGTGTGGAGACTACCGGTAAGAGGAAAAATTTGTTAAAGGTTTAGGTATGTACTCGTATAAGAAAAAAATAAGGGCTAAGCTAACACATTTTTTAAAAAATAAAAAAAAAAATCATTTTATATGTTTACATACCAAGTACTCTGTAGTCTGTACCCCTCTAGAACACCTTAGTTTTCCAATAATTTTTTTTAAAAGAAAATGATTCATTTAAAAAAAAAGAACTCCATTATTATTTAATTACGAGGAAATAATAACTTGTATATTTGTCTTCACGTAAATTTTTAATACATAAACTTTTTTAATATTCTACTTACTGACAATTAATCTAGGGTTCATTATATGGCAAGACTTCTTTTAATCTTCTACTTATTGACAATTAAAAGTATTAACCATTCAAATATGCTTAAAAGCATGAGACTAAAAATGTTTCAACTAGATAAAAATGAAGTACAAAGTCTATTAAAAAAAAAAGTACAAAGTAATAATGCTACCGTAAAATAAATTAAATGATAATAGTTGTTAATTAATTACTTCCTTCATTTTTATGAAATGCAACACACTTCTACAAGCGACCTCTTCTTTAGGGTTTAGTCCCCTATTACTTAACTATTCTCATATATTTCCCCTCGTCTCCATTTTTCACCTTATCCAAAACCCTCACCCCAACACGTCACACAATTTTGGTCAAATGTTCTTTTCTTTCCTTTTTGTATCTTTGAAAATTATAATGTATATTCGATACGAAAATTAATATCAAATCAGATATCATAATATTAAATTCTTCTTCAAATTAATAGACAATTAAATCATAAGATAGCCAGTTTTATTCTGACGCTATGTCTTAATAGAAACTAGCTTTTGGGCCCGTTCTACGCACGGGTTGTGTATAGGTTATTATTTATTTACTAAAAACATTCAAATTAAAATTCTTTAATTGCATGATAGTTATATAATACCTTGTATCAAATAATTGAAGAACAATCGCTTGTCATAATTTTACATTTGTAAATCAATATATGAAATTACAAAGTTTTTCTTCACCAATTTATTTTTCTTGCACACTTAATATCTTGAAATTAATTTTTATTACATGCAAACAATGTCGTATAATGAAATTAGTTCCTAACTTTTTACATCAAACACTTCTTTTTTTTCTAATCATTCATATCTTTCTTATTTGCCGCTTCATTTTATCTCATTTTCAATCATGATATTCATCATTGCAACAATTTTAGAGATATATATGTCTATTAATTTTTTTATTTTTTTTTTGGTTTGGGTGATATGAAAGAAATTTATATTAGGAGAAGATGATTAAGGGTCAATGAGTAAATGGCAAATTCAGTTAAAATGAAATTGGAAGACGAAGAGAGTGAGAGAGGAAGAGGAAAGGGTCGTTTGGTTCACTAAGCTGGAATGGATTGGTATGGATTCTCATACTTGGGTGGTATGGATTCTATATCCCATACCAATCTAAAGTTGTTTGGTTTAATCATGGGATGGATTGATCTCATACTTGAGTAATAGTATGGATTATGAATCCTTAGGGGCGAGGTGGGTATGAGATTTCAATGGAATGGGGTGGAGTTAGAATCCCCCATATATGAGATTCCATACTTATATAACCTAACCAAACAAATAAAACCATGGAATGAATTCTAAATCCATTCCAAGAAGTTCAACCAAACAACCCCTAAGAGAATTCAATTTATTGTATTAAAGTGAAGGTTATAGAAATTAAAAATCAAGAAAAGAAAAAAATAATAAAGAAGGTTAAAAGGAGAGGGGTACATGTGGCGGATTGGTTTGTATTTTGGTTAAAAAGAGAGGTGTATATGTGGCGGATTGGTTTGTATTTTGGTTAAAAAGAGAGGTGTACATATGGCAGTTTAGTTTGTGTTTTTAAATACTAAGTATAGATATAGATATAGATTAAACCATGAATATAGCAACCTTATCAATGGTATCATATCCAGTGGCGGAGCCATTGGGGGGACAAAAAGCTTTAACTTGACAAAAAGCTTAACAAAAAAAAAAAAAAAAAAAAAAAAAAAACTCAAACACAGAAATTGGTTAATACCTAATATTAAAATTTGACTCATTTTCATTGAGTTTCGGCCTTTTAAACAAGAATTGTCGAAGATCGGGTTGTTTACTAGTTGCCTTGGATTTGTTTGAATTAGGTGAATCTTTTGACATTTCCTAATTAAATTGAAAAATATATATCAATTTCCACAATCCACAATTCCACATCATTACATAATAATAAAACCTAAAATTCTAAATTTCTAATTCAACTATACATTTCAATAAATTCACAAAAACAGGAGAAAATAATGCAATCAAAAGTTCACAACATTAACTATACATTTCATTATTTCAATAAATTCACAAAAACAGAAGAAAAAAACAAGTAATAAACCAATTAACCAACATATTTCAATATTCAGAGATTTCAATAAGACAATAAACCAACACATTTCAAAATTTCAATAGTTCAATACTTCAAATCTTCAATACCTAGAATAATTGAATAAAAGTATAAACTATAAAACAATTAAACAAGTAATAAACTAATAATTCAGAGATTAAATTCAGATTTAAATACCGTGAATTGGGTCTAGCGATTTAGCGAAGTGAGCGAAGTCGAATAGAGAGCAGCGAGTCCAGCGACGAGCCGACGAACGGATGAAGCAGTGAATCACGAAGCAGCGAAGGCGGCGACTCGACGGACGGAGGGACGGAGTGCCGGGAGTGGAGCCGACGAGCGAGAGCGGCGGACTGGCAGAGGATTTTCGATCTTCGAAGAAGAGGAAAGAGGAAAGTTAGGTTTCACTTTTCAGAGTTCGGTTTTCTTTTCTTCCTTCTTTCTGGCTTTCTGTCCGTTTCTCTCTCTTTTTTTTTCAATTTTTTTTAACAACTGTCACCCCATGTCCCCCACTGGCTCTGCCGTTGGGTTCCGGTCAGATTTCAGGTCAATTTCGTGCTATGCTTAGAAACTATCAAAAATAGTGTAAAACTTAATATTATTACGAAATATGAAATTTGGGTCAAATCGGGTCGAATTCGGGTTGTTTGGATTCGTTTCGGGTCGGGTTCGGGTTTCTCTCAGTAACTTCGGGTCGGGTCCAGGTCGTGTTATCGGGTCGGGTCAGGGTTTGCCAGCCCTAATCATATCACATACTTTATTTACTCCCCCACACTTGATTAAACATTATATATTATACATTTATACCTACAATAAATAGGAAAACATAATTTTCTACACACTAATAATTTAGCTCAATTATGGAGAACTACTATCTACCACATGAAACACGTACAAAATGTGACATTATTGGTGACCCTACTAGCCATGCTTGTATGATCTTCAACTTAATACATAAGTAAATTCGATGCTTCAAATTTTGATCACTCATTTTTAAATATATATTTCATATCTTTCATTCTATATCTCCCTTCTAAAATCTCTAGTTGTTGAAGGTGGCACTAATGGCGGGAGCTCGAGTTTCCATGGAAGTCGGGAATGACGGTGTTGCCCTCGTCACTTTCTCAAACCCCCCGGTTAATGCCTTGGAAATTACAAGTTACATACTCCATCTCAAAATAATTTTTTTTGTTTTCAAATATATGTATGTAATTCATTTTAATTAAAATTTGTATGAATTCTAAATGCGTAATGATTTTTATTTGGTTGATTTTGGCGAAGCATGTATGAAGATAAAAGAAATATACGATGAAGTTATAAGGAGAAATGATGTCAAAGCCATTGTAATAACTGGTAAGTAGTTATTTTACTCCATAATTGAGCTAAATTATTAATGTTTAGAAAATCTTTTTAATGTGTACAAGATTTTAATTTAACTTAATCATGGAGTACGTACGTATTGCATGATCATATTAGTTACACACAGTAACCAAGCATAAGCTTGATGGATAGTTGGTCGGAAACTATAATTGTTTGGGAGTTGAGGATTCCTTTTACCTATGGCTTTATTAGTCATATATGATATGAATACGTATTAATTATCACTTATTTTCTCATTTTAGGTGCAAACGGAAAGTTTTCAAGCGGATTTGACCTCAAACTTATTAAGCTAGTGCAAGAGACAGGTAAAACTTAACTTTGCTTACGATTTATTTTCATTTATATTAACAATTTAGCATATTAAATTAGTTATGAAATTGATTATGATATACAAGCTGAGGGTACTTGGTTAATATATAGGGGATTTATCTATATTGCCGAAAAGCTTTGCTACTCAATTGATCAACACAATCGAAGGTCTTTGCTCGTCACAAATTATTTTCATTTTTTTTTCATTATATTATCCTAATTACAAAGGGCCTGTTATCGTACACACTAGATGAAAGCCCGTGCAATGCACGATTTTTCATACATATATCTCAAGAAAAGATATATTCCTATATGCTCTAAGTTTTTTAATTTTTTTTATAATTATTTGATTTATTTTACAATTTAATAATTTCAGACCAAAAAAAAAACAAATAATAATTTAATTAAAATGATATTGGCAATTACAAAAGTATAATTTTTTTAATGTAATTTATAATGCGACTTAATTTATTGTTGTTTTGTATTTTATTCGTTGTTGTTAGTTATATGACAATAATGTGATATCTTTCAAAAAATAAAATAAAATTGTAAATATGATATTTCATTGATTACATATTAGGATAAAATCTTTAATGTGAAAAAATAATAATATTTATTTTTAAAATAATTTAAATCCTTAATCATAATTCGTTGCTTTTTACACTTGAAATTAAACTCTCAAATCTATATATCATTTTGTATATTTCTTGTAATCTCTAACAAATTATCTGTCTTTTCAAATTTTTAGACATAAAATGTTTAAAGAAGGTAAAGTTTTATAAGTTTTTAAATTTTTTTTATGAATAAAACATCTTATTAATCAGGTATTTAAATAAACCATTAATTTCATAAGATAATTTTTATTTTTTTTAATAAATTTAAATCCTAATATCCCACGGTTTTTTTTTATACATAAAATCTCATAAAAATAATTTTTGTAATTAGATCATACTCATAATATTTTTGATTACTTTGCTATTGTTTGTTAAGGATAATTTTTTATTAATTTTATGTAATTTATTCCCCTAATAAATATTTTGATAAGAACATTAAAAATAATAGTTATTAGATGTAATATTTCGATGTAAATGTATTAAAAAAAAAAAAATCGATAGGATCACCAACTTTATTCACACCCATATCTCTTCCATCTAATAAAAGTGGATAAATAGAAAATGTTAGCAAAAATAAAATTTATATAAAATTAACTTTATAGTCTTATAAAATAAATTGAACATTTTTTTTTTTTTTTTGAAGAATATTGATAAAGACTGAACGTTATTGTTATTTTATTTTTTTTGAAGAATGTTGATTTTTTTTGTAAAAAAAATTGAAGAATATTAGTTAATTATTAATAATTTATATTTCTTTTAAAATGTTTTTTTTAAAAAAAAAATTGATTGAATGTTTTCTTAACAACAAAATGAACATATATTTTCCTTTTTCAAATATTTAATTTTAAAGTGTTTGTATATAACAATTGTATAATTTATAGTTTTTTTAATCTAAATCCTAATATCAAAAGATCATCTTTTAAAAAAGATAATTTTTAGTTTTAAAATAATTTAAATCTTAATAAATCATTATTCGTCGTTTTTAAATTTTTCATACATATATATCACGAAAAGATATTTTCGTATATACTGTAATTTTTTTTTGTTATAATTATTTGATTTATTTTACAATTTAATAATTTCAAACAAAAAAAAATAATTAAATTAAAATGATATCGCCAATTACAAAGTATAATTTTTTTTAATGTAATTTAAAATGCGACTTAATTTATTGTTGTTTTGTATTTTATTCGTTGTTGTTAGTTATATGACATAAATATGATATCTTTCAAAAAAAAAATTGTAACTATGATATTTCATTGATTACATATTAGGATAAAATCTTTAATGTGAAAAGATAATAATTTTTTATTTTTAAAATAATTTAAATCCTAAATCATTATTCGTTGCTTTTTACACCTGAAATTAAAATCTCAAATCTATTATCATTTTTTATGTTTCTTGTGATCTCTTGATCTCTAACAAATAATTGTATTTTCAATTTTTTAGACATAAAATGTTTAAAGAAGGTAAAGTTTTTTTATTGCGTATAAGTTTTTAATTTTTTTTTATGAAAAAACATCTTATTAATCGGGTATTTAGATAAAACCATTAATTTCATAAGATAATTTTTGTTTTTTTTAATAATTTAAATCCTAATATCTCACGGTTTTTTTATACAAAATCTCATAAAAATAATTTTTGTAATTAGATCATACTCATAATATTTTTGATTACTTTTCTATTGTTTGTTAAGGATAATTTTTTTATGAATTTTATTTAATTTATTCCCCTAATAAATATTTTGATAAAAACATTAAAAATAATAGTTATTAGATGTAATATTTCGATGTAAAAAAAATTTGTATTAAAAAAAAATTTCGATAGGATCACCAACTTTGTTCACACCCATATCTCCTTCCATCTAATAAAAGTTGATAAATAGAACATGTTAGCAAAAATAAAATTAATATAAAATTAATCTTTATAGTTTTATAAAATAAATTAAAATATTTACCAAAAAGTGAATAATTGTTGTGAAATTAATCTAAAAATTGTAATTATACAAAATTAAATCTATGCATTGGAATTTTTTCATCGTCCCCAATCGCCCAAACAATAGTATTTTGGAAAATTGAATCATTATTTTGTTGTCGCTGACAATGCGTGCGATATTGCTTCTTATTTGTAACGACTGAAAAGTATCTAATGGAGTAAACTTTTCCTTCAATCAATTTTGAACAAAATTGTAGAACAAATTTGACTTTAATTGAGGCATGAACGTAATTACCCTGTAATTAAAAATACAAAATTAAGTTAATTTTATGACTTAATTAAGCTACCTAAATCACAAAAAAATTGCTTTAATCATAAATTTATTGATTAAAAACTAAAAGGTTCATTAAAAGATTTAATAAATGTAAACGATTTATAAAGATATAATACCTCCTCATCCAATAGGATCATCAGGCGAGAATTTCGTACTTTGATATTCCAAAGATTTTTGCTCGAATATAATTCTTTGATTAAAATAGATCTGCATGTAGAAACAAAATTCAGCAAATAAAACATAAACATATAATCATTAAGTATCCCAAATAAACACAATGTAAGCAATAATCACAAATATACATTTAAACATGGGTTTTAAAAATTAGGCTAAGAATTACCCAGCCATTAATGACCTAATAAAACTGACACAAAATTTGCTTGGTTTGGTTTTGTATTGATACGAAATTTTGTTGGTGTCATATGATACGTCAATTTATAATGATAAATATCACAAATTTTAATTTAATTATAATTAAGGAATAATTTTTATTTCTTATCATAAACACTATCAAAATTTATCTTATAATAGTAGGTATATAAATCCTATATCTAAAGATAATTATTTTATAAGATAATTTTTAGTTTTTTAAATAAATTAAATCCTAATAAATCAATATTCGTTGTTTTTACTTATGTGGCAAAATTCTTAAATCTCATTCGTCACTTTTGTTTAGGTGGCAAACGAATTTTTTAATTACAAAATAAAATAGAAATCTAATTTTTAATTGGTCGAAAATATACCTTTGCTTATGTGGCGCGCCGAATGCTCTCCAAAAATGCCTACTTTATTTATATATATTAGATTAGATTTTTTACATTATCATGTACGAGTAAAATTTTCAACTTTGTAGTATTAAGAAAACGGTGTAGAATATCCCCGCTGCCGCTGATAGGCCATTTTCAACAATTCATCAGCCGATTATGACATACTTGCCCTTTGATTCTTGATGATTGTTGGGTGTGGCCCAAATTTTTAGGCCCATTATTTTGATGGAGTTTTTAAGCCTTTTCTACAAAGCTTTCAGAAAAATTAAGTAAGGTTAGTTCTTGCCCAAATTTTCACTAGAATTATTACTTTATCAGTCCAGAGAATTCTTGACATTGTCAACAACTTAAATACATAGTTCGTGAACATTCTAGAATATTATGGATACAAGAATAATGAAGGAAGTTCTAGAATTTTTCGACAATTTATTCCAAGCTCCATCTACAGCTATAAATATAGGTCATGCATGAGCATTCAATACATACGTACACACAAAAAGTCATACCTATACACAAGCCTTCCTACTACCTCTTTGTAAATTATCTACCTTCTCTCTACGAATCCACTATTCCCTTTTTTGTACTCTTTTGTGAGTTTCTATAGCTAGAGTTTGCTTGTACTACTCACCCTTTCAAGGATTCTTATACTCTCTTATTTTCATATAGTGGATTATTTTGGTGTTCTTCGTTCGTGGGTTTTATGCTTCTATAGAAGATTTTTCCCACGTTAAATATTGTGTGTCCATTTCTTTACTACTTGTTTAGTTTTTATCTTTCTCCTAATTATTTTTCAATCTCTACATCTTTAATTTGCTTTTGCTTTGTGTACTCACCAACCCTAACAAGTGATATACATTCATATAATTTTTCACATCTTTAATTTTTATGTTTCTAATCTTGATCAATCTTCATCTAGACCGTACGTATAATGAGTAGGTTTTTTAACCAACTACTTGATGGGGCATATTCTTCACCCCTCTAAAATCTTTAATCTTTCCTTTTTGCTTTCTTCGGCTACTAAAAGTCACAAATTGTGTAAGATCACTCAAACCAATCAAACATATTTTCTTTCTTACATCTTGGCATTTCTTGTACATTTCATGCAACTTTCTCTCCGTATTTTCGAACTTCTTGCAATATGACGTGCCATCCAAGAAAGGTTTAGGTGGTGATGATGACGAATTTTGCCGTGATACCTCTTGATCAAGAACGCTATAAACTGCAGTCTTCTCATCCAAACTAACAACTTCGTTTATTCTTTGCTCCATTGAAACACTACTAAGAACTAAACTTCCTCGACGTCTCCTCCCACATGGTGGCTACGTGAATAGTTTTCTTTCCAAAACTTCTGACTAATTATGAATGATTAATAATATGTGAATAGTTAGTAAATGATTTAGGGAGTATTTATAACCACATGAAAAATAGTTCGTAAAAGAAATTTTATGGATTAGATTTTAGTAAAATAGTATCTCATGGTAGATTGTTTAGGATAGAATCATTTAAAATGTATGGATTACGATCATATGCGGCATTATTATGCACCGATCTAAGCTAATAATTCTAACATCTTATAATTTCTAATTAGCAAAATTAGACTTAAATTTTTGGATTTTTTGTATTTTAACACAAAAAAAAAAAAAAAAAAAAAAGTTTATTTTAACACAATTTTTTTTTTTTACAAAAATTGATTTTACCACCACTTAACTGATTATGTCAAAGAATCCATTAAGTGGGGCCATAAGGTCACATGTCGCTTTGTTATTGGCTAAAAAAAAAGAAAAAAAAAAACAAAAATTAAAAAAAATTAACAAAAAAACCTAAAACTACCCAGCCTTACCACTGCCACCCTCTTCTCCGCCCCTGCCAAGCGCAGCCGCCGTCCCCCGACTAACTGCCGGCACTCCCTCTCCCTTTCCTCCCAGCCCTAAGAGTACTCTCAACAATGAGGAAAAAATGGTTTCCTCATTCTCTCTCTACCCACTTTCTCTCACTAAAATCCTCACGAGGAAATTTGATGAGGCAATTTTATCCCACCAATGATTAAAAAAAAAATGTCCTCATCATTTTCTCTTTTACTTCTTTCAATACCCCACCAACATTTTCTCTCTCCTACAAATCATCATATTCATATAATAAAAGAATAGCAAGCAAGTAAAAAAAATTAAATAAATAGCAAGTGGTGATGGGGCCCACTTGCTAGTGTTCATCTCATTTTTTCCTCATGAGGAAAAACTGTTTTCCTCATTGTTGTAATGCTGGTGAGGAAAATTTTCCTCATTATTTTTCCTCATGAGGAAAAATTTCCTCATTATTGAGAGTGCTCTAAATATCCCCCAAACCACCAAACCACAGTCGTCCTTCCCCAAAAACGACTACGAATTCGGCCATTAATGGCCGAAATTGGCCAGTAAAGGCCACTTAGCCCCAAAACCGGCCAATTTTAGCCATTAGTGGTCGAATTTGTCGCTGTTTTTGGGGACGGAAGGTTGCGGTTTGGTGGTTTTGGGGCTGGTTAGGGCTAGGGGAAAGGGAGGAGGAGGGTTCAAGTGGGTCGGGTAAAGGGAAGGGGTAGTGGATGCGCCAGTGAGGGTGGAGAAGAAAGTAGCGGTGGTGGGGCTGGGGTAGTTGGGTAGTTTTAGGATTTTTTTTTCTTTTTTTTACCAATGAAATGGTGACA
The DNA here is from genome assembly GCF_001683475.1 of Chenopodium quinoa. Classification (NCBI taxonomy): domain Eukaryota; kingdom Viridiplantae; phylum Streptophyta; class Magnoliopsida; order Caryophyllales; family Amaranthaceae; genus Chenopodium; species Chenopodium quinoa. The sequence continues at coordinate 1,078,790 of NW_018745003.1, forward strand.
CGTGCCACTATGGATCCTACTTAACAGATTGTTTGGAAAAAAACCGATAAGTGGTGGTAAAATCCAATTTTAAAAAAATTTCCTGATGTTAAAATAATTTTTTTTTTGAGGTATTAAAAACCATTTTCAGCCTTTTTTTTTGGGTGTTAAAATACAAAATTTCCTAAATTTTTTGGGAATATAAAAGAATTAAGAAAGAATGTTACTCCGTAAGGATTATTAAGAATATTATATGGAAAATCAAATTCAATTCATCAATGGGAGGAAGAATTGAAGAAAGCGTTGAGGACTTGATGAAATATTAAATTAAAGTTACGGTTGATTACTTTGGATATAAGTAACTAATTAGTTTTTATTCAAAATTAAAAAGTAACCCATTATTTTGAGTATTATTTTTTTATTGGTCAACAAATAAATGTAAGTCCATTTAAAACATTTGTTTATTGTATAAAGAATTCTCTTTTGTATTTTTATATTGTAAGAAAACAAAAAGTGGGGGAGGTGGGGTAGTGAGGAGAGAGAAAATGTAGGTTTTAATTAGGTTTTAATTAGGTTTTGGGGTTTGTGGTTCCAAAGAGAGTATAGGAAAATACTTTTTTATTAGTAGTCCCATCCTATATTTAGTAACGTGTCAAGTATTTTGGGACGGACGAAAATGGTAACTGTGTCAAGTATTATAGGACAGAGGGAGTATTAAATACTTGGATTAAAGTGGACTAAAGATGAGAGAGAGAACCCCCAACCCTCCCCTCCAGGCGCCAGATCCGCCGCCAGATATTCCACCGCCTCCTATACCACATCAACCATCATCTACATCACAACCCCCCTCCAATAATCTGTCCTCACAACCTCCGGAACAAGCACAAAAATCTTATCTTGACACCTTGTGCAACCAAAAACAGCCACAAACTCCTTCTGCCACCCAACTCCACCTTATCTCTTCTACCACCCCCTCCCCCCCCCCCCCTAGGCCCTAGTGACTTATCATGTCGCATTAAAAAGAATAGACAACCTTGTATAAATATGCTCTTCGTCCCATTATTAAGTGATCATTTATCATACTATGTGAGAATTAAATCCCTCTATATGAAACATGGCACAATAATTAAGACAATTGAAACGAAAATAATATTTTATCATATTTTGGGCAATTAGAGAAGGGAAAAAAGAATCTAAAAAAAAAATTGCTAAGGGTTGGTATTCAAATTAAATAATATGTAAAAATATATTTTTTAAATGATACGCACTCTGATTGAGAAAGAGAAAGAAAGAAAAAAAAAAGGAATTTTGGAAAAAGAATTGATCATGGTACCATAAAATGAAAATAGGAAACACTTGACCAACTTAGCTAGAATTGAAATTTGTTTAAAAATACAAATAATAAATAGTATATTTAATAAATAAAATTAGTGTTACGTAGCGGTACATTACTTTAGTGGTACATGTCACTTACCGTAGAATTTTCGTGTTCTTTATATGAAAACATGATGTACTCTATATTTGTTTGTAATATATAATTAATTATTAACGTTATATTATTTTATATGTCTATTTTGATATTATAATGATCTTTATTATATCTTTGTAATAAACTATTTTATATGTTAATGTTCTTTATAGTCACATGTTCATTGCTTACAATGAAATGTTCTTTTAATTTTGTCTTTGAATCAAGATGGGTAAATATACATAATGTTCATTACATAATATAATCGTTATCAACCTTCATGATCCTGATTTCCAAAAAAAAAAAAAAAAAAAAAAAAAAAAAAAAAAAAAAAAAGATGATAATAAATATACAAAATAATACATAATTAATAAATGATATTCAAAATAAATATTATAAAAATTAAAAATGTCATCTAAATCATATGAATATAAGGGTCAAGGTCAAATAACATAAGAGATAAATTCAAAGAAGGTAGGCCTTAAAGCACATAAAAGTTTAACAAAAGAGTATTTTTAATCTACATAACTTGAATAATGTAATTTGTAATGTCAAAAACATATAGTTTAGACACATTGAACATATTGATCAAAATTAAAGAAAATATTCATTAAAATGATAAAAATTAAATATTATATTAAAAAAACTTGAAAAAGAAAATTCATGGCATAATTCGAAAAACATCATCTTCAACCTCGGAAAAATAACACAAATTTAAAAAAAATGCAAAAAATAATAATAATTGAAGATTAACTGTTGCTGATAGTTTTGAACAAGATAATAAAAAGGACCGTCATCATCAAAAGGCTCTCCTGTTTCTTTTTCCATTAGATTAAATAATTGAGCATAATGCATAGGGAAGAACTGATTGGAAGAAGCTAGATAAATCCTTTTGTGATGTTTCTTGGTGGTTGCCTGAAGATGGCGAGAATGACAAAAGCCTTATTACAGCAGGTCAGCAGCTTAGATGAAGAGTCAACTCCTAGTGGATCCATCTGCTAGTATTAAAGGACATTGGATGACGTAAGTCACATAACCATTATCTCTTTAAACCACTATATATTGAGAGAGAGCAGAGAAGAGAGCACAAGTGACCTCACATAGAAGTATAGAACCAACCCTAAAACTTTGAGTGAGTCCTCAACACCTTCTATGCTCTATGATCTCTGTCTTACTCAATGTCATGCGTAGAGTGTAGGGGAGGGATTACATTAAAATATGACCCGGCCTTTTAATTCTCTTATGACAGGGTGTACACCTGGTGTATGATAGAATTTTCAGGATTAAAAGGTTACCATGCTACAATTTTATTGTAGCCGTTCCAACATGTCCCTATTCACGGGCATCCTTAAATTATATTACAGAAGCAAAGATGGCAGTAACCTGAGTAAATTGTTTTAATATTACACATCATTGTATTACGATCTAATTGCATACTCCTACAAGATTTTAATAAATTTATTTTTGACATCTATATATATAGGGACACAACGTCTTCCCAGGCTTGTTGGTCTAATAAAGGCAATTGAGATGATATTAGTAAGTCTCATTTACTCTTAAAGGTTATAAAATGTCATGTTATATGTGTTAATTAACATATTTGTGTACATGTATCAACTTTAAGTTATCAAAACCAATAACATCCGAGGAAGGAATGGAGCTTGGCCTTATTGATGCTGTTGTGCCTCCTCAAGATTTAATTTGCTAAAGGTATCGCGAATGTGGGCTTTGGACATTGCAGAAGGCCGAAAACCTTTGGTACACTCCCTCCACATGACTGACAAGCTTGCTTCTCTCTCTGAAGTTCGTGAAATATTATTATTATTATTATTATTATTGATGTTTGCGAGACAAAAGGCTAAACAGACTGCTAGGAATATGCCTCAGTACCAAGCCTTCCTAGATGTTATTGAGGAGGGTATTATACGTGGAGGTTACACTGGGATCTTAAAGGTATTTGGACTTTATTACTACCCCCGTTACATATTAGCTGCAACTAATATGTAACGACAGAGGAAAAAGTTTTCAAAGAGCTACTTTTATCCAAAACTTCCAAAGGTTCAGCATATGTTTTTGGCTCAAAATCTGACATCAAAGGTACTAATTTCTCACTGTTGATAGCTCTTGCTTCACTGAAGATTATTTTTAACTCATGGTTTTATTTCTATTTGCATTATAATAGATACCAGGGGTTCGCATTATTTTAACTTATCTTTTCAGCAGCGAGATGATTGTGCAATTCAACTGATCTTCTATTCTGTAAGGGTAGTCTGGTTGACAGTTTTGTGCACAGGACGCCTTTACTGGAAATCGCGAGGACTAATAAGAACAACTCTGTTATTTTTCAGGCTTCAGGATTTAGCAGGATATGGAAATGCACTTGCAGTAGCAAAGGAATTTCAATCTGCCTTCCCTGATCATAGTTTCAGGTACCGTGTTAATTGAACTTCAGTAGAAAATGGTCGAAATGGTAAACAACTAATCTCACTAACTACCGTAGCTACTAGCTAGGTTATAATGCGACTATACCATGACTCTAAGGTTAAAAGAGCAATTTATATAACAGAAATCAGACTGGCATGACTCTGAGAATACGCGGTGATTAGTTTACCAGAATAGATCGATGTATTATTTGGACTAGTAGTAATCAAAATTGTATATGAGTGAAATTTCAAGTATTATTTGGACTAGTAGTAAATCAAAATCATGTATCATGAAACTATATGAAATTAAATATATAAATAATCACTTGGCAATTTCAATATTACATTACGATGAATCTCAAAAAGTTTAATCACTTTAACCACAAACATTAGAGTTTTTATGCCTGTTCTAAAAGCTTCCATAAAAACCAAATAAGGTTGGTTCTTTTCCATGTTAATTTTCTCTAAAATTGTTACTTTATTGTTTAGAGGATTCTTGACATTGGAAGCAACTAGAATACATGGTTCGTGAACATTCTAAAATATTATGGATACAAGAGTAATGAAGGAAGTTCTGGAATTTTCTGACCATTTCTCCCAAACTCCGTCTACAACTATAAATATAGGTGATGTGCATTTAATACATTCATACACACAAGAAAGCCATACCTATACACAAGCCTTCCTACTACCTTCTTGTAAATTATGTACTTTTTCTCTACGAATCTACTATTCCTTTTTGTACTACTCCTTTGTGAATTCCTATACTGAGAGTTTGTTTTGTATTACTTACTCAAAATTCTTATACCCTCCTATTTTCATATGGTGGATTATTATTCATGGTTCTCCTATTTTCATGGTTCATGGTTCTTATACAATAGGTGGAAGACTGTTTTTTGAGGAATGATTTATGGATTATTTATATAACAAAAGGAAAATAGAAAAGTTAATCTAACGGTTGTTATGCAAAAGAAAATTTATGGAAAGTGAACACATGGTAGATTATATAGTATACTTGTAATTATTTAAAATGGATTAGACTCATACCAATGACCTAATCAGATCAAATCTATCCTAACTTAAAATATTTTTTTTATTAGTTGTTTCACTTTGACACATTAGTCAACGCATAATTTTGAGTTTTTGACTCATAATATCTTTATTAGATGTATTTTGAAAATATTTATATAGATCAATAAATCTAACGAGACTCGACGTAACCACGTTCGATCATGTGTAATTGGTTAAATATGATTAAAGTAAAATGGGTAAATAATGTCAAATATCAAAATTCAAAACTAAAAAGGCCAAAAAATAAAGTATTATAGTATACATTCTATCTCCGTTTTATATTATTCTTCTAACTTTTTTTTTTTGTAAAGACAACCGAGGTTAATGTAATTTAACAATATTTATATAAATTTTAACTCATTTGATATAAAGTAACTATTAATTTAAAAATGTGTTTGATTTTATTTTAATGTGTACAATATGATGACCTTGATACATGTTAAATATGCTAATTTTATTAATCTAATACATAATGAGTGTTATTTAACTGTAAAAGTTATGTTAAGAAAATGGCAACTTTTAGAATACATTAGGGCAACTTTAACGTGTCTTATAATGTAAGTCCGCCTTATTCTAGAATTCGTGATACCCAAATATCATTTAATCCTATATGGCTAATTGGATATACGTCGATCTATTCACATCATCGCTAATGCATCCTTTAGTTACATTATTACAGTAGCAAAGATGGCGATAAGCCAAGTACAAAGTTTTAACATTGTAATAGCTGAGAAGTCGGGAACTTGCAATGCGTGGTTCCTACACCCAGGTGCACGGTACACCGACCTGGATCAAAACGACAGGCCTAAATGAATAAAACGCGTGCTTATTAGAGTAGAGAAAGGCAGAAAGAACATCAGGTATAGATACAAAGTACACGACATTAAATACGAATATTCAGTTTCCTTTAATTTAGGAAAAGATAATGATTAATTGATCTTTAATTACCCACATATTAGCTGTCATATCTTTTCAAAATATTTTACTTTTCCAAATTCCTTTTTTCTCTCTCTTCATATTATTTTATCCAAAAAAAAATTCAATCTTTTCCAAAACAAAACGTTCAAATTTGTACTGGAAAAGTTTTTTTTTTCACTAAAAAAATTATATCCCTATATTTTCAAAAAAAAAAAAAAGTTCATATTTTTCACTTAAAAATCCTTTCTTTATATTTAATTAGTTTGTTAGATCTTGTAATGGTCGTCTAAATTATGATCATGTGCATCTCTTGTAATGTTCATTAGATGATTTAATAATGTTCTTTATCGGAAAACACGATGTACTTTATATTTTTTTGTAATGTATAAATAGTTAATAATAATATAGAGTATTAATTTTGCAAGTTCGTTATTATATCATATATTATATGTTCTTTATTCGATCTTTTGGTAAACTATTTTAAATATGCATGCTCATCAATTGTAATCATAATGTACTTTTACTATCCCTTCATCACTTGTTGTGAATTATTATTTAAAATTTGCCTTTTGATCATAGTGGTTAATTAACGTGTTGTTCATTACATGATAGTACGTATCATGTTCTTTATTAATAACATGAATGTCCTTTATCAATATTATGGATGAATGATCTTTAGATTTGAAAGTCCATCATTGTCCCAAAAACTTCTCATCAACCTCGATAGTCCTGATTACAAAAAAGAAAAAAAAAACATAATTATTAGATGATATAAATCAGAAAAATGTGGATAACAAAATAATAAGATCTACTTCTTCGTGCGTGTACCGGGGTTTAAAAACTCTACTTTTCTATGTGCACTTGTCCTCCTCGTCTTTTTGAAGCGACCCATATTTCTTTTGATGTGGCCCTTTAAGCTTCTTTGGAGCGCATTGTAACTGCTTCGGGGCCAGGTTTTGGTGATTGGCAATGGCGACTTGCCACCTTACCTTTTTCTTATGGTGGATTGGGTGTCTATTTAGCAGGTGATGTTCAGCACTATGCTTTCCTTGCGTCACGTTTGCAGTCTTCAGGCTTCGCTTCTTCGCAATTCTGATATTGTTGGTCCAGGACCGACCTTCGATGGTGGTCTTAGTCTTTTTAATAAGACTGTGGAGACTGACCTTCACTACTAGAAATAGGTCGATTTCCGACAGACACGTATTTCTGTCGGAAAATTCAGATTTTCCGACGGATTATTATTCCGCAAGAAATTTTACGACGATATACAAATCCGTAGGAAAATATAGGCTTTCCGACGGAATATTCCGTCGGAACATTAAAATTCCAACGGAAATAAAATCCGCCGGAATATTAAATTTCCTACGAAAATAAAATCCGTAGGAAATTTCCTACGGAATATTCCGTCGGAACATTAAATTTCCGACAGAATTTTTAGCTTAGTCCGGATTTTGGCTTTTTTTTTTTCAAAAAAAAAAAAAAAAGACAACTTAAAATTCCCGGAACCCTAATTTCCAATCCCTTTCATTTCTCTTTTCTCTTTCCTCTCTTCTGCCTCTTTTCACTTTCCCTCTCCTCTTTCCTCTTCTCTTCCTCCTTCATTCTTTTTCTCTCTCCTGTCCTCTTCTCTCTCGCCTCTCTCTTCTTCTCTTTCTCTCTCATCTCCTCTTCTACAACAACAATTTACTCAACATCAAGTGCTTAGCGTGGCCGGCCACCGCGAACAACAACGGGCGCACCGTCAACAACAACAATCAACGTCAACCGCAACAACCACCGTCGCCAGCCACGTGTTTCAAGGTTTTTGTTTTTGTAGATCTTGTAATTTAGGTTAAAGTGTAGATGTAGTAAATTTTGTATGTAATTGTAATGGTAGTTTATAAAATTTATTACACAATTGTGTCTTTATATATTTCGTTTGATTTTCGATGTTTAATTTTCGTTTTTTTGATTTTCGATGTTAAATTTTCGTTTGATTTTCGATGTTTAATTCTCGTTTTTTTTACTTTCGATGTTTAATTTTTTTCGGGGTTTTTTGGGTTAATTGGTATTTTTTGTTTGCGTTTAATGTGTGGGTGGTGGTGTGGTATGGTGGTGTCGGTGGTGGGTGGGGGCTGGTGTGGTGTGGTGGCTTCGGTTTGGTGTGGGTGGGATTGCGGTAGTGTTGGTGGTGTGGGTGGGATTGTGGTGGCTTCAATTTGGTGTGGGTTGGATTGTGGTGGTGTCAGTGGTGTTTGGTGGGCTGCAGTTGGGGTGGTTTCGGTGGGGTTTGGTGTGGGTCTGGTGTGGTGGCGTCGTTGGTGGGTTAGGGGTGGCGGTGGGGTGGATTGGGGTGTTGAGCAGGGGAGGGGGGAGTTGGTGGATCTGGGTGGGTGGGCTGATTTTTTTTTTATTTTTTTTTTATTCAGCATTCCGATGGAATTTTTGTCGGAAGTATAGTGGTTTCCGATGGAATTTTCCGTCGGAAATTATTGTATAACGACGGAAATCTTTCCGTAGGAACCTTGCGACGGATTTCCCGTTTAAGTCAATTCTGACTCCGACAACCATCATTCCGTCGGAATGGACCTTTCCGACGGAATTTCCGTCGGAATATAGTGGAATTCCTACAAAATGTAATACGACGGTGCATTCCGACGGAATTCTGTCGGAAACCGGCAGTTCCGACGGAATTTCGGGTTATTCCGACGGAATTTTCCGTCGTTGAACGGCTCTTTTAGTAGTGCTCATGCGTAACCCTAATGAGATCGTTGCCCCCAAAATCATGAAGAAATTGACAGATATATATTTCACGAAGGTCACTACATCTGTAGAATCCACTTTCTCCTTATCTTCGCGTCAGGTTGCCTTATGGAAGTCCCAGCAGGGGGATCACACTTTTTCCTGGTTGCGAGCAATCCCAATATCAGGTTTGGGTCAGACTATGAATGGTAAGGCTTACCGTTGTGTTCTTTGCTACCGGTCGGATGTTCCCTTGTTCTCCGTTTCGACACCGTGTTCTGCTTGCTCAAGGGTTTTTGATGGGGATCATGCATTGTCTTGTGCTGGGATGGTGGGTATTAAGGATCGGCATAACATTGTTCGTGATACCCTTGTTGATATTTGCTTTTGGTTTGGGATTTCTGCAAGAAAGGAGGTTAATGTTGGATTGTTTGGAAGGAACGACGGGGCTCTTCGACCAGCAGATCGATGTGTTGCTTTATTCTTGGGATAGAGGCCTTGATGAATGTGTTGAATTGACGTGGTCTTCTCCTTTGACACAATCTGGGTTGTCTGACTTCGCTCCTGGTCGTGTTGTGTCGGCTGCGGCTCAGCGGAAGCGAGACAAGTATGGGGTGAGTTGCAGGGCTATTGGCTATGGTTTTCTTCCTTTCTCCTTTTCTTCATTGGGGGAATTAGAGAAGGATGTTGTTGCGTTGGTGAAGCGGGTTCAGGCATTCACTAGGACTCAGGATATTGGTGCTCGTGCAGCTGCTCACATTTTCAACAGGATCGGGTTCGCTATAGCTAAAAGGGTAGGGGCCCAGATTAATTGCATCTCGGCTCCCCCCACAATTCTTGTAAATGGATTAACTTTGTAGGTTTTTGTTATTATTATTATAATTTAATGTAAATGGATTAACTTTGTAGATTAATTGCATCTCGGCTCCCCCCACTAATAAAATAATAATAATATAAGGGTTAAACCAAACAAACATGTCTACGTATAATACTCTCTTTTTCTAAAAAAAAAAAGAAAAAAGAAAACATGAACATGAAAGTATAAAAACATACTATTAAGTAAAAAGAACATTCTTGGTATTATTGAAACCCAAAGAATATTTTTAATTTACATATACCTTAAAAAAACATAACTGGTAATATAAAGAACATATATTAATCAGACTAAAAAGTACATATTCCATTTCATTTAAAAAAAATATGGATCAAACAAATAAAAGAACATTTATTATAGTTTGATGAACATCATCTTCAACCTCTAGAAATAACACAAATTTAGAAACAAATGCAAAAACTAAAAATAATTGAAAAGTAGATACTTTCAATAACGAATTTGTTAACAAGATCAACCAACAAATATAAATTATCATCAACAAACATCAAAATTATGAAATTTAAAAATAAAAATAAAATAATCTAAAATTACCTTTTAATTGGGTCACGAATTCCTCATGAATTTCACCTTCATTCTCAAAACATCATTCTTATAAGCATTAATAGGGATCTTTAATCATAATCATGATGAAATTCACCACGCATTATCATTTCTCTATATGTAAAATTTTCTCTCACTAAAAAATTCTCTATGGATCTTATAAATTAAATTATAGAAAATTATAAAGAGTAATATTTTAGAAGCTATAAATATAGAAAAGAATTAACAAATTCCTTCAATTAAGGAAGACCTATTTGAAAACTTATTTCTTTTTTCAAAAAAAAAAAAAAAAATATTGCCGTAGTTTTTCATCCGGGTGTACCAAGTATATATATGGTACACTTGGATGTATTATAAAAATTTCAGTGAACTTGTAAGTTCAATAAGTTGAAACATTAAGAGAGTGTTCAACTACTAAGTAATACAAGTATAATTAGAGCCTTCAGAGGAACAATAATACAAGACATTTACCAATCAGTAACATAATATTAAAAGTGAATCTGACATGACACATGTCATATTATGATTAAAAAATTTCCCGCTACTTTTACTTTTCCCTTTTTTTTAAAAAATAAATTCAAGTATTTGATTAATTTCAATTAAAAATATTAATTGTTTTTTTAAAAAATTATTGTTAAATTAACAATTCATAATTAGCTTAAGTAAAAACCATGCGTTGCACGGTACTTAAATTAGTTTACACATATAAGTGAATAGATCGTTGTACACTATAATCTGAATCCTAATTTCAACAAGTTGGTTATTGGTGCAGTGGTGATTGAGACTGCACTTGATAGGGTGAAACCGTGTTCGATCCTCCACAACAACAATTGGGAGGGGAGTGGAACCTAACCAGCCAGAACTGATCCCCGAATTCGGATTAGTCCAAAGGGTGATGAATACTAATTTCAAGGGGGGGGGGAACTATTGTTAACATTTTATGGAACAAATTTGGGGATAATAAGAGTTCAATTTCCTGGTGCAATTGAAAACTAAAACCGCAAATTTAAAATATCAAAAGCAACAATTGAAAAAAGATGAGAATTTTAAGAGATGAAAATAAATCAAAGAAAAATTAAAAATTCCCAATTTAATTTAAATTTTGAGAAAACAAAGATCTGACTCTGGTAGTCTGTACTCTGTAATGAACTAGTGATGTGATAGAAAAAACACAGATAAATTTTCTGTTTGTGCCATGTTCAAAAGATACGGAGTATATTATAAGTCATTCCTGGACACAGTGAATTCATACACTTTTACACAATTTATTTACTCAATTCATATCCAAAATACACCTTTTTTTTTAATCATATTGTCGTAGAGAGACAAAATCAATTTTAAATTACTTTAAGGGCAAAATTAAAGGCAAAATTGTCTAAAAATACCTTGTTTATAAGTCAATTTGAACTAATACTCTACTTTAATTTTGTTGTCAAATAATACCTTGAATTTAATTTTGTTTTTAAAATGGCATATTAATGATAGATTTCGGCCAAAAAGTCAAGTTTCCGGCGTTTGAAGATCAAAGTCAAATATCAGCAAATTGCATCACCATGTTTAACAGTATTAACACATACATATAATGAAGGAGTGTCCTCGATCAAGTACAACAATTACTAGATATAATATAGGATTAATTAAGGAGATTATTAATTCAGTTATTTTAGGAATCGTAATGTTTTGCTAGAAACCAACTACGATTTGCAGGCCTATTATTTAATGGGCTTGCTGCTAAATGTAATCGGATCCTATAAGGTCACACATAAAAGCACGAGATGGAAAAAGCACACCAAGCCCAATAAAGGTTAAGTGGGCGATTATGTGAGTAGTCATTAGTGAGTTGGGCTTGCTAATCTTGTAACCTAATAACTTCTATATATAGGAGCTATTACCGTGTATGAAATATACAATTACAGAGAGAGCAAATACAACGTATAATTTTTCTCATATAACTGCATCCCTGAAAGTGAGAAGAGTGAAAAGTTTCTTCCTCCTTCTTCCGTACTAGCATACGCGAGATTCATCTCGGATTTTGTGGACCAAGTAGAGGAATCACAATTGAGGTTCTGGATCTCCGAAGGAGGACAATCTAAGGCTAACGAGGAGTACACGCATCAAAGGCATATCTAACTACTTTATGTGATTCGTATTATTTATATGCATGAGATCCTGTTTTAGATGTTTAGAAAATGTTCCTGAAATTTCGCTATCGCATCTAATATGTTCCTACATATAAGCGATCTCTTCATTCACTAATTCCATACTATGAGATTGTTATTGGCATGGAGTAGCAGAGTGCAACCGTTTGTTTAAAGAGTGGTGTGAACATGAATATGTAGGTACGGAGTAGTCGTACTGCATAAAACGTGATCTTTTGACAAAATCAGCCTTCTTACTAATGATATAAGACAAGCAATAATGCTATAAGCTCAAGAGCAATAAATGTTAGCAAATGACAATATCGATCATACATGCTTGTGAATTCTAAGTGTAAAATGGCAAACAACAAATAAGTAACAAAATCCAAGAGAACATAACTATTCAATGATGCAACAAAAGGCAAAGCATAATCAACTTTCAGATCCTTCTTCCAAATTTAGGGAAGTTCTCAAGTACATAAGTGAATAAATAAAGATTAATGAATGTCTTCATTGATTTTGAGTGAGATGGCATAATAGTTTGTTATACTATAGTATAATCTAAACCCATTTCATATAGTTATCCAAATTTAAAAACAAGTAACGCATTTCCTTCATTATTGCTATATATATATAGGCATATATGGATACGAGACATAAGCCCAATGACAAGGCATAAAGCACCTTATATAATAATAATAATAATAATAAAAACACTTATTTTTGATAATTGAGGGTAGCATTTTTTGCTAGCCTTAGGGCCAAAGCAAGGCAATACAAGCCAAGGATTCACAAGGCATATTTAATTTAGTCATGATGACGAAGGTGGACCAAGGTATGAATGAGATGGTTTCAGGCACTAGTTAAATATTTCGTGCTCCTTTGGAAAATCTTGAAAGCACTTTGATGCTTAATGTTGCTAGTCAATAAAAATTCTAACTCATTTACAAGTTGTAAAATAAAATTAGGCTTAGTCTTTAGTGTCACATTTTTTAATTAATAATGTACATCTTTTCATTGAGTTAGCTGTAGTCATTGTGTACGACAGTACGAGTAATGTGAAACTACCTAGCAAAACCACACCAACTTTCATTATTAATGTAGTATTTTAGGCATTTTACCAAACTTAAAGTACCAATGAAACTTCCCCTTCAAATAAAAAAAAACGAGTTTGATATTCCAATGCTGTTTCGTCACTTCAGATTTCACATGAAAGTTAAGCTCATTGGTCCAATCTCATTTCCTTGAAAAACTCATTGCATTTTCATGCATCTTTCTTCCTTGACTTGAATTGACTTTACTGCTCCTCAAAGGCTCAAACATATCGACGACTTCAGCGGTCCTTCTCATATTTTATTACTCCGTAACTAAACAAAACATGCACCCTATTACATTATTAAGCTAGAGTTTAATGTGTTTTTATTATGTAATAATAAAACGACAATCAATTGTGCAATTATTTTAGTTTAAAAACAATGTTGTGTACTTTTATAATGATGTTTATGTTTATTCACTCGTATTATTTTTTTTTACTTTTTATTTTTAATATAATGTTTATATGCTTTTATTCTGTAATTATTATTACCAATCTGATTTTATACGAGTATATGTTTTGTAAAAAATAAAAATACTAAAATTGTCCAAATTTCACGTAATGTAATTGGGTGCATAATTTACTTTGCGATTGATTATTTTACGTACTATCACATCTTAAACTTCTTTTATTACTCCCCTAACCTCATTTCGTTTTATTATACACCGTAATTAACTCAATCTTGTAAAACGTTAGTTATACCGACTAAAGTGTGCTCCATGACATTTAATACAAACAAATTAAAAGAAGCATCATTATCGTGGTCATGCCCACACCAATGCTACAGCCTGCAAATCCTGCAACAGTGCAATGCCATTAACTCATTAAGTTAAAGAACATACTACGTATTTGCTTTGCAAGTATGAGTGATATGACTAGTAGGGTCGCCACAGTGTGCATGTTTCTCGTGGTAGATATTCCATAAAGACCAATCAGTACGTAGTGCCTAAAATAATCTTCTTTTTTTCTCCCTTTTTATGGTAGGTATAAGGTTTAGAACTTTTTTGATGATTAGTTGGTATTTAAGGCCTCATTTGGTTGGCACGGAAAATAAATTCTCATAGAAAGTTATATTTTATAGGAAATTATTTTCAAATAATTGGTTGACACAAAAAATAAATTATCATAGAAAGTTGTATTTCATGGGAAATTATTTCCCAAATAAAATTTGTAAGGTTTTCTTTAAATTGTTTGGTTGTGACAATGGTAACTTGGAATTCCCATGAATTTTGAAAGATCAAGGGGGGCCTAGGTAATTTACTTCCTACATTTTGGGGGAAGTGGAAATTCCCATGAATTCCAACTTCCCCCAATTTTGCTTTTTTATGTCAACCAAACAACTATCCAAATTACAAAATCCCATGAATTTTCACTTACCCCATTTTATTTTGGCCTTGTTTAGCAAATGGTTGTTGGCTGGTTTGATCACTTGGCTTGTTTCACCAGCTAGCTAGCTAGCTAGCTGTTTATAATGGCTTTTGAAATGGGTTGTTTATGCTAGCTGTTTATAAAAGTGTTTCGTAAATTTTGTTTTGTTGGCTATTTATGAGATAATTTGTGGGCCAACAAGCCAAAAGCCAACAAAAAAAAGCTACTCATAGCAGCCTTTTCATTTTAGCTTAGAAGACATTTTTTTCGCTAACTAAAAAGCCAATTACCAAACACTTAAATCCACATAAAAGCCAACTTTTCATTTTGGCTGTTTGATTCCACGCAAAAAAGCCAAAAGCTAACCAAAAAAACCATTTACCAAACATGGCCTTTGTCAACCAAACAACCTCTAATTGATATAACTTGTTGCATTACCTGATTTGATTTGCTAGTTGTGAATAACGGTAGGTAAATAACTACTAATTATTAGTTTTTTTTAGTGTATGTTAAAAAAAAAAAAAAAAAAAAAACAAAAAAAAAACTAAATGTTCAATAAGCTAATTGTTTTTTAAAAACCTCACATTTTAAACCTTTTTAGAAAATTTCTAAAAGAGTTTTTTGACCCCAATAAGCTCTTTCAATAAGCTATGTATCAAATCCTCAAATCAACTTTTTTTATTTGTTCAAACCCTGATAAGGATATGGTAACTTGTTTAGGCAAAAAGAGGTTTGCTAAAATCAACAATTCATTTTATTTATTTAGGTAAGAACAAAACTATCCTTAGGGCAATAGCAGTAAGAGGTTTGTTATGAGGTTTGTCTTGCCTTTATAAACAAACCTCTTATTGTTGGAAGAAGAAAATTTTGAAGAGGTTTGTAAAAACAAATCGGTTTGTGTTTTGCACCATTTGCTTCACATGAAGACAAGGGGAGCTCGGAGGGGCCCACTTTTAATTTTCTTTATTTTTTATTTGAGTGAATTTAATGAATTTATTTTTTATTTGGGTGAATTTAATGAATTATATTGACATTGGTTACATACATATACTTGTAAACAAGTTTATCTATTGTTGATGAAAGGTTTGTAGAGGAGTTTGTATGAAGATGATATGACAAGGGAACAAACCTCTTCTATTGCTATTGCCTTTATACTCCATATTTTGTACTGAAATATGCAAATATATTTTAAATGCACATGCATACTTAAAAAAAAAAAAAAAAATAAATAACTTGATAAAGTTAGTTTCAAAACTATCCTATTACTCCCTTTGTCCCAATTGCAAATAAATGGGTCAAATTTCAAAAAATTTGACCATAAATTCCCATTAATCAACAAGAGATGATATAGTCATGTGAGGTATTGTTAGATTCATCTCATTGTGTATTTTATTAATATCAAGTTTTTATAATTTTTACGTGTATGGTACGAAAAAATGAAAATCGTCAAAAAATACGGGTCATATATTAAAAAGAAGAAATGTTCAAAATGAAGTTATGTACGATTTAAAACATGTGTTGGAGACCGTAAAAAGCGAAATGGAAAAAAAAATAAAAATTTGACACATAAAGTATGTAATATGTATCAAAATTATCCTAATCGCATATTAAAATTACATGTAATTGAACGTATGTTATAATCGAATTCACTAACCACTCTCACATATCACACCAAATCACCAATGCACCAATAGTCAATGTTCTCCCCTCTATTCAACCCCACACATTAAAAATGGAACAAAAGTTTTAGTAATTTTCTTTATTTATTCCAACATCTAAAACACTAAAATAAGCAACCTATAAATAGACACAAAATCCAGCTTTGTCTTAATTAATTAAACATAATAATTTTACACGTAATTCTTTCTGATCAAAATCATTCATTCTTTCATTTTCTCCGCCTTATTTTTTCTCTTTCTCTCTCCATATCGAAAATAATCCCAATGGCGGGAGCTCGAATTTCAATGGAGGTCGGCAACGATGGCGTCGCTCTCATCACTCTTTCTAATCCTCCTGTTAATTCGCTTGCGATTCCAAGTTTGTTCTTCTGTTCTCTATTTATTATTTTTGCTTCGTTTTTTGTTTTTTTTTTCAATTTAAATTGCGGATTATGATTTTTTTTCGATTTTTTTGGTTGTTTTTGGTGTAGTAATTAATGGATTGAAAGAGAAATACGATGAAGCGATGCGTCGAAATGACGTCAAAGCTATCGTCATCACCGGTAAGTGGGAACGATTTCTCAGAAGTTCTCAGAATTTTTTTTTTATTTTTTTTTTGTGGTGATTTTTATTGCATTTTTATTTCTGAATAAGTAGGAATTTCAGAATTTGAATTTATTCTGAATTTTGTGGGTTGATTTGTGTATGATTACTGTTTCCTGAAAATGATAGTGTATTTACTGCTCAATTTTAGGTGAGAATGGGAGGTTTTCAGGTGGATTTGACATCAATGTTTTTCAGAAAGTTCATCAGACTGGTAAATTTTGCTTACTTGAATGTTGTTGCTTTTGTGGAATGAATGTATAAGATTGGCTGTGAAATTGATTGTGAGGGTTTATGATTTGGCAGGGGATGTGTCGGTTTTGCCGGATGTGTCGGTTGATCTTTTGGTCCATACAATTGAAGGTCCTTGCTTTAATTTAGCATTAGAGTTTGATTTGATTTGTTGTAAATCATATGATAATCATGTTAATATACTGATGTTGCATGAGTTGAAATGTTCTTGATGATATGCTGGTTTGTTGACTTAAGGTGCTGGAAAGCCGTCTGTTGCTGCCGTACAAGGACTTGCACTTGGGGGTGGCTTAGAATTGGCTATGGTTTGTGTTATTATACTTTCACCTGAGGGTGCCTTTTGTTTTCATTATTCTATATAATTTAAATATCTCACTTGTCATTTGCAAATAGGGTCTACTTTAAGAGATACTTGAGCCAGGAAAAATAAAAAATTGATTAACACTTTTAACTATGTGATTACTTTCCTCAGTTCCATTCCAATATTTAAGTATGAGATTTCTTGCACCGTTTGCAGGGATGTCATGCTCGCATATCTGCACCAAAAGCACAACTTGGTTTGCCTGAGCTATCACTTGGAGTTATTCCGGGTTTTGGAGGTTAGGAGATTTGCCATTTATCCTAATTGCACACTTCCTCTAGAGTTGAATTTGAAACGAGATTATGGACATTTATACAGGGACACAACGTCTTCCCAGGCTTGTTGGTCTAAAAACGGCTGTTGAGATCATGCTGGTAAGCCTTGACCTCCCTCATATCATGTTAAAGAATATGCTATGCATGAATGCATGATTACCATTTTCAAATTGTCATCAATTAATCATAATTTTTGTTTTCCAAATATTGTGAGTATGCAAATTGTCCCACTGAGATGGACATAGAATTAATTTTGATATTATTACTGTTGTATTTTTAAGTGTTTATACTTTATATATGGTGGTTGATATTAGATCTTCTGCATCAAAAATTTTGATATCTTTTATGGAAGAAATTTTTAGCAGCGTATTGCTTAAAGTTGCGAATATCCTAGCTTTGGGGAATCATGGTTGAGTTATAGATTGATTGTCACTCTGATTAATGTTCAGTCGAAAGTGATTCATGAGAAATACATGCCCAATTGCCCATCTATGCACTTAACTAGGATTTATATATTAATCTAAAATAAATTAATGGGTGGAAAAGTAATCGGATACTTATCTATTTGTGTATTATCTCCTCAAAAACGAGCCAGAAATGAGTGCTAATGAAGCTCAGTGGTTTTGCATTGTTTGCAACAAAATGAGGCCTCTTAATTGTCTTTCAGCTCAGTAGATTAAAATTTGAAACTATTCTTTTGGAAGTCCTTTGTCATCAACAAGAGCCTCAGCATACTTTGTGATTGTTTTTTTTAACATAAACACATTTCTTGTTCGACATGGCATTTTATGCTTTAGCTCTAGTTTCTAATTTAAAAATTAGATGTGCTTTTTTTTTTCCTTCAAGGTTATACGTTGTAAATTTCTGTGCTTTCTGATATCTTTCCAAAGTCATCAAAACCAATAACATCTGAGGAAGGAATGAAGCTTGGCCTTATTGATGCTGTTGTGCCTCCTCAAGAGCTGCTGAAAGTATCACGCTTGTGGGCTTTGGATATTGCAGAGGGCCGGAAACCTTTCGTACGCGCCCTCCACATGTCAGAAAAGCTAGGTTCCATCTCTGAAGCACATGAATTCCTGATGGCAGCGAGACAAAAGGCAAAACAGACTGCTCGAAACATGCCTCAGCACCAAGCCTGTCTTGATGTTATCGAGGAGGGTATAGTGCATGGAGGTTATGCTGGGGTCTTAAAGGTATTTGAGTGTGAAGGTTTCATATTTTATGAATGGTTTTACAACAAATTTTGAATCTGATAATTACTATTATTGTTATAGGAGGCCAAAGTTTTCAAAGAGCTTGTTTTAACAGATACTGCCAAAGGTCTGGTGCATGTGTTTTTTGCTCAGCGTATGACATCAAAGGTAATTAATTAATCTCCTTTTCCTTCTTCTGTCTCATCCAAAAAAGGGGGCATTTGAGATGTTGACTGACTGACTCTACCCTTACATTTACTGGCAAATTGGCAATACTTCAATAATTTGTCACTGATGGTTGCTATTCCTTCTAATAAAGGTACATGTCTAATTTTTTTTATTTTTTTAAATGTTCCTATGCGTTTGTGACAGGTTCCTGGTGTTTCTGATGTTGGACTGAAACCAAGACGTATGAAGAAAGTTGCTGTTATTGGTGGGGGCTTAATGGGTTCTGGCATTGCAACTGCCCTACTCTTGGGAAATATACAAGTTGTGTTGAAGGAAGTAAATGCTGAATTTCTTGACAGGGGAATTAAATCCATTCAAGGTAGTTTTATCCTTCCATCAGATATTGTGTTCTTTGGCTCTCTTTCCTCTAAAAGTTTGAGGTAGATGAAGTGATGTCAAAAATAGAAATTGAGTGATTGACCTTTACTTCTCTTTTGCATGTAGTGACTGGGTTACCTTTCCTGTCCCCAATACAGACCTATTTTCTAATTGATATTGAATCGACAATACTCCTTTAGTCAGTATTTAATGTCATTGTATCTTATATTACATGTGGCAGGCAATATAAGAGGCTTAGTGTCGAGAGGGAAGCTGGTGAAGGACAAGGCAGAGAAAGCGCTTTCATTGCTCCAAGGTGTATTGGACTACTCAGAATTTAAAGATGCTGATATGGTCATTGAGGTTAGTTGTCTTAAACTCTTTACATGCTAAGTTAGGTGCAGATGATGACAAAAGATAAGAATTTTTCTTGTACTACCTTTGTTTCAAAATATTTTGCTTAGATTGGGTAGTAATTGTAATTGCATATAGTGGCCTGATTCAGGGAGGCTCATAATTTTAGAATAACTTGCTAAGATTGTCTGATCCTGTCTTCCAGGCTGTTGTCGAAAATGTTCCTTTGAAACAAACAATTTTTAGTGACCTTGAGAAAACCTGCCCTCCACATTGCATTCTAGCAACTAACACATCAACTATTGACCTCAATGTGGTTGGTGAAAAGACCAGTTCTCAGGAACGTATTATTGGTGCACATTTTTTCAGGTTTGGTGCTTTTCTTATTCTTTATTTTTTTAGCAGCTGTGAGATAAATTTTGCTTGATTTTTTTTTTTTTTTTTTTTTTTTTTTTTTTTTGCTAATTTGTTGCTGATTTGCCTCCAATAAATTGTGGGCCGCTAAACGTCGCCCTCGAATTTCTAACTAACGCCCGCAAAATAACCTAAAATGACGTACGTAGCCTTGTTATAAAAATATTAAACATTATCGAATTTACTCTTCAATCAGTAAAAATGGCCATAGCATTGAGTATAATAATATATACTACTGCATAAATAGTGTCTAGTACATCTCCCAGCCTAAACAAATTAAAACAAAGTTGCCCATTATTTGCTCCAGGCAAGAATTAAAAGCCAAATTAATATATATTCGTAACTTTAATATATATTCATAACTTTAATATATCAAAAGGTTCTAACTCTAATCTGCAAATTCTCTTAAGATTAGTGCACGTTATTGCTTTCTTTCTTCCTTTTCTTCTGGTACAGATGAATAGTGTGAAACGCCCACTAACTTCCCCCGTCATTCAATTAGAATTTTTTTTTTCTCGCCAGAAACTAAAAAAGGGCAGAAACGTCCACTTTTTTCGCCAGATCTAGGGTGAAACGCCTAGATCTTTCGAATAACCGTATGGGTGATCGAAATTTCTAGGCGTTTCAGCCTAGATCTGGCGAGAAAAGTGGGCGTTTCCGCCAATTCCAGAAAAAGAAAAAAAAAAATAATAATAATAAACTGACCTTGTCTCCGGCGACTCCTTCGACGACGGCCTTCCCCTTGTCCCTCGGCATTTCCACGCGAAATTATATTAAGCTAGTATAAGGAGGTGGTGTGGGTTGGTAAATGGTGGTGGTGGTGGTGGTGGTTTAAAGGGAGAACATTTTTTAAAGATTGAGAAGATTAATGGTGGCAGGTGCTTTGTTAAAGAGAGAAAATTCTGGTTGTGGTAAATGGTGGTGGTGGGTTAAATTTATGATTGTAAGGGTAAATTCTTTGTTTATAACTATGAGGGTAAATTTGTAAACATATTTTATTTTGCGGGCGTTAGTTAGAGATTTGAAGGCGGTTTGAGGCTACAGTACTTTTTCCTTCGAGGACCAAACTTTTGTCTTGTATTGAAATGATATTACATCCTCTTTCTTTGTAATACCACCTGTTCTGCTGTTCATGAAGCATCCCGCTTTCTACATCAGAAGTCTTATACTGTGTAGACTGATATCTGACATTATAAATCTGTGGCAAGAGGTCAGAGGAAGTATCGAAGTACCCATTCATCTTTTCTTGTGGGAATTGCATGTGGCCTCTTCATTTCTTTTGATCAATACCAGAAAAATAAGAACCTGTTCTTGATGAAATTCAGATGCGTTCTTAATAGATCCTTGATCACTTTTCAGTGATTGGCCCAATTTCATGTTTTTGCCACATGTTGGCCAATATTTCATCCTCTTCCTGCCCAAAATTTTTGTGCAAATTGTCAAGAACATTTAGAAAGAGATAGTACTAAATTATAGCAATAGAAAATCATCTTAGACTGAGGCTGAGAGTGATTCCCCGTGAACAGCAAAATCCATCGCGTACAGATGCCTTACTAAGGTTCTCTCTGCGATGCTGATTTTTGTTGTGAAGCTCAACTGATCTGTTCAGTTGTAATATGGTATTTGTTATATTATTTTGCAATCGTGGCTTTGTATTCTTCTAATTCTACTAAGGCTTTCTGATTGACAGTCCTGCGCATGTCATGCCTCTCCTGGAGATTGTGCGGACAAATAAGACTTCGGCTCAAGTTATTCTTGATCTCATCTCAGTTGGTAAAACAATTAATAAGGTGCCTGTTGTGGTCGGTAATTGTACTGGATTTGCTGTCAATAGGGCTTTCTTCCCATACTCCCAGAGTGCTCATCTTTTGGCAAACTTGGGAGTTGATATCTTCAGGATTGACAGAGTGATTTGTGATTTTGGCTTGCCTATTGGCCCTTTCCAGTAATTTTCTCCACCTTCTCATGATGTGTCATAATTTTACATTTAATTCCATCTTTCTGGTCGATATTTATTCGTTGTCATCAACTTGAGGGCTATATGGACGGTGAATGAGCACTTTATAAATTTTCCAGGCTTCAAGATTTAGCTGGATATGGAGTTGCACTTGCAGTAGCAAAAGAATTTGATGCTTCCTTCTCTGATCGTACTTTTAAGTCACCATTAGTTGAACTTCTTGTCAAAAATGGGCGTAATGGTAAATAATGATGATCATTGCTATAAAGCCTGCTGATTGCTGAATTTATTCTAGATTTTTTTATCTTATCTGTTGTCATAATTCTGTTGACGTTTCTGGCATCACAGGTAAAAACAATGGGAAAGGATACTATGTTTATGAAAAGGGTAGCAAGCCAAAACCTGATTTCTCCGTGCTGCCCATCATTGAAGAATCTAGGAGGGTGACTAATATTATGCCAGGCGGAAAGGTAAAGAAGTGATAGTAGCAGTCTTAAATTAAATTCTCGTAAGTAGTGAATCTTTGGTGAGCTCTCTCCCTTTCTATGCAGCCTATATCTGTATCAGACCAAGATATTTTGGGGATGATACTCTTTCCAGTGGTGAATGAGGCATGTCGTGTTCTAGATGAAGGAGTGGTGGTTCGAGCATCTGATCTTGATGTAGCTTCTGTTCTTGGGATGAGTTTCCCTTCATATCGGTCTGTCTTTCAACTGGATTGACTTTTGAGTTTGAAAATTTTTCTGAAAATTCTTACTTTTAGAGAGCAATGTAAATATTTAATGGCAAGTTACTGAAATTTTTTTACATTCTTGCAGTGGTGGTCTTGTTTTCTGGGCTGATACTGTTGGGCCAAGCCATATATACAATTGTCTGAAGAAGTGGTCGAACCTGTACGGCAATTTCTTTAAACCATCTCGATTCTTGGAGGAAAGAGTTACCAAAGGCTTGTTACTGGTTAGTGCATTATCTTTTTCCCAGCTGCCATTTCTTTCTTTTATTGCATCAACTATTGTGATCGTTATATTTCTTCTAGGATTCGTGGAAATTAATTATCATTTCTGAAGAGAAGCATTTCTGGCATTTGTCAGAAATAACTATCTTCCCAATCCTCCTAGTAATAGAAGGAAAAAAAAAATGAAAGAAAGAAAAGGGACGCTATGAAAAATCTAGTGTTCTTGATTTTGCTTAAATAATGGAGTATTTATTAGTGGATCAGAAAGTCTTTCAATAATTATACAGATAATAGTTAAGTTTTTATAATGTCATCCAATTTATTTGTGGATTTAAAATGAACGTGCCACCTTTTGCAATGATTTTTATAAGGGAACACCAAAATGTCTGCCTCACAGTGTAGCATATCCTCTTTCTTGCAGAGTGCACCTGCTTCATCATCAGCTTCAAAGTCGCGCTTGTAGGATGTCACCACGCTGAGAAAGGAATCTGACAAAGGAATCATTTGACATTCCGTGGCTCACTACATACAGTGAGATCTAGTTTTAGGAGTTCACATCAGTTGTTCAATAATCCCCTCCCCTTCACTCTCCTTTAGCCGTCCTCCCCTTTCCTCGCAAAGATTGTGGTAAGGGAAAGGATAGAGATCTAAATAAAAGTATTGTAACAATCAAATAGATTGATTCTAAAAATGAAATTGTATAAAAGAAATCGAGTTGCATTTTATTGCAGAACAATGTTATAATTTATAAAACTGTGCTCAATTTCTCTCAACTATGGTATATGATTCACAGTTTTTGTAGTTAGCATAACATGGCACGTTGGTCTGAAATGACTAGCCTAGCGCAGGGTACAGATCCAACAGAGGCATAGCCAGCAGTTTCATTTATTATCCTTCTATTTTCGTAACTAGTAATTTTTTAAAATTTAAGGAAAACTCCCAAACCTCTGATTGCTTAAAAAAAAAAAAAAAAAAAGCACTTACAGGTTACAACACTAATAGTTTACTACTACTAAATTCAAGGAACTTGGAGAACTCTTACATAAAATGGTGCAGGCAGAACTTCAAAGTGAAAAACAATGGTTCACTTCTCCAGTTCGATTTCGCCATCTAAAATCGCATGCCTTGTTAATACAATTTCCTTGACAAGATTTCTGTAGGTAAAAGGTCTAACAGCAGCTCTCAGAAAAAGTTCAGGAGGAATTTTACTCTTCTTAGTCTTCTTCCTCCAAGGTCCCATCCCAATAGTTCTCCATTCTTCTGGACTCACCTTGGCTCTTTTACCCCGCATAGAAGTCTCACCGTCACTGTCGTTGCTCTTGCCATCATTATCGCCATCATTCTTGTAACTACCACTACTTTCACTCTTCTCCATTGCCTTTAACTGCCTTTCATACACTTTGCTCGTTCTTTCAACACTTTTTTTCACAAAATTCTCCATCTCATTATTATCTTTAATTGCCTTCTCAAACTCAGTTTTCCAATAATTCTCATCCTCTTCATCATCTAAATCATCTTCTTGCAATCCCAATCCCTCATTCTCCTCCTCATTTGTGTTCACCACAACATTGTCATCTGCGTCGTAATCATCCTCCTCATCCTCATCATTGTCATTGTTATCATTATTGTCATCCTCAATCCATTCACTAAACTCTAAATTAGCATTTAGACGATTCAAACTACCACCCTCGTCATCATCATCAGGAGCATCACATCCCATCTCCATCTCCTCCAACTTGGCCTTCCATTCCTTAGTCCAAGGATGCAAGAGCTGAACAGGATGATTCGTCAACAAAAACTCCAAACATTTAGACTTCTTATCATCACTCAACTTCTCATAAGCCTTGACTACATCATCCACATACGCCTTCTGACTCGCCTTCACAATCTTACACAACCCACCAAAGTAAGTAACCAATTCAATTCTCCCCTCATCATCCTCCAACTCAAACAAATAGTCATTCTCCGTTTCCGGGTCAAGAAACGGCAGCATTGCCCTAAAGAAGTTCACCTGAGGCTCGAATCGACATTGATAAACCGGTCTCTTAACATAGATTATATCAGGCCTCATCCAAGCTGCACATTGAGTGATCATTGCCCTAGTCTTATTCCCCAACCTCCCCATCAAATTCCACTTATCCAACCTTTGATCCCCGGCTTCGAGCACAACCTCACACACCAAAGTCCACTGCTCCCACGGCAGATCACCAAGCCGCCATCTCGGGTGCCTAACAAACACCCAATAGTTCTGTAAACCCAAAGTCATATCGAATGATCGCAATCGATTCCCAAAACTCTCAGCCATCTCATGCTGCTCAATCTTCTCCCACTCTTCCTGGTCTCTAACCTCACCAATGATTGTGGCACACTCATCAGACATTCTTCCACGAATCGGGTCACCAACAACAATCCCACGCCAAGAATAAGGTCCAAATTCACCATACTTATACCAATCATAAGGGTGCTTAAGTCTTGGATCATCTTTACTCATAAACCTAACCATTCTATCATATCCTAACCCAATCATCTGTAATTCATCTTCAGAAAAATTATCAGGGTAACTTTTATGTGGGTTTTTCAGCCTATAAAACAGGCTTTCGGCCAACTTTCGGGACTTTCGCCGCGCATTGCGCTTCGCCTCGCGGCGAAGCTCGGCGCTGCCTTCAATGCGGCCGGTTTTGGGGGTTTTCTTGCTGCGTCCGGCGGAAGGTGGGTGGGGAAGAAGGCGGCGATTGGTGGCGGAATTTTGGTGGGTAATTGAAGGGGGTGGTTTAGGGTTTTGGTAGGGTTTAAGGAAACAAGAAACAGGGGATTTGGGGATAGAAATTGGGTTGAAGGGTTTTGTGAAAAGAGGGTGTTTCCATTTTTGGGAGGAGAGAGAAAATGGGTTTAAGGATTTGGAGAAGGTGAGATCTTGTGTTAACATCTGGAATTGATTGTGAAGAAGAAAGGGGTGAAAGAGTAGATAGAATGTAATGAAGAGCAGAAACAGAGGATAAACAGATAAACTGATACTTGTATTACAATATTTAAAAGTTGATTAGAAAATTGATCCAAGTTTTATCTTAATTTTACTTTACCTTATCACTTACCAGCGAAGAAAAAAAAAAAAAAAAAAAAAAAAAAAAAAAAAAAACCTCCAAGTGAGAACAATAGGAAAATGTCATTTTTATGCGTTTTCTCTCATAAATTTAACTTTTTTCAATTCTTAAACAACACCCACTCATAATCTATTGCTAGCCTTGATTTTCATTATTTTTTTTATTGGCAAAGTGTTTTTGGTAGCCTAAGAGCAAGTATATTTGAAAACATTAGGAATGATTTGAGAGAATTCTTCGATTTGTTTGGAACTTCAAATTTTGTTCATTACAAACATTTACGATTAGAAACTTTGAGTTTTTTTTGTCTTGTTCCTCCCCCTACTTTATAGTAATAAAGTATGAGTTGACAACTTTGTCCTTAGATATAAATTTCTTGATTAAGTTACTACTCTCTTCAACCCTTTTTGTTTGTCTCATATTCCTTTTTATTTATGGTGTTCCTTTGTAATTGATCATTGCCTTTTTTTTTCCCAGCAAATTTCCCACTTGCAAGTTGCAACCCTACTTGATATCTCCCTCTTTCTCTTCACCAACACCAATTGCAATTTCATGTGCACAATTTTACCTCACTTCTAAATAAAGTGAACTTTGCTCTATAAAGCAACATAAAAAAGGGACACAATCACAACAATATTTTTGAATTAAGCCATTTCGAGGGTGCTTTGGGTCTTGAGTCTCCACAAAAAGACTTTACTTAAACATTTTAGCTTCATGATTCTTAGCCCAACCTCATTTTTAAGTTCATTAATGCAAAATGCTATGACTCAACAGGTTCTGTTATGCCTTAGATGACCATCCCTTTTTCAGCATTTTCCTTCATGTTCAGTTTCTCAATATTGAGTATCGACAGTTAATGTTGGCAACATTACCAAACAGCACAGATTTAACTCAAAACTAACTGCACACTCATAACTAAGGAAATCACGAGTGGTATAACAAAGCTTGCCTTCGGTTTTGGGGGGTCTTTGCTCTCAAATGTGTGTTTTCTCAACCTATTAGGAGAAAAAATAAGTAGTAATACTTACACAGTGGATAAAGACCGCGCTCATGATAAAACTTTCACTGCATAAGCTTATTGAAATTGTAATGGAAAAATCAACTACTATTTCACCTTTATAGTGAAAGGAAGGTAAGCAGATATCCCATGTACAATGCTATTGTATAATGATTGGCTGCTTGTTATACATAACAGCAAATTCTTATAAAGAGCACAAAGTAAAAAAAAATCTGCTCCATCTTAGGCTAAACTAAATGACCGGAAAAAAAACACTAGCATCTACCAATACAAGATACTAGTGCCTGTACACAAATTATCAATTTTACATCCTTTGGAAATTTTAATCTTGAACTACAATGACATTTGTCAGTTGTTTAAATTAGGGAGATTCTGACAGTGAAATGACTACAAACATCATCACCATCTTGTATCAGCACAGCAGCTTGGGCTTGTCAGTGCAATCTCCAATTCGTTTATGTATATAATTATAGTCCTTTTAGATGCTTGGCTTTACATCACCATTTTCAGTCAGAGGAGGATTTTGGCTGATATGATTATTGGACGGAATAGCAGTAATGGTAGCTGCAATCATTGCAGGAGTCTTGATTGGTGCTGTAATGACAGGTTTAGCTACACCATTGTTATGATCTTGCTGATTCTGACCATCAGTTCTCAATTTGGCAGTGCCATTGCCGGTTTCTTGAAAGCTTGTATAATTCGATCTAGCTAAGGAAGAAAGTTTTGTCTCTGTACAGAGAAACAAAAAATTGTCAAAAGCAAATAAATGATAATTGTACTAAAAGATACCTTCTTAAACTAGCAATTTTCATAAAGACCATCGTGTGAGAAGGAAAGGAGCATACTCTATGGATCTAATTGTTTTGGCCAATTAGGTAGGTAGATTAGTGTTAAAACTAAGCTTTGCCAATTAAAGAAATAAGAGGGAAACACATTGATATAAACGATGTAAGCAGCATCACCTAGACCTATTTTTATGTAGGAGCCTCAAGAAATAGGCGTGCTTTATATACTACAAGTAGCTTTTCTTTCCTTCTTAGTTTTCTCCACCACCACAACCTCCAATAACATCCCCCCCCCCCCCCAAAACCCTTTTCTCTCATTAAAGTAATAAACTTACACCTTCACCTTCCTAGGTCTTATAACGAGTATAGCCTACAGAAAGGACGATCTTTGTTACAAATTGAAAAACACAGGTTAAAGCAACACCATATGAATGTTTAGGGTGTGGGCAAAAATATAGGCATAAGATGACCCTGTTTATATTATTTTAATCATTGTATGTCTCCATTATTCCATTTTACACTATTGTAATATATGGTTTCATTCTTGTATGGCAATCTAGCTAATTAGTCTAGTTGTATAAATAACAGAGAATTTTGAAACTTGGATTCTACTTCAATCTATGAAAGGAAGACTTACTACATGATATCAAGCATTTGTTTCATGAAATTGCCAAGCAAATAATGGTTCTCACAAATAAAAGACCCCTCAGGCTATCATTCCCCATACCAGAAGGGTAAAGAATATTTTATTTCGATTGACTGCCTATATGGATCAGCAGAAAAGGAGGGCGAAAGGTGAGGAAAAAGAGAGGGAAAAAAAGAAGTCTGACCCAATAAGATGATCATTTCACTAGTAAAATCAGTCTCATACACATATATTATATGCAAATCAGAATACTAGCATTGTTCACAAAGCTTAGGATAAAAGATCTACAGATTTATGAAATTGAGTAGTGAACACAAAGGTTGCAAGATTAATTTTAAAAATGAACCCTAAGCTCAAATTTGCTCAATACACAAAAAATGCTTAAAGGTATAATGAAATTCTCACAGGGTTACTACAGATTTTAGACCACTAAACCTGATTGAAATGATATGAAACTTCATGCAAAATTGATTACAAGCAATATTCATAGCTTTATATTTATCAAATTCAATTGGATATTGAACCGTGAGATCGAATTTATGAAACCCTCAAAGAAATAATGATACTGCAATCGCAAGATTTTAAACTACTAATTTTGACAGAAATGACACACTCACCTCTTAGCTCTCCAAATGTAATAAGGCTGTTGAGGGAATCTCTAAACTTCGTCATAACGATTCTCTCTTGCTCGGCATACACCTCTGAAGTGCTCTGCTCTGAACATTGTGAAGATGACGCATGGACATGGTTGCCTAACCTACTCGGAGAACCCGCAGCCATGAACATTGTATCTTGCTCATCACACCTCAAAGCTAGTGTCAAAGGAGACATTGGCCTGGATTTCGGTTGATCATTCCCATCTAAATTAGAATCGTCAGGGACTATTCGATCAGTTTGATTACCACTGACAGAACCATCAGGTACGGTTTTCACATCTGAATCATCTTGACTCTGAAATCTGTCCTGAGTTGATGCCTGTTGATTTTCTCCTCCATCATCTGCCCGCTTTTCGTTAGCTTTATTAGATTCTGTAAGAAAGAAACATATAATCATCTCTCAGATTGAAGGCACAAAAACATTATATCTCAACAGAGCAAAAATTCAAATTTTAACTGTTGTAATCTAAGTCTTCAGCATTATGTTCAAAAGTATTTTTGCACCAAAATCATTAAAACAATTTATTTATACTTCAGCCACAAAAGGAAAAAAAAAATCATTATAAAGGCAAATTAAGGTGGTAATGAGTAAGTCACAGTGGCAGCAATAGTTGTAAGAAAATCAGCATCAATTTTGCTTGAATATAAATAACTTCTTTACACAACATAACTATGAAATATATTAGTACTTTAAGTAGAATAAATTAAAAAGATCATGTCCAGGTTTCCAGCATAAGTAAGACTAATCTCCTCTATAAAAGCTAATGACGGGAAGACAACTTGACAGGTAGCAAGAAGCACATCTCCTTTAGTGAGATGTTCAGTCACCGAGAAATACTCTATCAATAACACTAAGAATGTTCGTTGGTATTATATTGTGCTTAGATGGTATTACCAAGGCCCAAGGTACCAAAATAGAATTTGTTGTTGGAATTAAGATAATACAATCTAAGCACAATTTAATACCATCGGACATTATTAGAGTCATTAAACACTGAAGGACTATTTATAACAAACAAAGATACATATAATAAACATTTGTTTATGATAAAGTTAACCTCATAAGAGGCATTCTTGAAAGATCAATGGCACAAATTGTTAAAGAAAGAACATCACTTCCAGATTTAGAGATTAAAAAATAATAATAATAAAATTAAAATAAAAATAAATAAAAAAAATAAAATTAAACTATTATTCCTGTACTCTGATGTCAAATTGCACCAATTCTAAAAGCCTGTATGTAAAAATGACAGAGATGCTATAGACTTACGAGTTGCACTTTCATAGATAACAATGAGAGCAATACCAAAATTCACCTTTATTATATCACCCCACCCCATCCCACCTTGCATATCTTAGCCATTACATAGATGAAGCTTGTGGTGCTAAGAGAATGGCAATGTATGACGGTAGATTCTTTACTTGTATCAGTTGTGTGACATAGTACCTAAATACTTCATCCGTTTGGTTTTAGCTACAACATTTAGAAATTTGCACTATTCATGTTGTTTCATTTGACCACCTTTTTAGATTTAATTGGTGGGCAAAATTTAGTCATGTAGGATCTTGTTAGATTCATCTCGATTTACAGTATCAAATATTTTTATTTTTTACCTATCTATATTAGAGATATAATGAGTTGAAATTATGCATTGGCAAGCGTGAAAGTCAAAATGTTGCAACTAAAAGAGAACGGAGGAAGTATGACTAATTATTAAAAGGGTTGAGGACTTTTCCAAGTTCCAACCACCAGCAACTTATCTTTTCTACATTGGTGGCATCTACTGGAAAATGTTGATGTTGGTAGCATCTACTGGAAAATGTGGCATGTGTGAACTAGCTACCTCTAATTCTAGAGATACGCCACTAAAAATTGCAAATGCATACCAAGGTTGATGATACAACACATAAATGAGCAAACAAACAGCTAAACAATCAAGCACATCAATATTTACGGAGAAACCTCAACAAGATGAGTTGGACACACTAATATCTATCAAACGGTCAAACCAAAATCCCATTTTCTTGAAAGATCCCCAGAGATATGCTACCCATAAGTTTTGACACCATAAGGTGATTAAGAATTTTTTGCGGAATTAAAGTTTATCAATACTCACTTATGGGATTAAGGCTTTGATTGATTGATTGATTGAATACCAAAAGGCATAGAGAATTTTCTTGAAAGGTCCCAGAGATGTGCAACTATCTATCCAGGCACGGATGCCAGGAAATATGTCCATTCCAGATAACAGTTCTTCATAGTTGAATAAAATGTTTACCTGCAATTGTTTTGGCAGCCTCTTCAGATAAAACTACCAAAACTGAGCAAAGCTCCTTCACATCTTGTGGTTGGATGATGTCGGCTAAGAGAGACCTATTATCGAGATTCAAAAATTAGTTTGAAACCTATTTCAGTTAAAATATACATACTCATGCCTCAAAGAAGATATTCTTGATGCATTATTTCTGAGTTTCAACAGTAACAAGGAGTTACCTGTATGTAAACTTTGAAGCACCTAGTGAAACAGAATTAGCAGCTCGAGAAGCAGGGCTTAAAGATACTGCAGACGGTCCTGATGTTTTGACATGGTTTGCCTGATTAAGAAGTCATGTCAATTGTGAATACATATATATAACCCGGGAAGTGCACTGGAAAGTTTAGATCATGTTGAATGAAAATATCCATAATTAGAAGATCAAGCAATTATGCAAGTAAATGAGCTTTCTGGTAACAAAACAGATGCATTTACATGAATTAGCAATTTGAAATTTGTATATTGCGACATTGTGACTGATGAGTGATGACTGAATTACCTGCTGAAATTGCCCAACTCTTGAAAGAGACGGATCTTTAGATGCTGGTCCAAATAAGAGGTCCTGGCCCTTTCGTTTCCTGGAATTGGGTGTAGAAGTAAAACCAGATGATCCAATAGCTCCAGTAATAGCAGCATTGGCTGCCTGCTGCATGTAAGTTAAGTTATTTGCATGTTCTCCATGGAAAAGAGCCTGCCGCTCTTCACTTCCTTCAAAATTTTTGCAATCAATACATTTGCAGTTTTCAGAGCATAGAATGTTAGCTTGAAAGCATTCGCAGTATTTCTTCAGACACCCTGACTTTTTGCAATGGCATCCCTTGTTGTGCTTCGCCACCACAACATCTCCAGCATCTTCCTGTATGAACGACAGCCATATGAAGTAAGCATATGCTTACTAAAACAACCTAGTAGCGAAAGTAATGCCAAAATATTATTTTGTCTATGAATAATCACTTACAATAGCTACAATCTCAAACTTCCATAGATATAAAGTAGTTAGCTTTGCAGAAAATGAATTGAAACCATCAAGTAATGGATCATGATTACAACCACTTTCATCATTTAGTATACAGATATAACGACTAGTAACAGAAGTACCTCCAGACGGAAAGATTCATTTGTAGCATTATAGTTGATTAGTCGACATATTTAAATTTCATAGGCAAGTATAAAGATAACTGCAAAGGCAACTTAACCTTGCAAGAAAACAACAAAAGTACATCCAATTCCATAGTGGTAAAACAGTCATTATTGAGTATTTCAGATATATGTAACAAAGTAAAGTAATTAAATGTCTGAACATATTAATTTGTGTTTCTAGCTTATATTGCAAAGCACATTATTGAACATTTTTCCGGTTAAGTTGGAACAGATTTTCTAAGGTTATAGGTTATGTCACAATAGTACATGGGATTTTATGGATGCTACAAGAGCTGAAATCTTCTTAATATGCATCATAGTATCATTTACCAATTAAGAGTTGATGCACCCAATACCAAGGCATATTGCTAAAAATTTTATAAAGCCTGTGAAGATATCAGTATACTTATTTCTTAGGATTCAGATTTTCAGACAAAGTATACACTGATACTGAGATGGAATGACGGAAGATTCCATAACTTCCAATATTCAATTATCTAGGAGAGAGGTGAATAACTGAATATCAATACAAAAAAGAAACATACCCTGCGGTCTCTAATGCCATGTGGACTGCTTGCAATTTTTGGTCGAAATGCATTTGGGTTACGTTCTAAAGTAGCTTCAACAGCATCTCTTCGAGCAGCCTCATTCTCGACATTGTTACAGCAATTATTACAGTTACACCCATCACAGTAAACTCCAGAAGCAAAGCACTCACAATACCTGCACAACACATGTAAGTCCCAGAATTGACATTTTCACAGACACGAGCTTAAAAGCCACAAATCTAGCACGATAATCTCACAAGAACAGAAGGCTTACAAAAATTTGACTATGAGCTTTAAATTCAATAAAATTGGTAATATAAAGAGAAAAGTCGAGATATACAGAAAACAGTTTGTGCAGTACAAATGGAGGAGCAGTAAATTTGGTCTATAGTATATACACAACCTAGCATATACTCCCTCCGAGTTTTTTTTCTTCTTCTAATTTACTCATTAGCATTTTCACCAAAATTAAGGTTTGTACAGAAATGGTTAAATTTGAAATTTTCAAGTGTATGTAACTAATGTGAGATAAAAAGTGGTGGTCATATTGTCTAAAAGTGGATAAATTTGAAAGATAGAAAAACAAAAAAACGGAGGGAGTATGTAGTAACTGCTCATGTATAGAAATGCACTCATTTATTGCTTTAGATAATTAGATTTACTTCCCCACGGCGTAAAGCTGCCCAACTTCTTTTAAGAGATGTTTTCAAGTCATAAAGAACAAAAAGGAAACATTTATGTAAGGAGATTAGCAAAAGATTAAAACAATTATTGGTCGCTTATTTATTACTCTAGATCTACTTCCTCCACAATGTAAAGTTGCCCAACCCTTTTAAGAGATTTTTGCAAAGGTGTTAAAGTTTCTTCATTAGGATAAAAGGAAACACTTACGTTAGGAAATTAGCAAAAGATTAAAACAATAGATGGTATCTTCTCTTATTTTTATCTTTCCTGAAGATTGACACATTTTATGATAAAGATTGGAGTATAATAAATACATAAATAATATCTTCAGTTTAGATCACAATCTAGCACAAGCATTCATGCCCATTCAACTGTTGACCTGTCTATTATATATGCCACAACGGCATACTGTTTGATGAATAAAAGTCAGCATAACAAGCTCTAAGGCCTCTTGACCTTGTTCTATGTTATTTGTAAATCCCAATAGGCTCTGTCAGAAATACAGTCTAACAGATATTAAACTTTGATGATGCAGCTGAGGCAGGTGATCAACCTTACTTCTGTAACCAATGACAGGCACAGCATAGAACCTCCATAGATATTCCAACATTTATATCACCCAAATCATCCCTGTAACCTTCCCATCCCAGTCTCATCCCCAAAAAAAGGGGGAAAAAAAAAAGAGAAGAGAAGGGTATAAGTTGTGCTAAGTAAACTGTGAAAGACTCGATTAAACTTCCTCAAGAAAAGCAGTCAAGTAACTAATTAAATACTCCTTCCATCTGGAATTAAAAGTCACATATAGTATTGGAAAATTTTAGGAGTCGAGAAAAAGGAGTCACCTTTCTGAAATAATAGTTTTAATAATTGAATTTTTTTTAATTTGTGTCTTATCCTTAAAGGGTTCGGGATAGTGAGTTAACTAATTCTAGATGGAGTGTATAAATTCATACAAGTCTTAAGTCTTTTTTTGGATAGGGTTATAAGAATTATAATGTTACCGTAATGCCATTACAAGAAGCTCCTACGACTTACCCTAGGGAAGATAAGGTCTGGTAGAGTCGTGGAGCCAGTGGAGGTGTAATATAACTTTTGGGATCAATCAACAGGTTATTCTTAGTCACCTTTGATCTAATATACATCAATTGTCTGCGAAGTTTAACAAGCACCGGCTCAAAATCTAAACTCAAATCAACTATAAAGTCTTTCAAAGGATGGGAAATAGTTTGGTCACTGCGAACTGTATCACAACTTCTATTTCATTGCTCATTCTCTTATTTCACAATTATATGATTCATTTATCTCTATAAGTAATATAGTACGGCCCATTGGGGTAGTGGGATAATATGCAGTTAATGAGAGAGTTTAGTGGTGGGAACATATGACAATAGATGGAGTGGACATATATTTAAGAACATTCTAACAAGGAAAACAGGGCATAAAAATAGGGACGGAGGGGGTATTTACCACTATTTGCAAATAAGATTCTTTTCACTGTCCATTTCCAGGTTGAGGCTGTAGAGAATATAAGCCCTTATGCAATAAAGTAGTTGGTAATGACATATTGAGTTAAAGACCAATTGGAAATGTGGATGGTAGCACGTGATAAACCTCTCTTACTTTGGTTAACCTAGAAGCCTTTTTAGAAATATAAGATTACTACCACGATGAAATTATTCAAATGCAAAGCTTATGCGTGAAAAAAACAAAGTAGGATTTGCTATAATTAGGGAACGGCCTTGATTTTATTATTTTCTACGGCTCAGGCTGGAATATTAAATGTTTTTGGAATATAAGTACCTTATGCAAGATGTTTATCATCATAGAGTATGCACATTAATCAAGCCTTAAGTGGAGATAAGGAAGCACTAGAACAAATATGATCAAGCAAAAAAAAAGTCAGCGAGTGAGCAAAAAGTTATATAATGTATTTTAGAAATGGAGAGTAGCATCCTGGTGAGGACCTTTTCTCAAAAAAGGGGGGGGGGGGGTGGGGGATTTGTGGAGGCACTAGCCTCTTTACTGTTATACAAGACAGCACGTGCAAGGAATAGATGATTGTATGAAAGACTTGTACAGATTTCACAGAGAAATGCTGTATATATGAAAGACTTGTATAGATTTCACAGAGAAATGCTGTATCTTTAGCTAAGAATATTCAAAATAACACACCCAAAAGTTCATAAAGTGTGAAGCAATCTTAGATAAGTGATTCTTAAGCTACACTGAAGTTGAAGATACAATTTTATTTCACATTTTTCACCTAGACGATGCTTTTAGGGTACAAGACACCTTAGTAATAAAGCAAGTGCACACATTGAAATGTCATGGTGAAATAGTGCCAAAAGTTACAGGAACTTGCCGTGCAACCCAAAAGAGGAAATGATGAACTTACAACTTCAAGCATCGTGAATGTTTACAATTACACTGCTTCTGCCTCTTTGGAGTACCATCTTTGGTTTCAACAGTAGGCCGTGATCGTGCCTTAGGGGATTCTGGCTTTCTGGAGAAAAATATATTACATCAATCAGCAATATAATATAACTATTTAAGTGGTGTGTTATAAACTGTTAAGAACACAAGCATTCAAACATGTATGCAATAATATATACACAACATAAATTCATTTCAAATTAACTCTTAACTCAAAATCATGTTATAGTAAATTAGTAACTTTAACATCAAAATGACTTAAGCAATGTAAAGGTGGAGGCTCTGCACATGTCATCACAGGTAACCTAATTCCGGCAACAGGTAGGGTAGGCCATGTCTATGTAAAGCAATGACCCCTTATACAGAACAAAACAATGTCCATTTCTAAAACCACTCGACAACAGATCAGTTTAGGTATCCAATGACATTGATGATATTAGGTAACACAGCAACCATGAAAAGGAAAACCTAGTAATAAATGAGTCCAAAAACAAGCCGGAAAAGAAAAAATTAAATTGCAACGAGGATTCAAAAAAAATGAGGAAATTGAATTGATCCTATATAAATGAGCAATCTTGTATTAAATATACTACTTAGAGCAAATATAGAGTCCATTGATTTGACGAATAAATAATAAACCATGAATTTATAATATTTTTTCTTCGATCAACCCTCTACATACATGAATTTCGAAATATAGCAGTCGAGTTTAACTTCAAAAATCGCAAAGGAACAATAAATTTATTGCAATGTGACATTCAGAAGTAATATAGACTGATAAAAGTTCCCAATTTCAAAATTCATTTGATCAAATTCAAAAACCCAAATTCAGAACATCAACAACTAAAGCCTAATCAAACAATGCAACTGCAAATCACACAAGATAATAAGATCATTTACAAAAATATGAAAGATTGTGGTTCCTAATTCAAAACAGAAAGTAAAAAAAAAATCCCAAAAAAACACTTGAATCAAAACTTTAAAAAAGGAGGGAAAATATTTGGAAATTTGGAACTCTTACACCACTCGCATTGAAGGGAGAGGTGGCGTTTGAGCAGGTGGCTGCTGCGAAGGCGTAATCATCAGCTGCTGCGAAGGCGGCTGAGGCAATGGAGGCTGCGCTGATGGCGTAGAAGGAGGCTGAACTACTGAGGTGGTAGGTGGCTGAGACGCGCCACTAATGGAGGTGAAATCAAGCTGCCTAGCGAGCTTCTTCGCCGGTATATCAGTAGCCATACTCGATTTCGGAAGCGAATTCCCGCCTTCATCTCTCTCCTCCATTGACCCCAATCAATCAATTTCGTTCTCCAATTTTAGGGAAAACCAAAAAATTCAAAAAACACTAAACCTTAAAATTACACAACGAAATCAAAATCCGAGCTTAATTTCCGTAAACTACCCTTGAAAAAACACCAAATTCACCACCTTTTTGATCGAAATTCCAAGAAAAACCCCAGAAAATCACCAAACAAACTCGAATAAAATCACACAAATTACAATCCTTTCAAAGCTGGACAAAAATCGAGAATTTACCCAAGAATGTTCGAGTGATGAAATTGGATAAAGGTGCGATCTTTAAGCTGAGGAGAGAAGAAAAAAAGGAGGGAATTTGAGGAGAGAGAAAGTGAAAGAAGTGAGAAGA
This sequence comes from Chenopodium quinoa, assembly GCF_001683475.1. Lineage (NCBI taxonomy): Eukaryota > Viridiplantae > Streptophyta > Magnoliopsida > Caryophyllales > Amaranthaceae > Chenopodium > Chenopodium quinoa. The sequence goes on from NW_018745003.1 coordinate 1,116,937, forward strand.
AAAGGGGATTTGAAGGAGAAGGAGGAGAATGAGAGAGGGGCTTTGCTTTCTGGCTCTCTCCCTCTCAGTTTCAGAGGTTTTGAAATTGAATTTTTTGTAATTTTTGGACGGTTCAGATTCAACTTTCCAAGTTAATCAAATGGTTGGATTTTGTTTGATTCATCCTACGGCTTGTATAATTAGATACTCTTTATCTTTTTTTTCTTATTCCTTTTTCATTTTTTTTAAAAGGGAAATATTATTGGTATGTAAGTATGGTAAACATCATATGCTATTCTAGAATTCTATCTCATTTTCTCATTATTAGGTCATAAAATATTCAAAATTATTTGTTAAGATTTAATCGTCATCTGAATTAGAAAAATATATTTTTCTTACTAAAACGCTATCTACTCTCTTTACATGACCTATAATTTGTCGCCTGAACATATTTTCTCATATAGGGTCGTTTGTAAATAACTTTTGAAGGTATTTAGTGGATTTAGTCAATGTAGTTAGAGTAGCTTAATTGGGTTTTTAACGCGAAGTACTTGATGTTTTAGATATGGTATGGAGAAACATTTGGCGATCTAATCCAGATTTAACTTGAAAGCCACGTAATAGAGTTTCATGGGGTACAGTTACAAATTACAATAAGGGTTTTGTGAGGATATTTGGTCTTTAACTTGAAGAACACTATTGGATCTAAAATACAAGAGTCTAAAGTGTCTATTCATCAAAGGATTACCTTTTATCTCAAAATATTTTCTTATATGCATTTAATGACATGTTGTACAAGATTATCCATTATATAGCATATACAACTTGACAACTCATCTATATATATAAACAAAAAAAAATTAATATAGAGGGTAACGTTTGGCTTGCCTTAGCGACATTGTTGATGAGGAGAATGATGAGCAAGAAGCAAGACCAAGTCAAAGCTAGGCATGACATGGCCAAGGCATCTTAAGACAATATTACGAGGGGTAAGCTAAGACATGAAATAAATGGTTCCAAGCACCGAATAGGCCTCCCTAGTACACTAGAATGCCAAACCTTGCTTGGGCATGAAAATTTTCTCCAAAGACTATAGTTGAAAGCTATAATACATGAAATCAAACCATTTTTTGAAGATTTCAGGACCTAAGGTCAAAAACTCAAGTGTAGTGGGAGATGATTCTAGTGTAATTTTTTTTTTTTTTTTTTTACTAGGTTATATTTTCTCGTTATTTTGAACCATATACAATCACTATACTAGTTATTTTAATAGTTAAGAGGCAAAGTGGATGACTTTAATCATCCAAGTGGCATCCTAAGGTCTTCTTGTGTTATTTATAAGAAGCATCTCGTCCTCGCTCTTTCTTTTTTTAGTCCAAAAGGTTGAACATTCTCCAAAATTGAAGGTTATAATCCATGTTTTCTAATCACCAACACATGTATAACATTTAATGGTTCCAAATGATTCCCGTGATTCAAAAACTTCTAAATTCTAATGCTTAACTTCTTTTGCTAATTATCCCTTTGCTACTTCGTTCCAAAAAAAAATATAAAGTTGTACGCTATACAAGCTATAGGTTAAAGAAAAAAAAGTAAAATTGTTGTTAAAATTCTTATAGCTGCACCTAGAGATGTTTTTTTAAAAAAAATAATACCCAAATAAAATGTAAAAAGACAATAGTGGTGCATCTAGTTATGCGTCTAGATACATCCAAGTGCATGTATAAAATATGGAAATTTTTTGGATTAATTTTTTATGCTACCAAGAATGGTAGTTTTTTCTTACCAAGCATGATTGACTTGTATACAATATATATTGGCTTAGAAGAATCTTTAGCAAAAGAAATCAAATCATCTTAGCATCATTATACGGGTCAACTAAAGAAGCAACAACCACATAGTGACATACTTCGTAGTTTGTTCTTTTAATCGAGCAACAACATTTGTCCTAGTGATAGGACAGATTTAGATTGATGCTAAACTCCGGTGAATTTCACGTTTGAAGTTCACTAAAGCAGAAATTTCACTTTGTTGTCTTTTAGTGCCCCACAATAAGGTTATGACCTAATTTAATTTACTAAAATTAATACTCCGTACTAAGTATAGTTTTTAAAAAATAATAATAATAAAAAAACATGTAACAAAAGCAAAAATAAATTTAAAAACTACAGTAAGTTCAAACAAGATACAATCACATAATCTTGGAACAAAATCAAGACAACAATTATGAGGTAAAAACTTCAAATATTCCTAATTTACAACTAAAATGTTTTCCATACATAACTTGCGGATTGTGAACAATGCTCATCAGTTAACCTATCTAGACCCTAATAAGCTGTTTTCCTGATTAATAAATACCGCAATCATTGTTCATCAGTTATTCGACCTAGACCACAATACACTGCTTTCCTGAAAAGAGGGTGCACATTTCCTCTCAGAATCTCTTCGTCTATCTTCTCAACGTGTGGCCAGATCTCAGAAGCATATTGTCTGGTGATTGCCTTGACATATCCCAGTGTTGATAAACCCCATTGATCTGTTTCACTTAAATTGTAAGCAGCGCTTCCTTTATCCCCGTTAGACACACTGTTTAATCCTTTCTCTTGGTCTACATCCATTCCTGCTGGCTCATCAGAATCCAGAGTCATCAAGTCAGTCTGACTAGAGAGCAGGCGAGATGTTCCGATTGGAGAGTCCTCAGGAAGGCGATCAAGCAAGACGACAGAGAAGTTCTTATACAAGGAGAGGAACAAGGCCTCATTTTCACCAAGGGCACGAAAGAGCAGAGCTTCTTTTGCTTCCAAGGATTCACGTAAAGACACCTCTTCTTCTTTTGCCTTCTCAGAAGAAGATATTAGGCGTTTCAACTTGATAGGATTGCCACCAACAACAGGTTCCCCATTCATAAGTGTGAGTTTTGACTCAGCTGCCTCTACTTCTGCTTTAGCATTTGCAGTAGCTTCTTCTGCTGATTGAAGACGCTTCTTCAGTGAGAAGATCTCTTTTCTTAGGTCACAAATACGATTGTAGGTTTTACTTACAGCGTTTCTGAGAATCTCCCAATGCCGATCTGATGTATGGAACTGATCCATATTCTCAGGAGAGAAGACCCATCTCACGATAGCCAAATTGGAAATCAGGCGATAGCCCATCATACGATCGATGGCTATGGCATTCATCTGAGTGCTATTTTTCCAGAAGGTACTCACTTCACTAATTAGCATTACTTGCCTGTCCTCATCTGGGCATACCTTAGCAATGACTTGGCCATATCGCTCCAAGACAGTCATTAAGTGAGTAAAACTCTTTGATCCAATATTCAATAAAGTTTGAATTACTACTTGAAGCGTGACTTCCAATCCATGCACAGGAACCACATTTTCATCTATCCATGATATGATTTCCCTTGCAGTTTGCCTACCTCTAACCATGCCATTAAGGTCTTCAGACAATGCAAGCCACTCAGGTTTGTTTCTGCCATTTTCTGCATTGTATCTGAAGTTTGGACCACCCTTTGGAGGAAGCAACTCTTCTAGGCCAGGGGCATTTTCAATACTTTGCTTTATTTTCTCCAAGTAAGACAATCGAACTTCTCTTTCCAGAACCTCCTGAACGAATACACGTTGAGGAGCCCACTTTGGAAGCTCCAAGACGTAGGCCCATTCTTCCCAGGGCCAAATGAATTGAAAATTAGATAGATGATGTGAGAACCAAAGAATGAGTCTTGTTCGGCATTCCATATCCAGTTCAGCAATCTTGTCAAAAAGAGCACGTACTGCACCAGCTACAACTGCAGGGAATGCTCCAGGCAGAGCCTTACAAAGATCCATGATAACCAGAGCATAATATATTGGTTTAAATCGTGGTTGAGGAAGTAAAAGGAGCTGTGAGAAGACAGTCTCTGCCATGAGGTACTCATAACGAAAGGGTACAGGAAGGCCAGCCATATAAGCAGCACATTCCTTCCGACAACCATTCAGGAACAGCAAAATGTCTAACAGATACTCTTCCATAATGAACTGATCTATAGGTGCCAAATCCTCCAGTTTATTTTGAGGGAATATATTCAGCTTGCGAATTCTTTGCGGGTATTTTAGATCGGCATCATGCTTCTGTCTACCATAGCTGACACTGGAAGCAGTAGCCGGCAATCTTGGCTGCTCAGGGCAATTAATGGGACCAAAATCATGAGACTTTCCAGCTACAAGCTGAGCTTCAAAAGAGAGGTAGGGCCGTGGAATACTTTCGAGTTTCCACCCATTGTTGGATGCATCTTGGATTCGACTCCATAAATCTTCCAAAAAATCCTGGAAAAAAAAAATATTCAAGCAAATAAATTTGAGGAACAGCAAAATTAACATTATATAGTTTTCCGTACGTGTGATTCGCAGAATTCTCATTTTAATAGCAAAGTAAACGATAAAGCTGGATGAGACGGTCTTTTCTATACAAGGGAAACATTATGCCATCTTTTTGTTAGAATTAGTAAATATGTTTATGTCAGTCGATAGCTAGTTCACTATTTTATGCAAAATTTTCAATACTCCATTAATTTGCAATCTGGTCCTTTTACGTTTTACACACAGTCAGTCAGTATGCAGTCTACGCCACCAAAACTTTACCAATCATCCAAATAGCACTCAGGCTCTAATAAGGCCAAATGCCCCCATCCCAAGGCAATATAAAGGGAATGGAATCAACAAACAAGTGTAAATAGCTACAAAGAGCCTATTTCTGATATGCCCTCAATTCAAAAGGAAACTAACTAGCATGACATTATTTATTGGAAAATTAAATTGACAATGATATATACAAGAGGGAGAAAGAAAGATGATAATCCAGGAAGACAATTTACTATTATTTATTATTCATACTTTTTACCAAGGAAATATATCCAGAAAAGCCATAAAATGCCTTCGTCTTTTACACAAGGAGGGAAAACAGATAAAGATACTTCACCACAAAGAGGCATTGGGCAACTAGCATAAAGAGAAAAATTACAGAACTTAAGCCCTCAAACTCAAAATTAATTCATGAAATTTTATCTCGTTTGGAATGCCATAATCCAAGCCAAGTTCATCTCAATAGCATCCTGACAATAATAGATTAGCTAAAAGGATATACATAGTCTATGAAACGTATCATAAAGTTCTATTGCCTCATATACTTATTTCAAAGAGGGAGGGGCAAAGCCTGATATACACAAGGGGAATGGATTGTATCATAAAGTTTTATTGCCTCATATACTTATTTCAGAGGGAGGGGCAAAGCCTGATATACACAAGGGGAATGGATTTCTAACTGCATTAAAATTCTCTTTCAAACTTCCTAGGTATGACTTTCAGCTTAATAGACTCAAAAATTACTTAAAAGAATTGTCATGATCAACTGTCACTTGTAGCTGATTCTAGGGGCTAAAAGATAAGAAGAGACTTAAACATTTAAGAGCATGATCTCTTATTCCTCGTAAATTAGGTTGTGTACAGAACCATGTTCATTATGCCCAGTGGCCAAATCAAAGTACATGTCATACGCATATTCTATAATGGAGCTGTAAATAGACAGACAAGCAACTTATTCTTTGAATTTTATTTGGGATAAATGGAAAAGAAATTAAAGTAATAAAAGGAAAACAAATAGCTTTATAGTGTTTGGTTTTTAAAAATTGAAGAAACAATAAGAGAAGATTACATAAAAACCTCACTTTTTACCCACCAAATTTGGTGGAAGGAGGAATTGGGATAGAATGAAATTTTAAACATTAAATTCCCTTCATTTTCTTCCATGATAACTAAATAAACAAAGGAATCTCTTTTATTTCTAACATAATTACATTTTTCTTCAATTCCTATAAATAGATTAAATGTGTCTTAACAAGAGATTGACATTATAACTCTTAAAGTTTCAAGCTGAATTCCTTTGAGAAGGGTTGTACTAGCCTTCATGGCAGAGGTGATCACAAGAAATGGTAGGTGAAGTTAAGATTGTAGAACTAGACAATTGGAAGACAAGTTGAGTGACACACTTCCCTTAAACCTCCTGTTTTAAGTGACATATTTCTCCTTTTTGGAAACATTCTGCCATTTTAATTAATATTTCTCTCCTTTGGTCCCCACTACTACATTTTAAATTACTTCCCTCTCCTCGTGGTCCTCATTTCTACCTTCTTTACTACTCGTATCTCTCTCATCTCACAATCTAATATTTAATTCTTCAACAAATCACCCTACCTATACACTCTAATACTCTATACATAGTGTATACACTCTGTAAGGGATGGAGGAGAAAGAGTTTTGTCGATGAATACACGAAATAATCACTTTTGGTTCATGTATCCGACCCCACTTATGGGATTAAGGCTTTGATTGAATGAACAAATCGACCTACCTATAGACTCTATACATTTCTCCTAAAACTCCGCACGAAAGCTAGTGTGTCACTTTGAAAAACGGAGAGGTAGATGTTTAGTAACTTTGTCCTTAATTGTATGTACCACAACAAACCTGGTTTGGACGGTACAAAGAGCTATATCAACATCCAATTCTTCCATTGGAGAGGAGAGAAGAATTTTCTTATTAAGCTAAACTTAGTTGTTCTAAAATATGATCAACAGAAGTTTATTGCTAAATTAGGCAAAAATTTAACAAATTCACGTATAAATTGACTTCTTTTGGTTCATGATTCATAGGGAGATAAAGGAATCATGCAACTACGTTTAGACTTCAGAAAGAAGAAAAGTGGGGTCTAGGGGAGGTTTTTCAAGTAGAGGAGGATGAGTAGGGAAAGGATGGATCTCTTAGGGCCCGAGTTAGAACTGATATTATCAGACTTTCAAGGCAAATGCAATGAATGAGAAATAGAGAGGTTGATATTGGACAATGAATATGTAGTACTAGCAGCTCCCAACTCCCAAGTCCTGAACTTTTGTAACAGTTGTGGTTTATCGTTTAAAATTTGTTAGAAGCAGTGAGGCAGAACCACTGACAAAGAAGGGCGATTGAGAATTTGAAAGACACCGAGGGCTTCGATTCCAAAGATGAAAAGGCTGATGTAAAAGAGTAACTACAATAGTCATCTAAGTGTTGAAAACCTTCCAGGAAATAGGTGGCTGATCAAGTTTGAGAGCATAGCAGGGGAAGTGATAGCAGTATAAAGTGATATGCAGTAGTAAACAGAGGTTCATAATTACCAAAAAAATGCACCATCTGGTACGGTAATTATTTAAACTCTGGTGGGTCTAAACAGGCACAATGAGGCTTCTATGTTAGAACTGCTACGGACCTACAGTATTAGATTTCCTCAGCTGCAGTAACCACAGGATTGAATTTTTTTTTTTTTTTTTTTTTTTTTTTTGATAACACTACAGGATTGAATTAAAACCATCTTGCGGTCTTAATTTCCAATAAAATTCAAATAATATGATGAAAGCCTCACAGCTTAGTAGCTTGAAAAGTTGAAAGTCAAGGTTTATACATTTTTATAAATAAATAAAAAAATACTTTGGAAAAAAGGTTAAAAAGATGTAACCTATGATCTTCAGTGACCAGCAAAAGATCTATTGTCTATTCGAAGAAGGTTATTGGTGGCAATGTGGATATAAAGCCCTCCCGACACAGAGACTTGGATAATAAGGGTCAATGGCCAAAATCAGCTATCAACTAAGTACATTGTATATGATAATTGGCATCCACATCCAGGAAATATATCCAAACATTTAGTTGGAGCAGAATGTTTAATAACCGAAACAAATCATCCTAAACTCATGTCAGAGGACCGGCATAGGGACTTTGCCCCCAAACTACTCATGCTATTCCACTAAACCATAAGTGATGGTGGTTAGCTGACTATGCACTTTTTTAGGCTTACTCCGAAGATTGGAAATTCACGTCGCTTCTAAAGGTTAGCTCACATCTTATAATAAGTACCCTCATGCTCAAATTTCATTGTCCATTTATCTCCCTGATTCCCTTACCCTCCCCTTCTGCAATACCCTTCATCCATACCTTCCCAACAAATAAAATTATGGAAATTCCTAAAGCTAATCAATAACATATCCTATAAAACACCACAATCCTTGATAATATAACAATATTGTGCAATTAAATTGAATGAATGTAATAAAACATGACAGATTAAACCAACAAAACAAAACACAATTATATTATACCTTATCATTTGCTCTCTGATCTTTGCTATTATCCACAAAAATCGAAAACCCAGCATCCATAACATGTCTCCTAATACTCAAGTAAGCTTGAATCCCAACCAAAACCCGATCAATCTCCTCCGGCACTTGCTCCATCAACTCAGCCCCTCCCCACGGAAGACAAGACAATACACAACTAATATAGAAATCGGCACGCGCTTGCCAAGCCGGGTTTCCTTTTTCCTCATCAATAATCGTAGCGGCCGACGAAAGCAGCGTCTCAAACACAACCACCAAAGCACCCGGCTGAAGAACCTTACTACACATCAAAACAGTAATAAATCGCAGCAAAACACGAATCCTATCACAATTCTCAGATTGAATTGCTTCTTGTAAGTTCGAATGTGTAGTATCAACAACCAATTTGCCGAGTTCTTCCTTCTCTAGGTTTAACAGCCCGATTAAAGTGGCGTAAAAGGGGGATTTGTGGGGTAATTGTTCGGCGCATTGAAGAAGGTAGTAGAGAATTTGTTGGTCTTCTTGTTGGTCTAATTCGCGCCAGAGAATGCCGTAACAAGAATCGATGTGTTCTTTGAAATCTAGGGTTCCGCCGTATTCTGGGCATTTTTCGCCGATTCGAAGGATTAAGGTTTTCCAGCTGCTCATTGTTGAGGAGAGTGAAAGTAGAGGGAGGAGAGAGGAAGAAAAAGTTGGTGGTGTTGGGAAGTAGAGTGATGGTGGTTGCTGCGGCGGTTTTGGTTGGGAGAGAGAGACCAGATGAAGGAAGAGCCAAAGGGTTTGGGTTTGGGCTTGGTTTTTTTTTTTTTTTTTTTTTTTTTTTTTTTTTGGTGGGTGGGTTTTACCTTATTTTTATAGTATTACTCTATTTGATCGAAATATATTTGCAGAAATGAAGTTATATTAGGATCTTGCCAATAAACGCCCCGACATAACCATTTAAAATAGAAGTTTAATGTTTTTACCCATCTTATCTGACGTTATGGGGCATTTTATAGAAATGAAGGTAGTTTTATTATTAAAAAAAATTTGAATGTATTTTTACTTTAGTGAAGAGTGAACTTATTTTTGCTAAAGTAAAATAGTTTTTAAATTAAATCAAATAGAAAGGGTATAAATTCATATAGAAAGGTTCTTAATCATGTATTCGTATAGCAAGGAAATCAGATAAGATGATGAAGAGAAGAACGATAATGCATCCAAGTCAAAGTGCGCCTGATTGTATTGCTGATTGTTGTAGTAGGGTGGACACGTTGAAAATTGTTGATGATAAATTGATAATTGCCTTAATGATTTGCCTGAGACATGCAAGTAGCATTTACCCAAAGGACTCGTACAAACACTGATTATTGACTCATGACTTGAGTGGATTTGAATTTGCATGAGCTTGATTGTGTAGACTTGGACCTGTTTGTGCTTTGACACGAATATTTGTTATTTCTAGTGTGTGCAAATGTCAAGAAATGATTTTGCTTGCTTGCTTGCTTGCTTTGTATTGATGTATTACTTCAAAAAACATAAACTCGCGGTCCATAATCTAAATATACACGACTAACATTAGCCCACTAAGTACAACACATAATCCTTTAACAAAAACTATTGCATGCATACATAAGCTAGCCTAACATCAAATATAGCACGCTTGACTTAAGCCATTCAACTCCATTATTGTAGAAATATTCTTTTTTTCAGTTTCCAAAGAAACGAATCGAGCATACTGGCCAACAACTTTCCGAAATAATCGGCTCTACATTAGGTGCATATCCATTAAGTGCATAACGTTAAAAATCAATTAAGGACTGTATTGTATTTGTATCTCTCTTAAGGTTAAAAGTATCCATATAATATTTCATCTCCATCCAAAACTTATACTAATATTAGCGTATTCATTATGATACTAATGTTTGTAATATAAATATAAGCTAACTGATTGTAAGCATTTTTATTGGATACAGTGGGTTAATTAGATACATGTTGTTTAATATTCTAATTAAATGTTATAAAATGAACAATCAATGAATAATGGCAGACCCAAAGTTGTACAATTATTATTAATAAAATTTCGGAGAAAAGAAAAGGTTGTGAGTTTAGGAGAGATTATTATATATACCCCGGTCAAGCGATTTGTTAATATTTTTCATAATGTATAAATCATAAAACACGGTCAAAAGGAAGTGTGTAATTGAATACTCCTAAAGATGTAGGTTATATATATATATATATATATAGCACTTCAGAGGAAGTTTTTTCACAAAATTGTGCCAAGTGTCTTACTTGGTAATTACTTATAAGATAGACTTATGATGATCTGGAGTAATTTGATTCATCCTATCATATTACCTCCATTAACTTTTGGTTGCAACAAAGATAATTATTTGTGAGACGTAAAATATTCTTTTGTTGCAATTAAAAATTAACAAAAATAGTAGATTTTTTTTTTAATATAAATAATAGAATTTTATATTGTTAAGGTTATCTCTAATTCTCTATAATACTTTCTCTGTTTTTTTAATTGACACCTTGGTATTATCACGCTTGCCAACATATGTTTTTAACGATTAATATCTCTAAATTTTATAGATGACCATACCAGACCTCAAAATTTAGATTCAAAATAATTGAGAGGGCTCTAAACTTTAAATATACGATTGAAATGTTAAAGGCGTTGAAGCTGTTATAGCAATTGTGTAAAACATTTGCAGAAATAGTTGGGCGAAAAATGCCTTTAATACACAAACGTACGAATCGCTTGCATATAGAACAAATCTTGTGTATGATTGGCCAATATTATGAATAATTCATCTCATAATATGTATTTCCCCCAATCATAATTGTTTTTAGCCATTTAGCTGATAGTCGTGAGAATGGGCCACTGCCAATGGAAATACTACTCCATGAAATAGTCCACCCCAAAATTCGTGGATCTTCACCTCTGGCGAGCTCTCTCAACCAACGTTAACCGGCTTCTCATCAAAGAGACGACAATAATCAATGCGTCTATTCCATAGACTTGAACACGTACGTGTAATGAATAGTGGAGGCCCCGTAGAATTTCCCTAAAACAATGGAAGACTCAATAAATGGTGGAAAGAAAAAGTTGTAAGCGAGAGATTATTATATATCCGGATGTATGATGCATCCATAAATATTTAGGATGATTAATGTTAAGATAACTCTATGAAAAGATTTGATTAGTGGACAACTTGATATAAGATAGATTTACGGTAATTTGATACTCGTATTGTTTAGGTTATCTTGTGTATGCTATAAATATTGGTTAATATTATGATTAATTCATCTCATAATATTTTAATCATAATTCATTTAGCTGATAGTCGTGAGAAGAATGGCTAAAAGTGAGAACGGCAATTCATCACTGCCAAGTGCCAATAGAAATACTACTCCATAGGATTACCCACGAGATCTATTATAAGGTTTAAGTGCTTAAACAAAGAATTTTATAACTACATCTCCTCCCCAAAATTCGTGGATCTTCACCTCCGGCGAGCTCTCTCAACCAACGCTGACCGGCTTCTCTTCAAAGACATCAATAATCAATGCCTCTACTCCTTAGACTTGAACTCGTACGCCCCCGCAATCAATATCCCTCTTCCCCCAAACCCGAGTCTACTTATGTCATGTGGTAGGAACATACAATGGTTTGGTTTGTCTAGGATTTCCTTGGTCTACATTCAGTAAATGGGGGGAATGCTTCATGTTTTTGAATCCATTGTAAGAGCGATGGACCGCTTATTATTCTCCTCCTGACAGTAAATACTACTGTGTTGCAGTCGATGGACCTACTTTGCCGGGTACCATTGATGGTTGTTTGTGTTTCTCGGTTAACATTCTAGCCAAAAAATGCACTCATGTATGGATCATGAAGGAGTACGGAGTAGAAAAGTCATGGATGGATGAGACTGTTTAGTATTACTCCTCGACTGTCTTTAACTTCCCTTCCGTTTGTTTATTGGAGGAGAAAAACAAGAGAACTTTTGCTCAACTTAGACCACCCTCAACTCGAAGAGGAAGGCTGTTTTTGGTATTACTTTGGAGATGAAGCAACTAAAAGGCTTACATTCAATGAGGCTCCTCCTCCTTTCAAGCTTCTCACCTCATGCCTCGAAACTCTTCTTCCCGCTCCTGGTGGTTGTCGCATTAAAAATTCCTAAGCAACTAATATCGACGAAGATAAAGGTCACGTATGATACTCTACACGCCAATAAATACCAAATAGATATATTTTGTTCATGATCAGGTTATCTTAAAGAACACAAGTTGCATTGTTTTGTTTGTTTTTGCATATGAATGTTGAACTATTAATGTGAGCTTATTAAACTTATTGAATTTAAACCCTCGCATAATGATTAAAAACCCAAAACATATCCCTTAACACTTATTAACCCACAAATTTGACTAGTTAATGAATTGGAATAATTTGATAACAGAATAACATACCACACAGCACAAAACTCAACTAAAGTAAACTGCGGAGTCAACTAAACTCAACTGCGGAGTATTAAAATGAGGTTGCAACTGTACCACACAGCATTGATCCTGTAAAACAGAGATAACAGTAACATAGTCACATTTCAGTAAGATAATTTCAGGAATTCTACTCCAAAACCAGAAAGTAGAAACTGAATCTATGATAATTGGGAAGAGACAATCCAACAGTTAATACAGCTAACGCTGGCCAAGTCTAATCTACATCTAATACACATTGCCAATCCGGTCTCGACCAACCCCACGTCTGTCATCCCTTCCCCTTTCAATGTAAGGGTCCCTACGGAAGTCTTTTGGTGGTGGTCCACCTCTAATGGGAGAGCGACTCCTCTCTCTCATATCACGATCAGCCCATCGTCCACGAGGTGGTGGCAGCAGAGGTGCAAGAGGAGATAATGGCCGCCTCTCATACCCTTTCCTGTCCAAAAAGCCATCTCGTCCATGGTCTCGTGGCCCCCATTCTGGTGGTGGTGGCCTGTCAAACTTGCCACGATCTCTAAAATCTTCATCAGGGTAGTCAAGCCGATCCCTTCGGAGGTGGTGGTCAGGAAACCTGCCTTCATGTCTAGGAGGCGGCCCACCAGGTCCGAAATCTCTTGGCCCATCTCTTGGCCAGCCACGTGGAGGAGATCTGTAGCCATTACCAAACCTGCCAGGTGAGCGATCTATTGGTGGGCCTGGGAAACGACGTGGCGGCCCCATTGGTGGAGGTGGGCCACCATATCCTCTCCGGGGACTTCCAGCAGGAGCATAACGAGACCTTTTACAGTTGTTGCAGTACTCTCGCCTGGCAAAGTTTAAGTTCCCACACCTGAGACAGCAAGAGAAGCTTAGGCATAAATAGATGAAACTTAAACAAGCAAGTTGCTGAAAGCTGTTTCAAAAACAGAACATTCTTGTGTAAAATGAGGTAGATCACGTGAGATCAGAACCATCCAAATGGATATAATTTTAGTTTTTAGCACTTTATAAAACATGCAACAGTACAACCAATGAATGCAAAGGATAGAAAGGGATCACAAAGGAAATTGAGAGAGAGGGGCAAGGGGGGAGATATCTGGGGTGATATTTGAAACAACAATACACTTACGCTGGATCCGTGCAGTACCAGTCCCCTTCTCTTGGCCGAACATTAGGGTTGTTCTTGTGCATTCCTTCCCCTCTGGCTGCCCCGGGACCATGACCAGGACCATCAAATCCTCTTCCAAACGGACGACCACCCCTTCCTCGAGAATGAGAGGGTGAAAAGTCTCGGTAACGACCAGGAGACCTCACGTTCTCTCTCCCACCCCCAAATCCACGATGCCGAGGTGGGCCATCTAAACGATCAATGGGAGCAGGACTATATCTACGTTCCACTTCTCTGCGACGCACAGGAGAACCAGAAACCGCCCGTGCTCTATACCCTGGTGAATGTATTTTGTAGAAGAACAAGAAAACAACACTGATGATGTTGAAATGAACAACTGCTACTAATATCATGGTAAGAAGATTAAATAGTCCATATAAACTATCAGAAGGTTCAATTCACAGCCCACATAACTTGGTTGGAGACTATTACCAACAGCCTCCCGACCAGTATTAGTATATCACAAGATTCTAGGACATGATAGCAGTCCCTGTTTTCTCAAACAAGCAGCCCGAAATATATGCATGTGTTTATTAACCATAAACAGATCATCAATTTTAACCAAATACCAGCAGAGATATGTATTAATCCCAATTCTAAAATGATCCAGTTCACCAAAATGTTCTGAAGCAAGAATACATGTTAAAATCCATATGAAACTACAAACATCTAAATTTTGAACCATCTTTCCGACGGCAAAGTGGCAATAGGGTTTTCAGCAAAGTAGTAAACCAGCGAACGCAATCCCAATAAGCTGTCTCCAGCTAGTGAGAGCTAACACTAAAGAGACTAATACTAAAAGCACACAAGCTAAATATCCTCAAGGTTTGGTTTTAAACAACTTCCACAGAAAATTAGGAGAAAGGCTAGTTCAAGAGTGAAGGCCCAAGAAAAGCATCTTGAACCCATGAAACTGTGGAAGCAAGATATTTCAGTGACTTGGAAACTGTGGAAGCAAGATATTTCAGTGACTTGGGGGCTGAGGCTGAGACCATAAAATGAGATCTTAGACCTGAAAACTACTACTTGGTGAATGGTGAGTGAGCCATACAAATGATCCCAACCGCCTTTGTATTTTCTCCCAAATATTTTGCTCTAACGTTGTCCACCAATTTGTTTGACGGACCTTTGAGGAGTGTTGGCACAACCGTCCCCCAACGTGGAAAAAAACATATATGATCCCCCCAGCAATAGATGTCCCTCTCATAACATGCCATGTGACAGGAAATAACAGATAACCTCGCCATAGCACTTGCAGAATTATCCTCTGAACATCTTCAATCCCAAACAATAGATGTCCCTCATGTAAGAGAATATATATGCCATCAGTATCTAGACACAAAAGATTTTATAACCCTGACCAAGATATCTATCCTAGATTGGCATTTATCCAGATGTACAAGATTGAGACATATATGAAGCCTGAAAGGCTGACTTCCTCTCTAACAATTTGCATAAAACCTAATCTTCTGCAATGGACTAAGAGAGAGAGCCAAGGTTGTCCAGCTAAGCAGCAAATTCTCCCTCTTGCAAATTTGCAATTGTATACCAAAAACCTACTGCCAAAATATGCCACACTTAAGAATTCAAATGACATAAACTGAAAGGTTTTCTGCATAATTGGTAAGACAAACTGATTGACCACCATTGCAATACATACTCCATATTTATGTCAACCTGACCATCAATTTTACATCAAAGCTTACCATCTAAAAAATACTTCCAAACCAATTTTGGGCAACAAACAAGATCCTAATCACAATTTTGGCAAAATTCCAATCCAGGAAAAGTATGCATCATTGTGGGCAAGATTTTAACTTATTTCCAGCCGATTCCACAGCAAAGCCCCCATAATCAAGCTGATGGCCCTGATATTGCAAATAAACTCCTGACCCTTCAACCATTAATCAAATATGAATTTCCACCTTTACCTACTCCAATCAGTAAGGCCATCTTGAGGCTTTTCCAGTACCACATTAATAAAAACATCCAAGGTGAATCCTCCAAAGGAGACCCCTATAAACCGGTGTCAAAGTTCCTCAACTCCCAAAAAATGGAACCTTGGTATTATACTTGTAATCAAATGACACCGAAAACAAATCAGGTTTCCAAGTCATGTAAATACTTATTTTAAGGAAAATGCCGCATTTACAATTACCCCTGAAAACCAGAAAAAGGAAAAGAACCCCCAAAACCCAATTCAAAACCCGCATTCACACAAAATATGCCTTCCTCAAGATCCCCATTCTTGCACCAGGCGATAACTGAAGCTGTGACACGCAATAAACAATTTCATTCACCATTCATTATATTGCATGCAGAAAAACCACGTTTTTGAGATAAAGCATATGACATGTCATGCTGGACAGATAACTCAGCAGCTTTCAACTGATTGATAAAGAAAAAAATAGGTAATGTACCATTTAATTGGAGTATAATTATAGGAGATGAACACAAAAATGCTCCTACACATATAATTCATGTAATTGTTTGGTGACATTTCCAGAGATGCATGCCTTGACCCTGACAACCCTTTGCCCCTAGATGCACCTTAAGACCTTAATTATTTGGCATGCAAAACTAAAAGGTGGATAAAAGATCTCCCAAATAATGTTTGTAAGAATTGAGAAGTTGGAATTCAGTTTTGATGATGGCACTTCATATACGACAACATCAACATTCTCACAATAGGTAAGGCACCGGAAGTAACAAGATTTAAGCTTGCAAATCACATTGATATACAATACCTCCCATACTTTCCCAATAGCATGAAAGCATACAAACAAAAATTGATTTCAAGTTCAAGAAACTGAACTTATTTGACAGTATTAACACACCCCCTCATAAATTTACACCCACCAAATACAAATCTAGACATGTAGGGAAATCATGAATTCAGAGTCAATAAAAGAAAGGGGGCATTTCAAATTTCAATATAATAAAAAAGGGGCAATCGAAACTTAATCAGCAGCATAATTTAGGATAAACACCCCGAATAAAACAATCACATCACAAATCAAAGAGCACAAAAATCAACTAAACAATATCAAATTCGGCAAAATTAGTCAAAAAAAAAAAAAAAAGCTTAATGCACCAAATCAAACCAGAAATCGACAAACTTCGATACAACAAACCCTAATCAGATTTCAATGAAACCCTAAAAATAAATTTCAAATTCAAATAAAATAAAAACAGAAAAATCAATAAACAGAATTAGATCTGGAAAAGGAGATAAAAGACGAACCAGGATCATCGGAATAACGATCAGGGCGAGAATAAGGAGGAGCGTCACGGCGAACTTCGCCGGGCTCGTAATCGCTACCAGCGCCGCCGCCGCTGTCGGACGGGCGAACGACAAGGCTACTAAGCAGAGGTTGGTGTGGCGCCGACTCATCTCGCGACCCCATTGTTTCTCTCTCTAATTATTCTCTGTTTCTCTCTCTAAAAGGAGAAAATCGAATGGATTATTGTTGAAGATGGAGAGATGCTAAACCCTAGTAGACTGGACTAGTTTGTAAGGGCGTAGTCAAGAGGATGGGCCCGATGAGGGTTCAATGCTATCGTTTAATTCCACTTCAATGACTCTTTGTTTTGCAATGTTCTCTATTTGTGCTACTAATAAATCCTTTTGGACCCGTGATTTTTTGGCAATGGGACACAAGAAGGGTCGTGTAAAGATAACATTTTTTTAAAATTTTGTGCTAGTCTACTTGATTTTATCCTATTTACAAAAATTTCGTATTAAAGGACTCTATTAGTATGTATGTCTCAATACAATAAGACACATAAGACAAGTCACACGGCATGACCCCACCCTTCTATGACTTCTTCTTGCTCTTATTAGGTATGACCTGCTTGAACATGAGATCTACCTAGCATGACACATGAACTTGAAGCCTTGAACGCCCTGTGCCCAGTTTTAATGAGGGTGTGATATTGATTGGAAAGTCTGAGTAGTCCCTAGTCATCATCTTTGTGTGTAATTTAATGAAAATATCATCGCGGGGTTTAAATTGACACAAAAGTGTTGGGTTGTTGTGCCTCTTGTCTCTAATTAATAGAATTGTAATGTTTGTTGCTTAATCTATCTATATTTAGTATTTAAAAACACAAACCATCATCCTCATCATGCCACATGTTAATTTTATTTTTCACCAATGTCACATGTCACCTCATTTAACCTTTCTTTTTAATCCCCTTTCTCATATTAAAAAAAAAAAAAAAAACACTAGCTTTAATTCAATACATGTATGAATGTTGATGGAATGATGGTTCACTTTCCCCCAACTTAATATCTTCTACAATTACATTCAATTTTCACCCCTTCTTCTCCATTATGAACTATTCATTTTCCAATAAAAACATATTATAAAATAAAAATTTATATTGTATACCTATAAACAATCTGTGCATTGCAGGGGTCATAAGACTAGTTAACCTTTAAAAAGCAATGATCAAAGAATGACACTATAGAGCTTTTGCATGTTTGTGAATATTGAAGAGTCCAAGGATTTAACAATCATGCTTATTGAAATTAATGAGTAGGAGATTTGTTGTGTTTCAATTAACTACCCTGAAATTCTCATAATTTGAGAGATGGCTCGTGAGTGGATTAGATTGCCTATCATTGAGCACATTCGATTGTATTTGTACTACTAAGTGGATGTTAAATTGTTAATAAGTTAATGATAGAGGCTTCTTGATGATATAAGTATATATTCCCCACTAACCTGAAGAAAGGTCTCTTTTATATAAGTATATGTTATATATGCAGGCAACATAACTTTCAAGTGGCATTATCTCATGTTTTGATATTTATTTGATTGTGTTTTTCTTTCTTACTCATTTTAATTATTTATCTATTGTAAGAGAATCATTCAGTGATGAAAAAAGACATGAAATGAGATAGTATTCTCAACAACTGAAGCAGCAAATTGCCTCACTCACTCTTGTAATAATAACAAAGTACTTTATGGTGATTAATACTCCCTTTGCTCATAGTAAAAACAAAACTTTTCAACTTTTCAACTTTTTTTTTTTTTTTTTTATATGACCTGTTTTATTGAACACGATTATCAACGCATAGATTAAGGCCTCATTTAATTGACACGGGAAATAATTTATCGTAGGAAGTTGTATTTCATAGGAAATTATTAGGAATTTCTTTAAGCTGTTTGGTAGTGACAATCAGAAGTTGGAATTCTCGTGAATTTTGAATGACCAAGGGGGGCCTATGTAATTTACTTTCTACATTTTGTGGGAAGTAGAAATTTTCATGAATTTCAACTTCCCCCATTTTTGTTTTTCTGTGTCAACCAAACAACTATCCAAATTAGAAAATCCCACAAATTTTCACTTCCCCTATTTTATTTTGTCAACCAAACAACCCTTAATAAATTATACTCCTTTTGCCCCATTCTGATCACTACATAAAGCAAAGTTTACTTTATTACTCCATATTTATTACTGTAGGAAGTGAATTAAATCTGTGCACATGAGATTAAAGATGGAATTCATGAGGAGGGAGGGGAACAACAAAAGAATGGGATGATTGCAAAAACATCAACAAAAGAATAATTGATAAGTTGAGTATTCTTTTTAACCCTTTAAAGATATATCAAAGAGAAATACAGAACAAACATATAGGAACAGACGGAGTAAAAAAAATCGAATACTTATAATGTCTTCAACATTTTGACAAATTAGTGGACCATGACACCTCTTTTCCTCAAAACAAATAGAAGAAAGATACGGTTGCTTTGTTGTTTTGATCTAGTCCTTTGTTGTAGGAGTAAATCATAAACTAACCCACTTCCCAAAAACATCATCAATACAATAAAAGCATTCATTCTTTCTTCCTCCTTTTCTCTTCCACTTTCTCTCTCTTCCCCTACGAAATTACCCGCTCATCCAAGGAACTTCGCGTACCTTCTCCACTCCTTTACTCTCCAACTTCTCGTACCAAATTCATCCTTAATCAATCAAAATTCAGCAAATTCTTGATCATCTTCATCAATCTACATTAATTGTTAGTGATTTCGAGGTATTAATCTGTAAATTCATCTTTCGATTATTGCTACTCTTTATTTTGATTGCTATTATTGCTGTTATTTTTGTTTTTTTGTTTTTGTATAATTATTGTGTAATTTTTTGTGTGATTTAGAATTCTGATTCTGTTTGATTTTTAATGTTTTTTTGTCGGCGAAAAGAAAATCTGAAATCAGAGTAACTTGATTTTAAGTGTGGAAATTCTGGAGCATAATGATCTAAAGTGTGAGAAATTAAAATGATTTTGATGTGTTTTTTTTTGTTTGATTCTGCAGAATTCTGCAAAAGTTTTCTGAAAATTGATGCGCAAGTGTTGATTTTGAGGTTGGGATGAATTTTCCGACTTATAAACGAATGAATTCCAGAGAATATACGGAAACAATGGACGAAGAAAATAATTCAGGTATTTTATTTAATATGAAGTTTATGTAGAGTATTATTCAGGTGGAGTGGAGCCAAGAATATTATAATTAGGATATCTGTAACGATTGTAAGTTAGAAGATGCATATCTTAGCTTCCCTTTATGTATCGGTGGTGGTTGTTTAGATTTTTGTTTGATCTTTAGTGTGTTTCACTATATAGCTCGTCGTGTTTGCATTTGGCAACAAATTATCGTAACTAATATAGTTCCAAGTGACCTAATCTGAGTAACAAATGATGTAGTAGCTGCTTTTCTTTGTAGGTTTTTTGCAGAATGATACTTGGCAAGAAAGTGGGAATCCTTCGTGGAAGCGATCATTGCCTCATGTACTTGTGGCGACATTAACTTCGTTCTTGTTTGGCTACCATATTGGGTTTGTTTGAGTCTACTTAGCCTCGTTTATTTACATGTTACATGAAAAAAAAAGTTAAACTCTTGTGATAACTATTGAAATTCCTTTTGGGACAGAGTTGTTAATGAACCACTTGAAAGCATTTCTATGGATCTTGGTTTCAAAGGCAACACGTTGGCAGAAGGTGATGCATGTGAAATTGAAAGTTGTGGATTATTTTAAGTCATTATACTCTGTTATTGAACTCTATTTGTTTTACATGAAGGTCTTGTGGTGAGTACATGCCTTGGGGGTGCCTTTGTTGGATGTGTTTTTAGTGGTTCAATTGCTGATGGTTTTGGACGTCGTAGAGCTTTTCAGCTATCTGCTCTTCCAATGATAATAGGTGCTTCTATGAGGTAGTTTTTTGATTCCTTGGCCTGTTCTCCATATTGATTGTTGTTAAAAGTCCCGGACTTGTAATCCTTGTAGAACTAGATCATGTTGAACTGACCTGTCAAATTTTTCTTCAGTGCTATGTCGAACACGTTGCAAGGTATGCTATTGGGAAGGCTGTTAGTTGGGACTGGAATGGGTCTGGGTTCCTCAATTGCTGCTCTTTATGTTGCTGAGGTATGCTTTATGATCTGTATAGATCAAAGTATATATCCTGGTCACATGCTTTTTTACCCCCCCTTAACAAAAGAATTTTCTTTTTGTTATGTAAAAATTTAGATTTCTCCAGCTTTTGTAAGAGGTACCTATGGAAGCTTCATTCAAATTGCTACGTGTCTTGGTCTCATGGCAGCTCTAGTTGTTGGAATTCCATCAAAAGACATTACAGAGTGGTAAACTTATTTTACAAGTATCACCTCCGCCATTTCACTTTTTCTTGATATTGTGAAAGTGGTTAGTAGAATATGTATGTCTTACCTTTGATTTTCAGGTGGCGTATGTGTTTTTGGCTCTCCACCATTCCAGCTGCCACACTAGCTCTGGGTATGATATTCTGTGCTGAGAGTCCAATTTGGCTTTACAAGGTTTGCTCCTATTCTTTTTCTATTATGTTTACTCTGTACATGGATGCACAAGACTTGAATCCTCAAGTAATGAAGCATCTGGACATTTTGTCATTTGAGTTCTGCCAATTTCAATTTTCAGTTGCTTGGCTGGCACTCATCATTAGGTTGCTGCAAGATTCTCAAATTGCTTTTTTATATGCCTTGAAACAAACTGTCTCAGCCCGCTTGATACTTTGTTGATGTTCTTTCTTTGCGTGCAATTTCCTAGTGAAAAGTACTGTGCTATAAACTGTCATTGTCAAAACTCAAAAGTGCTTATGTGATCTTTATGCCTCTTGGTTGCCAGTCCACTGCTCCTGGTGCTGTTGCTTGATAGGGTAACAGAAAGCAATCTGATACTTAGTAATGACTAACTAGTAAAAGATGTACCATGCATCAGGGGAGAGGGGAGATAAGACAATACTGTGCCCCTCCAATTAGGAATGTGGAAGGTCTTACAATCTCAGTGGTGCTAATCTTCCTCATCACTATCTGTCCCAAACTAATGATCTTTATTGACAAGTTGTAAGAGTATTGTCTGAATGTAATTTGAAAAATGTAATAGAAAATGATAGGATAGAAAAGGAAAAGACTTGAGAGCTAAATGATGACTTTTAATTAAAAGCTTAGAGGAATTGCGTGGGAGATCTTTAATAGTACTCCCTTAGCCCCTAAATAATAGTTCATTAGGCCAAATTTCTACTTTATGATTTCAAAAATTAATTGGCTACTATTTAACTTTAGTTAAGTTTAACTTTAAGGTTTTCCATATTATTCTTATCGATTTCCTTAACTGAATTCTATAGAAAGACTACATTGGCATGGATGTATGGTAGAGATATATAAGGGAAATTCAAATCATTCCTTTATAAAGACCCTCCAATTAATGCATCCTATTATTTAGAGATGAGTAATTAAAAAAAAAAAAAAAAAATTATATATTGACCAAAAGTAGGGAAAAAAACCAGGGATATTGATATTGGATTAGCTTAGAGAGGAAGGCAGAGAGTTAGTTAGAGGTGAGAGGGGAAAACATATCTATAGAGGAGATCATTTAGAGGAATGATAAGTACTGTAGAAATTTGTCAGTGAATAGTATTTTACTTTAGCTAGTAGCTTGGGGTGTCCAGCCACTCAAAGTACTAAAATTGTATTTATCCTTAGTAATGATTTAATTGCATTGCTAATACAACCATTTATCAATTCCAAACCTCTTCCTCATTACTAGGTTTCTAATTTTTCCAATCTATTACAGGAAGTTAGGGAGTATATATATATTTAGTACTGGCATGGTGGCATGTTATCTACTTTTGTATTTATGTGACTAATTTTTCAACCCCCCATGTGTTTTCTTTAAGCTTCTTTTTTTCTAATATGTTAATTGTGCACAACTTTTGTCCCCGTTTCTATTTTATTTAGCCCTGGTCCATTTTAATATGGTTTAAATTTCAAATCTGTCTGCTAGTTGATGATTTTGACCTCAAGAAGTTAACACGAAGTGTCACTGTGGTACTAGAAAAAGATGTTTGGCTGCTTGCTTGATAAGCCTTGCATTTCTAAATAATTATGGATGTATATTGTTGCACTAAGGTGATAAACTTGCAAGTATATGTACTTGTTATCTTTGTTCATTTGGTGAGGACCTTTCTCGAGCCTTAGGACATCAGTATACCATGAATTAGAGAATATATTCTCCGTTAGAGACATATGTGATTTGTTTAACAACTATCTTGATGATGAATTGTGTTCTCCCTTTTTGGAACTTTTGCTTGCAAGACAACTCAGGCAAGTTTCAGTCTCTCTGGTGCTTATGCTCCATGTATCAGACTTGTTGTCAGTTGCTCTTTCATTTTCACTATTGTTGGTTTAGTGCTCACAACTGTTCTGTTCTTGCACGTGACTTAGCAAGGAAGAAGCTCAGAGGCTGAGGCTGAATTCGAAAAACTTTTGGGAGGATCATTTGTCCAATCTGCAATGGTGGAACTGGAAAAATCTGATAGAGGAGACACTGAGGAAGTGAAGTTGTTGGAATTGCTCACTGGTCGACATTCAAGAGGTATGTGCAGTACCACTGGTGTAGATGCACTTTCAGTGGTTCATTTACAAAATTTTCATAATTTACCAGAGATGCTTGTATTCACTTATTCCTTTTGCAGTTGTTTTTATTGGATCAACCCTGTATGCTTTGCAGCAGCTATCTGGTATAAATGCTGTTTTTTATTTCTCTTCAACTGTATTTAAGAGTCTTGGTGTGCCATCCAACCTTACAAACGTGTTCATAGGGATCTCCAACTTAACAGGTGATATTCATTGTTGGCTAGTTTTCTTGTATATGCTGGATCTTTTTTTTATTGGTCTCTCAGTGATAAATATCGTTAGGCTCCTTTATTGCGATGGCATTAATGGACAAGGTGGGGAGAAAACTGCTGCTGCTTTGGAGTTTCTTGGGCATGGTAATTTTTAATTTATTTTGTTTAGAATTTTTGCCGTCAATGTTCTCCCTCCTCCCCTTCCCTCACAACCTCTATAATCCCTTTGTCCTTTGTTTCATCAAACCCTGCTTAAAAGTACATGTTTTGTAACACAAAATGCTTGCTGTGTGTACAGGCTGTATCGATGGGCCTGCAGGTTGCTGGGGCTAGTTCTTACATGCCAAAGGCAGCAACATTTTACTTATCCATTGGTGGTGTATTCTTGTGAGTATTTTTAACAATTAGCTCTAATTTGCCTGGCTTTGGCATACTCAAAAGTTGATCACTGAGTTTGACATTATGCAGTGTTTTACTTTTCAAAAGCTATTTAATTTCCTGTTAATTTAACTATCGTACCATTATACTGGAATTTTGAAAAGTGATCCATTTTGCTCTTTCATGAAATCTAACCTAAGTTTTATTTGTTAACTCTGTGTGTTCAGCTTTGTTTATTTTATCTTTACCTTCCCTGTTATCATATACCAATGTAGGAGAAAAAGAGTGTTGCTGCAAAAAAGAAATTCAATGTATCACCTATCTGTTTGGTGTTATGAAATAGATGTTTAAATGTTATGTTTGCATTAAATTGTCACCATACTTTTGCATTTTACCTGCAAGGGCTGCTGAGGTTTATACACAAATGACGTATAGGCTGAAAAAGTCACTTTTTGGGCTAACATGTTCACTGTAGTCTGTATGTGACTTGGAAACTAATTTCAGAAATTGATACTCCGTAAAAGATGACTTGTCTGACTTTGCTTAAACTTTTGCAGATATGTTCTAGCATTTGCTGTTGGTGCCGGTCCTGTTCCGGGGCTGCTACTCCCGGAAATATTTCCCAGCCGAATTAGAGCAAAAGCAATAGCTTTCTGCATGTCTGTCCATTGGGTAGGTTTCTGATATTTCCTTGTTTCCTTGGTAACAATGCATGACATCTGTGTTTATATTTAATGCCTCCACAAACTATCTGCGTTTTGTGTGTATAAATAACTATCGGTGTTTTTCATTTTTCATGAAATACAGAATAGGAGATAGTTATTGTGTATGGGACAAATGGTTCATTAAATATAGCCTAAACCTGTACAGCAAGAATGACTACGGACTTTTATATTTTAAATATTAGCCCCTCACCCTGCCCAGGGCAGGTCTTGTAGAGCCATTGGTTTAATGTTGTTACCGAATCTATGGTCTCTGCCTTGGGTTGCCTGTTTGGTGGAGTTAGTACAGATGTAGAAGTTCTGCATCAAATGAGAGCTCAAAACAATTAACAGTGATTACTTCGTTGCCATATTTACAGGTCTTTAACTTCTTAGTTGGCTTGTTGTTCTTGCGACTACTTGAAAATTTTGGACCGCAGCTCCTCTATACTGTGTTCAGCACTATCTGCTTGATTGCTGTTGCCTTTGTTAAGAAGAATGTGATAGAGACAAAAGGAAGATCACTGCAAGAAATTGAGATTGCTCTTCTTCCTGATGAATAAAGGTGGTTATCTGTCTTCCTCGTATAATTATGGTTTAGGTTAATGTTGTTGTAATTTACACGGGTCTTTTGCAGTTGTTCTCTGTGCAGTAACAGATGTAGAAGGCCTACGAAGATTAATATTCAAACTTCTAATGTAATTCAAACAGGACACTTTAATGAGAAGGATGATTTGATGAGTAATAGGGAGGAAACTACTCGTTTAAAAGCTACTCCTTGTAACCAATTGGTTTCTTAAGAATCTTAAGCTTAGGATTAGAAGCCAGGATTTGTATCCGGAACTTGTATATGCTATGGAGTAATGGATGTACAAAATCAATACTCTGATTTTACGTATATTACTTTGATTTTACGTAGATAAGCTAATACATGTTGTATTACTCTATTTTTGTCAATAATAATGTGTTCTTTTGGTGGACAGAGAAAGATGGGCGGTTTGATACCTTTGATTATGTGATTCTTATAAAGTCGACTTGATGCTGTTGCTGTTAAATTATTCTAGATATGTTGAATTGAACAACTGAACCATTGGTTTAGCTTTTTGTTTGTACTAGTGGTTGATATGGAGTACTAATTAGTTGCCATAGGCTATAATCAAGCCTAGATAGTGGACTGCATTTTTAGTATTGTACAATTTTTTTCCCTTTCTATTAGGATAAGGAATAGGTGTTCTATTGGGTTATTAGATCGGAATCTCTCACAGATCAAACTTGGCCTAGGTTATCCCGCAAGACCTTTGGGAATGGGGTGGGGGTAAGGGCATAAACAACTAGTACAAGTACTACTTGGTATTATACGAGGTATATTATGAGCAGTAGATTTTTCTTGGTATTATACAAGTACAAGTACTATGTGGTATTATACAAGTACTGCTCTTCTTGGTATTATACTAGTACAAGTACTATGTGGTATTACACAAGTACTGCTCATATATCCGTATAAAACCAAGTAGTATAGTACGATTAGTACCACAATATTTGGTTAAAAAAATTTCTTGCACAGTATTCTGTGTTAGTTGGTTATGCCTGTTTCTTGAGTTGCTCGCATTACATCAGCTTGCAAGATGTTGCTTTGGCCCAAATAAGAAGGTAAAGAAAAAAGGTTTGGGAATGTGTGCACTTAGAGAGGCCTTGGCTCACTTATTATTTTTGCCATTTGCATCACCTTAATCGGCTTAATAACAATAAGTTAAGAGTATACAGAAAAAGAATACAATGAATACAATCACGAAAACAAGCCATCACATGTCATTAGAGAAAATAACATACTCTAAAGACTAATGCCAAATTGCCAATAGATGACATAATACGTCAATATGACCAGTATGACATCCAAGAATATTATGTAGGGTGCTGCTCATAAATTCAAAATTGAAGGACATGTACTCTAAAAGAATACATGGTCCTGAAATCTGCAACTCTTCTCAATCAAAGCGAACAGAGAAACCAGTATCGGTTTTGGTCACATTTACGCCACCAAATTCCTCAAAATCTGAGTCTGAACCTGTTTCCCTGTAATCATTCCAATTGCCAGGGGAATCCTCATCGGGGGAACATCTAGTCAATGGAACTCGAAGTTCGGAAATTGGAACAGGAAGAGGATCCTCTGTGAGGTACTTGTCTTGTAACAGCTCCATTGCAGTAGCTCTACTGGCAGGATTAAAGCACAGAAGCTTCTTAACTATAAGGATTTCATCAGGTGAACGATTTGGCAAGCACGTTTCTAACCCAAGGGGTTTTTCTATTTTATTGAATGAAATCATTTTATAATCAGGAAGGTTTGAACAACCAGGAAAGGTCTCCTCCATTAAGTTGCCCAAGACGTTAAAAATTCTAGAGAGCTGATCTATATCTGAGGTTCCAGGAAAGAGGGGCTCTAAGCTGAAAAGCTCTGCAAAAATGCACCCTAATGACCAGAGGTCAATCTCCACTCCATAGTTTATCGAACCATAGAGCAACTCCGGAGCTCTAAACCACCGAGTCCCAACACATGAAGTTAGAGGACCATAATTGTCCTCCTCACCTGCCTCGGGTTCATATGTATTCGAGCCCTTGAGCAGATCATCTTCTATTTCACTCATAGTGCAAGTGGCAAGACAGGAATTATCTCCATCCAGGGTGTTTGAATCCTTGTCTGTGTCATCTGTAGCAGCAGCTTTAGCCTTCAGCTCAACTAAGTTTCTGAAGAAGTCTTCTCTGCTTGGATTACCTTGCTCTTGATTAGCACAAGCCTGCTCACTTAAATCATTCATGATAACTTCAGGCTGTTGGAATGTAGATGGGTGACCTTGAGCAGTAGCATCTCGCTCATCGTGCTGCGATTGCAAGTCTTCCGCAGATGCAACAAAACCTGGCTCTAGGAGGATTCTTGCCTGAAAACAACAGTTAGGAACACAATGAGTGGCAGATTTCATGTTACAATCCAAGATGATATGAAAAATAACAGCCTTCTGTAATCTGCAAATTTCTTTTTTTAGGGGACTTAATACTCCATATTGGAATTTTTGCAACGGAGAATCCATCATACAATAACCAGAGAACAAAGTGGTCGTTCGGTTTACAATAATTTTACAGGAGATCCAGCTTCCTCAGACCTCAGGCGTATGTGTGGTTAACAAAAACACATCAAGAGAAGTCCTAATTTCCACAAAATTGGAGAAGTTGGTTGACTAGTTCACTTTATAATTGCAATATCTTGAGAGAATGAGAGGTGTAAGCTCCTCCTATGTCACCAAACAACCACTCAAATTCCTAAAGCTAAAAGGGACCTACAATTAACAATTCACTAGCCAAGCTAATACCAACTCATTCAAGCATCAAAATCCAAAAAAGATCTTCAAGAGTCAAGAGTCAAGAGTCAAGACTAGATCTTAGCACCCAAATGACATCTCATGCACAACCATGAAGGCCAAACCAAGAAAAGCAAGAGATATCCAAACAACAATGCTGGGAACTCTCCAAATCTCAGCTGATCAAATTCAATCTATCAGAGCAGAAGTTAGACTGTCAGAACAAAACAGAACGATCTGTATACACCAGATTCGCACTATTTACCACTAATCTAAAATCTGAAGGCATTTAAACATACACATAACAGATATCCATCTCATATCAATGATGAAAACTATAAATTATTCTTAAAATCTCACAATATAATAATGATCATAAGAAATGCTTGCAAATACTAAGTACAAAACCAGGATGTTACTTGACAAACAAATTTCACTTTCCAAAACCACCCAATTTCATTGCAAAATCCCTCCATATATCAGGTCATTATATGCCCAATTCAAAGGATCAATATTATAACTATCAAGAACAAACCCAATAAAAACCCAAATTGCGCCAAAAGCAAACTCAAAAGTTCAAATTCTTTTTGGAATAGTATACCAAAATCATCCAAACATTAGGGTATCAGATTCCTAACATAGAACTGATTATTTGTATGATCACTCATCCACAACCATAAAAACACTAAATAAAGTGTAGTTTCCATCATAATCCCGAGTTTCACTCTCACCGATTACGAGTACCTGAGTTTTGAATTCAAGTTGTCCACCTAGTTTTCTTTCCATATCGATACGAAAATAACCTAAATAATAATAACCAGTGCACATCACTAATCAAAACTCGAAACATCCACACAGTGCAATATAATCTAATACCACCAATCAAAACTCGAAACATCCATACAATGCAATCTAATGCAGCACATTTCAAACAGAAACATCTAAAAACAAGAAATGCCCATGTATAAAACTCATCCAAAATTCAGATAAATAGCAACAAAAATACTATAAAAATCCACAATTCAACAAACTTCTCAATCTAAACACTAAAATTTCATACACATTACTAATCAAAATTAGATATACCCACATCAAATCTCTTCCAAAAATTAGATATACCCACAAAATGCAATCTATAACAACATTTTAAAATCAAAATAAAAAAAATTACCTGACCAAAGTCAGCCAATTTCAGAACCCCATCATCAGAAATCAACAAATTAGCCGGTTTAAGATCACGATGAACAATAGAATTCCGATGACAAGCATCAACCCCATGTAAAATCTGGACCATCCATCGCTTAATCTCCCCAGATGAAATCCCAGCCGTCGAATTCTTCTTACCCTCTTTGATAACCGAAGCTAAATCAGTCCTTAAATACTTCAATACAAGAACAGCATCTTCATCTTCCCTCCAAAAATACTCGTGCAAAACGACGACGTTGGGGCAGTTTTGAAGGGTTTGAAGGGCCTCGATTTCACGAAAAGAGCTCTGATAATCATGGATCTCTTTCAAGGCGACAGTACAGCCGTCCGATCGACGGAGTGCACGGTAAACGTCGGAGTATGCGCCGGAGCCGATTCGTTCTTTGATTTCGTATTTTGCGCTGATTTCTTTTCTTCCATAAATGCTCCAGCTTTTTGATGATGTGGGTGATTCCATTTTTGTAAAAAGATTGTCTTTTTTTTTTTTTTTTAAAATTATTGATTTGATGAAGGTATGAGCAATACTAACAATGGAGGTTGTTTATTTTGAGGAGGAGATAGACAGAGGGGACTGGAAGAGAAGCTGATTGGGTTTTGCAAGGTTTTTTTTTTTTTTTTTTTTTTTTTTTTTTTTTTTTTTTGTTGTTTATTTATTAGGAGTAGATTTAATTTAATTTCCACATCATTTCTTTTATTTTTGGTGAAAATTAAAATTACGGTTAGACAAAACTCTCTTTTAGGAGTGAAACTAAAACGGTTTAAAACCGAATCAAATCGCAAATTAAACCATTATTCATAACACGGTTCGGTTATTTTTTAAAAAAAATATGATTCGGTGCGGTTTGAGAAATAAAAAAAAATGTGTTTTGTAGTTTGGTTTCGGTTTTACGATTTGAAAAACCGAAAACCAAACCGCAATATAGGCCCTTATCTAAATTATAATCCAAATCTGTTTTTCAGCCCTACTATATAAGGACAAAAACAGGCACTAGGCCTCAAAAATTACAGTGCGGTTTGGATTTTATTTTTGAAAACTAAATTAAAACGGTGTAATTTAGTTTGGACTGAATAATAATATGGTGCGGTACGGTTTGCAAAATCCCTAACCGAATTAATACCAGGAATTGAGGATTGACTATTTTGGGTATGAATTGAGGATTGACATAAATTGGGTAAAATTGTATGAATTGACAGTTGAGGAATGAATTAAAAAAAAACAATCTTTTGAACATGACACAAACAAAAATAACTAATCTGTAATTTTGTACTACTCAACATCACTAAGGCCCTGTTCTTTTGAGCTGCTCTGCTCAAATCTACTCTGCTCTGTTTTAAAACAATAATTAATAATAACAAAAATAATAATTAATATTTAATAATAATAATAATAATTAATATTGTATAATAATAATTAATGTGTTTAAAAACATAATAATAATTATTAATTATTAATGTTAATAATAATTAATATTTAATATTCATAATAATAATAATTATTAATAATAATAATTAATAATTCACAATGTAAAGAATTAATATTTAATAATAATAATAATTAATAATTCACAATATGAATTAATATTTAATAATAATATTAATTAATAATTAATAATAATAATAACAATTAATAACAATTTCTAATATTTACCGATCATAATAATAACACTTAATATTTTTTTTAGGGAATAGTAATAGTTAATATATATATATTTTTTTGAATAGCAATACTTAATATTTAATAATAATACTAAATACATAATTTAATTTTATAATAATAACTAATGATATAAAAAGAATAAAAAAATTGAAAAACCATCACCCTTTTTTTTAAGAGAAAAGGAAATTGGATTAATTAATAATCAACCAAATACATCAAAAAGCTATAGCCAAGATGTATGAAAATAGTATTCTGCAAGGTTTTAAACAAAAGAAATGTTCTTCCCAACAACCCTATGGAAGTAGAAATGTCCTATTTTGATATGTGGTTGTAATAATTTAAAGATGTTAAACTATTGTCTTTTATCTTTCTACTATTAGCATATGTTAAAGATGGTACACATCCATTTATGTTTTCATTCACCTAAATCAATGATATGCACTTGTTAATAATAATAATAATAATAATAATAATAATAATAATAATAATAATAAAATGCGATAATAATAGTAATAATACTTAAAATAAAATAATAATAATATTAATAATAATAATAATAATAATGATTAATAGTAGTAACGACAATAATAATAATAATAATAATAATAATAATAATAATAATAAATAACTAGTAGTGATTTGTTGCATTGCTGAAGCGGATTCAGAAGTTCTCCAAGACTCAAGACATTAAGGCACGTGTTGCTGCTCATATCTTCCCTAGAATAAGATTTGCTATAACTAGGAATAGGGGCTCAGATTGTATCTCGGCTTCCCACTAATTTTTTTGTAGGTGGTATGACTTTGTCTTTTTGAGATAATAATAATAATAATAATAATAATAATAATAATAATAATAATGCCGAAATTTGCTTTGCTCTTCTGAAATCTGCTCTACCCAAAAGCTCTAGAGAACAGGACCTACGTCATACCAGACTACCAGAGGTCAGATCTTTGTTCTCTCTAAATTAAAATTAAATTGGGAATTTTTAATTTTTAAATTTTTTTGCATTGTTCTCATCTCACAATTCTCATCTTTTACGGAGTATTCAATTTCTGAATTTTTTCAATTTGCGGTTTTAGTTTTCAATTGCACCAGTTCAATGAATTTGAACTCTTATTATTTCAAATTTAGGGTTTTTATCTGCATTTTTTATTTGCTTCCTCTTAATTCAAAGCTTTAACCTTTAATTCTTGAACCTGTTCGATAAAATGTCAACAATAGATTGTTTATTTTTTCCTTGAAATTAGGATTTTGATTATGTACAACTAACTACTCAGATTACCTTTTAGTGAGAAACTAGAATTTTAATGATTCTTCTATTCCATTTGAAAATAGTGAGAAATTAGAATGTTATTGATTCTTCTATCAAAATTTTGTAATTAAAATGCAATGTTTCTTGTTTAAGTGTTTTGAAATTCATCCTAATGCAATGTTGAAATTGCCAAGTTATGAGTATTTATTTACTTCATACAGTTTCATGATACATGATTTTGCTTTACTGTACTACTAATCCAAATAATACTTGAAAGGTCACTTATATTCTAAGTATACTAGTACAATTTTTTCATTTTCAATTTTTACTTGGTGTTGCAGATCCATTGTCTTCCCCATCTACAAGTGTGATCTTGAAGCTGATGATGAAGTAGTTGCACTCTGCACAAAAAAAAAAAAAAAAAAAAAAAAAAAAAAAGAAAAAAAAAAGGAAAGTAAATGTGCAAGATAGTCCTTAAAGAAAGGTTTGTCTTCTTTTCATTCAATTCACAAATGATCAAGAATACAATTACTTCTATGATATGTTTTTGTTGGTTTGGAAAACTTAATCCAATGCGTCTTATTGTTTTATATTCTGATGAAAGTACGTATGTTTCTCTTCAAAATTGTTCGGAAGGAGCCCAGTTTATCACGTTGATAAACAAAATTCGTTTATCGAGTGACATTATCGTAAATAAAAAGTTGTTGCTTTATTTACAGTTTTGCCATGTTTATCAACATGATAAACTTGTATTTTCTAAATCGTTTGTGCATCAGATCTCATGATTTATAGAAGTTAAGATGATGATGATGATATCACAATTCACAATACATAGTTGACATGATTACAGAAAGCAATCAGTGAATTAAGATGATGCTCTAACCAGTAACCACTAACCAGTAACAAGCCTTTGGCAACCCTTTTCTCCAAGAACTGTGATGGTTTGAAAAAACTGCCATAAAGGTTTGACCACTTCTTCAGACTATTATATATATGGTTTGGTCCAACAGCATCTGCCCAGAAAAGTATACCGCCCCTGAAAGAATCATACTAATTGTTAGTAATTAACCTTTAAAATGTGTCACTACTCTCATGAACTAGAAAAGACTTCAGGGTGAATCAGTTAATAGATAGACCAACCGATATGATGGAAAATTCATCCCAAGAACAGAAGCTACATCTAGATCAGATGCTCGAACCACAACTCTGTCTTCTAGTACTCGGCATGCCTCATTTGCCACTGGAAAGAGTATCATTCCCAAAATGTCTTGGTCTGATACAGATATAGGCTGCATATGTAGAAAGAAGAACAAAGATTTACTAACATTTTTGTATGAGTTTGTTGTTTGCTTGTAATTTGTCACCACAATCTTTACCTTTTCACCTGGCATAATATTTGTCATTCTTCTAGATTCTTCAATGATGGGTATCACAGAGGGATCCGGTTGTGGCTTGCTCCCTTTCTCATATGTGTAGTATCCTTTTCCATTGATTTTACCTATTATCATATTATTTCATAATGTATTAAGACTATTGATTCATGTGTCATCTACATATAAGTTGTCCTGCATCAGAGAGGAGAAGATTAAAAACACTTAATGAGTCTAGGAGCTACTCCGTCTATCATCAGTTGGTTTTCTGTTTTGATAAAGTCTATTCTGGTAAGCTTATCACCACGTATTCCCTGTCTTATTGCTGTTACATATTGTTCTTTTAACCTTAAACGCATGCTATGGTCACATAATAACCTAGACTCTAATGCGTGCTTACAATAATTTTTAGAGCTTTTGGCTACTGTAGTTAGTGTTTAGTTGTTTACCATTTCGGCCATGTTTTACTAGAAGTTCAACTAACGGTGACCTGAAACTATGATCAGGGAAGGCAGCTTGAAATTCCTTTGTTACTGCAAGTGCATTTCCATATCCTGCTAAATCCTGAAGCCTGAAAAATAGCAGAATTGTTCAATGACCATAGATTAAGCCAAAATGGATTCACTGAAGACTAAAGTTCACAACTTTTGGTGTCAAACACAATGACAAGGTGGAGAAGATTACTGGAAAGGGCCCATAGGCAGTCCTAAGTCGCTAACAACTCTGTCAATCCTGAAAATGTCAACTCCCAAGTTTGCCAAAAGATCAGCGCTCTGAAAGTATGGGAAGAAAGTTCTGTTCAAAGCATATCCGTTACAGTTACCAACTACTATAGGCACTTTTCTTATTGCTCTAGCAAATGCGATGAGATCAAGAATAACTTGTGCTGATGTCTTATTAGTCCTTGCTATTTCCAGTAAAGGCGTCATGTGCACAGGACTGTCAATCAGACTGCACTTTCAGATTAGAAGATCAGTTGAACTGCACAATCATCTCATTGCTGAAAAGAAATGTTAAAAAAAAGCAACAAACCTGAAAAAATGCGCACCAACAATGCGCTCCTGAGAATTGGCCTTTTCTCCAATTATATTGAGGTCAGTAGTCGATGTATTTGTAGCTAGAATACAATTTGAAGGGCATGCTTTCTCAAGCTGACTAAATATTGTTTGTTTCAGAGAAACATCACCGACAGCAGCCTGAAAGATCGCACAGTTTTGAACCCTCTTATTAATTGATGCTAGATTCATGAGATTACAATATTACATGGGCTAAGCTTCATAAGAAGTTGCAAGATATGTAAACATTTACGGAGTATTTAATTATCTAGAGTACTGACAGCCTTGTGAATGTAAAGAGTTTGAGACAAGTAACCTCAATGACCATATCAACATCTCTAAATTCTGTGTAGTCCAATTCGCCTTGGAGCAATGAAAGTGCTTTCTCTGCCTTTTCATTTTCCAACTTCCCTTTTGTCACTAAACCTCTAATGTTGCCTGCCACAGGCCAATCACTGGTATAAGATTCAATGGAACTTTTCATATAAATGTAATAAAAATAGGCAAAGTCGAATTCTAACTTCAATTCTCAAACGTCTAGTGGGAGAAATTGAGAGCTATATGATCACCAAACACTACCTTGGATGGATTGTATTCCCTTGGCAAGGAATTCAACATTAGATTCATTTAGAACAATATGTATATTGCTTAACAGTAGGGCAGTTGCAATGCCCGAACCCATTAAGCCTCCACCAATAACAGCAACTTTCTTCATACGTCGTGGTTTCAGTCCAGCATCGCGAACCCCTGGTATCTGTTATAATGCATATAGCAATAAAACCATGACTTAAAAATAAACTTCAGTGAAGGAAAAGCTACCAGTAATGAGAAATTCAATTTAGTACCTTTGATGTCAGATTTTGAGCCAGAAACATATGCAGTAAACCTTTGGAAGTTTCGGATAAAAGTAGCTCTTTGAAATTTTTTTCTTCCTGCAATAGAAAAACGATCTCAAGTCATGTTTTTGATTGTAAAATCATTCGAAATCAATAGAAATAATCAACTCCAAATACCCTTAAGACACCAGTGTAACCTCCATGTATAATACCCTCCTCAATAACATCTAGGCAGGCTTGGTACTGAGGCATATTCCTAGCAGTCTGTTTAGCCTTTTGTATCGCAATCATCAATATTTCACGAACTTCAGAGAGGGAACCAAGCTTGTCAGTCATGTGGAGGGAGCGTACCAAAGGTTTGCGGCCCTCTGCAATGTCCAAAGCCCACATTCGCGATACCTTTAGCAAATCTTGAGGAGGCACAACGGCATCAATAAGGCCAAGCTCCATTCCTTCCTCAGATCCTATTGGTTTTGATAACTTAAAGTTGATAAATGCACACAAATATGTTACTTTACTCATATAACATGACATTTTTTTAGGCTTTTAGAGTAAATGAGACTTACTAATATCATCTCAATTGCCTTCATTAGACCAACAAGCCTGGGAAGACGTTGTGTCCCTATATATAGATGCCGAAAATATATTTATTAAAATCTTGTAGGAGTATGCAATTAGCTTGTAAAGCAAATGTAAATATGATGAGTACGACTTACCTCCAAGACCCGGAATTAGTCCAAATAATAGCTCTGGCATTACAAGTTGTACTTTTGTAGCAGAAATTCGTGCATGACATCCCTGACAGTACAAGACTAGATCTCATAAGTAATTGTTGGAACAAAGTTGTTTTAAAGTGTGAATTTTGTGAAAATGGTAAAGTCCCACATTGGTGGAAAATGAAAGCTTTGCTTAGTTTATATAGGTGGGTGTGAAAGGACTTACCTACCAAATCAATCTAACACACACGCGCGCCGAACCGAACCGGGCCGGGCCGGATTGGATTTCTTTAACGGATTTAAATTTTTTGAACAAGAATTAATTCCTTGATTTTGTAACTGATTTACTAATTAAATTTTTAGCTGTTACGTTTTCAATTTTGCTCGTTTTTTACTGTACCGTCCAGGTACATTCTGCTACCCTCTATAAATTGATGGTTTTTCCTTCACGGTTTTACACACAACAACAAACAGAACGCCAATTTTCAGAATACTGTTTTACAAGAAAAAAACAAAAAAAACCACTTACAGTTTATATTTTCAGAAATCTTTTTCCAGAAATTATTCGAGCATTGTTCCTAATTTTGGTGTTTAGTTGTCCGGTGGTTCTGTGCAAATCCATCGGTATAATTTTCTTTTCCGAGAGACTGTTTTATCCTGAGGAGCATCCGGTTGTCGTACAAGCTGCTTGCACAAATTAAAGGCAGTGCCGTGAATGTTCTAAAGAGAGCGACATAGTCCGCGACTCAGTCTTATTCCGGTAACATTGTTCTGTTTTATTGTTTACAGCAGTTCGGTTTTTAACAGTAATCTGTGAAGGATTACCGTACACAAACATATATCGGGTATGTATCAAGACTTATCTAGCGTACCACTTTTGTGGACAGCTAGCTGATTTGCAGTTGTCATAGTTGCAGTCAGCTTAAAAATCTTTACAATGATTGTGTAATATTAAAACATTTCGCTTAAGTTACTGCCATCTTTGCTACCATTACGTAATTTAAAGATGCCCGTGAATAGGAAAGTGGTGCAAATGGCTACAATAAATTTATAGTCATGATAACCTTTTAATCCAAGTATTTAATCAATATTTTGTATTAAAGTTTAATCATTTATTTATTAGTTGACCAATAAAAAATTAATTTTGTTTTTTATTAAAAAAAAATACTCAAAATAATTGGTTACTTTTATTATTGAATAAAAAATAATTAGTTACTTATCCAAAGTAATATACTATAACTTTGATTTAATATATATTTCATGTCCTCAACGCTTTCTTCAATTTTTCCTCCCATTTTTTTATTTGATTTTCCATATGATATTTTTTATAATTCTTACGGAATAACATTCTTTCTTAATTTTTTTATATATTTTCCAAAAATATTTAAGTCTAATTTTGCTATTTTTGGTAAAAAAAAATGATTTTTTTGTTAAAAAAAATTTATTAGAGGTTAGCTTACACGGTCGGTGCATAATAATGTCGCATATGATCGTAATCCATACATTTTAAATGATTCTATTCTAAACGATATTATTTTACTAAAATCTAATCCATAAAATCTGTTTTACGAACAACCGCCATTAGATCAACAATTTTTAATATCCTCTTGTTATAAATACTTAAACCATTTATTTATTTGAGATGAAATCAACATTTAAGTTTATGTGAAATTAGCCATCAAAGAAACGATTATGGACCTAACGACGAATCTAACAATTTTTATCAAGTGGGTTCAAATAACATAAAAAAAAAATTATATTAAAATTATTCATAAATTAACAAATTACATGAAATTACATAAAGATTATATTGCATATCGTTGACACATATATAATTATGTGTATTGATAAATGTTAGATTACTCATAATTTTTATATTATGTTTCTCATATTTAATAATTCAATGTTAAATAAATTATTATTTTAAATATTTTAACAGTTTTTTAAAAAATAAATAAGTGGGGTCAATTGACCCATTATAACGAAGTTGTTAGTTTGGACGAGAAGACATCAGTAGATAGCGTTCTTGATCAAGAGGTATCACGACAATCGTCGTTTTCGCAACTGCCAACACATCATCAACATCGTCATAGGAAAGGCAAAGAAATGAAAGTTTTCCTCAACAATTTGGGTGTGAAAGGTTAGGTATTGTTCATCGTGAAGAGTTACCACAATCATCATCGTCGCCAAAATTAACGAACACAGCGTGGTTGAACAGAGTTGAACGTACTCCCTGAAAATTTCAAACAACCTTTGTCATCATCACCAATTAAATCTTTCTTGGATGACTATCATATTGCAAGAAGTTGGAAAATACGAAGCGGAAGTTGCAAGAAGGGTACAAGAAATTAAATGCCAAGATGTAAGAAAGAAAATATGTTTGATTGGTTTGAGTGATCTTCCTACACAACCTACTACTTTTAAGAGCCAAAGAAACAAAAGGGAAAGCTCAATAAAGATATTAGAGGAGTGAAGAATATGCCCTATCAAATAGTTGGTTTTTATGGTACGTCAAGATGATCGATCAAAATTAGAACATACAAAGAAGTGAAAAATTATGTAAAAAGCTAATATATATCATCATCAAGAGTTAAGGTGCAAGTATGTCATATCGGCCGAAGAATTGTTGAAATGGCCTATTGGCAGTGGGGACGATTGTTGATAAGAAGTTGAAGAGATTAGATTAAGGTGCGGCATGCATAAGAAGTTTTATCAGGTGAGGTTAAATTAAAGGTACAAAATAATGGACGGGTAATACGATTTCGTCGGCCTGTATTACTCCTAATTGTTGTATCTTGTACTAGTCACAACATCATTACTATTGATAGAGTATAAAACATATTAATCATCAGTTTAAGTTTTTTGTTGAGATGGTCCACTAACATGGTATCGGAGCCAGCGTGACACAAAGGTCACGAGTTCGAATCTCATCCACCCCTCCTTTCAAAAAAGGAATATTTCGCGTAGGGTATGCGGGAGGCGCATGCTACATTCACATTTCAAGGCCAAATGGCTTTCATGTGAGGGGGCGTGATAGAGTATAAAAACATATTTGTAGGCCTCAACCATCAATTTAAGCTTTTGGTTGAGATGGTCCTTTAACAACTATAGTGAAAGAGAACCACGTAAAAACTTGTGTCTTCTGTCCTTTTTCTTATTTTTGTTCTTTAATTTCTTACTTAATTATTATTTCACGTAAATCACTCTATCAACTAACCTAATTAAACTCACATAGAAAGCTAATTAATAAATCAGTAAATGAAAGTCTATGAACTAATTACCTATTTATAAATTCATTTAGAAAGCTAATTAATAGGTCAGATCAATAAATGAAAGTCATGAATCTTGATAAAGTACGTTAGCACTTAATAAACTATATCAAAAAATAAAGATAGGCCCTTAGTTATGTCATAAAACTACACAATTAAATTTTATATGATAAATGTCAAAATTTTGTACTATGATAAGCCTTTAGTAATTAGGATAATATAAATTTCAACACTGTGTGTGATACAAACCAAAGCTGCCCTAATTATGTCAAAAATACAAACCAAAGCTACCGTAATTAATCGAGATCGAAAAATGTCACATACATACCATAGCTAATTCTAAGCCACTTCCATGAGCGAAACCTTGTAAGGCAGCAACAAACGGCTTTGGTGAATCTGAGATCGATCAATAAATCAACGTTTTCATCGCAAGTATTGTAATTATTATGCATGTATTAACATAATTATATTCAATTCACCACAAGTCCACAAATAAAAAAATAAGGTTGGTTTTGGGCAAAGACCTTCGATTGTGTTGATCAATTGAGTAGCAAAGCTTTTCGGCAATATAGATAAATCCCCTATATATTAACCAAGTACCCTTAGCTTGTATCATAATCAATTTCATAACTAATTTAATATGCTAAATTGTTAATATAAATGAAAATAAATCGTAAGCAAAGTTAAGTTTTACCTGTCTCTTGCACTAGCTTAATAAGTTTGAGGTCAAATCCGCTTGAAAACTTTCCGTTTCCACCTAAAATGAGAAAATAAGTGATAATTAATACGTATTCATATCATATATGACTAATAAAGCCATAGCTAAAAGGAATTCTTAACTCCCAAACAATTATAGTTTCCGACCAACTATCCATCAAGCTTATGCTTGGTTACTGTGTGTAACTAATATGAAATACGTACGTACTCCATGATTAAGTTAAATTAAAATCTTGTACACATTAAAAAGATTTTCTAAACTTTAATAATTTAGCTCAATTATGGAGTAAAATAACTACTTACCAGTTATTACAATGGCTTTGACATCATTTCTCCTTATAACTTCATCGTATATTTCTTTTATCTTCATACATGCTTCGCCAAAATCAACCAAATAAAAATCATTAGGCATTTAGAATTCATACAAATTTTAATTAAAATGAATTACATACATATATTTGAAAACAAAAAAAAAATATTTTGAGATGGAGTATGTAACTTGTAATTTCCAAGGCATTAACCGGGGGTTTGAGAAAGTGACGAGGGCAACACCATCATTCCCGACTTCCATGGAAACTCGAGCTCCCGCCATTAGTGCCACCTTCAACAACTAGAGATTTTAGAAGGGAGATATAGAATGAAAGATATGAAATATATATTTAAAAATGAGTGATCAAAATTTGAAGCATCGAATTTACTTATGTATTAAGTTGGAGATCATACAAGCATGGCTAGTAGGGTCACCAATAATGTCACATTTTGTACGTGTTTCATGTGGTAGATAGTAGTTCTCCATAATTGAGCTAAATTATTAGTGTGTAGAAAATTATGTTTTCCTATTTATTGTAGGTATAAATGTATAATATATAATGTTTAATCAAGTGTGGGGGAGTAAATACAGTATGTGATATGATTAGGGCTGGCAAATCCTGACCCGACTCGATAACACGACTTGGACCCGACCCGAAGTTACTTAGAGAAACCCAAACCCGACCCGAAACGAATCCAAACAACCCGAATTCGACCCGATTTGACCCAAATTTCATATTTTGTAATAATATTAAGTTTTACACTATTTTTGATAGTTTCTAAGCATAACACGAAATTGACCTGAAATCTGACCAGAACCTGACGGCAAAGCCAGTGGGGGACATAGGGTGACAGTTGTTAAAAAAAAAAGAAAAAAAAAAGAGTAACGGACAGAAAGCCAGAAAGAAGGAAGAAAAGAAAACTGAACTCTGAAAAGTGAAACCTAACTTTCCTCTTTCCTCTGCCAGTCCGCCGCTCTCGCTCGTCGGCTCCACTCCCGGCACTCCGTCCCTCCGTAGTCGCCGCCTTCGCTGCTTCGTCCGTTCGTCGGCTCGTCGTTGGACTCGCTGCTCTCTATTCGACTTCGCTCACTTCGCTAAGTCGCTAGACCCAATTCACGGTATTTAAATCTGAATTTAATCTCTGAATTATTAGTTTATTACTTGTTTAATTGTTTTATAGTTTATACTTTTATTCAATTATTCTGGGTATTGAAGATTTGAAGTATTGAGCTATTGAAATTTTGAAATGTGTTGGTTTATTGTCTTATTGAAATCTCTAAATATTGAAATCTGTTGGTTAATTGGTTTATTACTTGTTTTTTTCTTCTGTTTTTGTGAATTTATTGAAATAATGAAATGTATAGTTAATTTTGTGAACTTTTGATTGCATTATTTTCTCCTGTTTTTGTGAATTTATTGAAATGTATAGTTGAATTAGAAATTTAGAATT
This sequence comes from Chenopodium quinoa, assembly GCF_001683475.1. Classification (NCBI taxonomy): domain Eukaryota; kingdom Viridiplantae; phylum Streptophyta; class Magnoliopsida; order Caryophyllales; family Amaranthaceae; genus Chenopodium; species Chenopodium quinoa. The sequence continues at coordinate 1,159,155 of NW_018745003.1, forward strand.
TTAGGTTTTATTATTATGTAATGATGTGGAATTGTGGATTGTGGAAATTGATATATATTTATCAATTTAATTAGGAAATGTCAAAAGATTCACCTAATTCAAACAAATCCAAGGCAACTAGTAAACAACTCGATCTTCGACAATTCTTGTTTAAAAGGCCGAAACTCAATGAAAATGAGTCAAATTGTAATATTAGGTATTAACCAATTTGTGTGTTTGAGTTTTTTTTTTTTTTTTTTTTTTTTTGTTTTTTTTTTTTGTTAAGCTTTTTGTCAAGTTAAAGCTTTTTGTCCCCCCAATGGCTTCGCCACTGGATATGATACCGTTGATAGGGTTGCTATATTCATGGTTTAATCTATATCTATATCTATACTTAGTATTTAAAAACACAAACTAAACTGCCACATGTACACCTCTCTTTTTAACCAAAATACAAACCAATCCGCCACATATACACCTCTCTTTTTAACCAAAATACAAACCAATCTGCCACATGTACCCCTCTCCTTTTAACTTTCTTTACTATTTCTTTCTTTTCTTGACTTTTAATTTCTATAACCTTCACTTTAATACAATAAATTGAATTCTCTTAGGGGTTGTTTGGTTGAACTTCTTGGAATGGATTTAGAATTCATTCCATGGTTTTATTCATTTGGTTAGGTTATATAAGTATGGAATCTCATATATGGGGGATTCTAACTCCACCCCATTCCATTGAAATCTCATACCCACCTCGCCCCTAAGGATTCATAATCCATACTAGTACTCAAGTATGAGATCAATCCATCCCATGATTAAACCAAACAACTTTAGATTAATATGGGATATAGAATCCATACCACCCAAGTATGAGAATCCATACCAATCCATTCCAGCTTAGTGAACCAAACGACCCTTTCCTCTTCCTCTCTCACTCTCTCCGTCTTCCAATTTCATTTTAACTGAATTTGCCATTTACTCATTGACCCTTAATCATCTTCTCCTAATATAAATTTTTTTCATATCACCCAAACCAAAAAAAAAAAATAAAAAAATAAAAAAATAAATAGACATATATATCTCTAAAATTGTTGCAATGATGAATATCATGATTGAAAATGAGATAAAATGAAGCGGCAAATAAGAAAGATATGAATGATTAGAAAAAAAGAAGTGTTTAGTGTAAAAAGTTAGGAACTAATTTCATTATACGACATTGTTTGCATGTAATAAAAAATAATTTCAAGATATTAAGTGTGCAAGAAAAATAAATTGGTGAAGAAAAACTTTGTAATTTCATATATTGATTTACAAATGTAAAATTATGGCAAGCGATTGTTCTTCAATTATTTGATACAAGGTATTATATAACTATCATGCAATTAAAGAATTTTTATTTGAATGTTTTTAGTAAATAAATAATAACCTATACACAGCCCGTGCGTAGAATGGGCCCAAAAGCTAGTTTCTATTAAGACATAGCGTCAGAATAAAACTGGCTATCTTATGATTTAATTGTCTATTAATTTGAAGAAGAATTTAATATTATGATATCTGATTTGATATTAATTTTCGTATTGAATATACATTATAATTTTCAAAGATACAAAAAGGAAAGAAAAGAATATTTGACCAAAATTGTGTGACGTGTTGGGGTGAGGGTTTTGGATAAGGTGAAAAATGGAGACGAGAGGAAATATATGAGAATAGTTAAGTAATAGGGGACTAAACCCTACAAAAGAGGTCGCTTGTAGAAGTGTGTTGCATTTTATAAAAATGAAGGAAGTAATTAATTAACAACTATTATCATTTAATTTATTTTACGGTAGCATTATTACTTTGTACTTTTTTTTTTAATAGACTTTGTACTTCATTTTATCTAGTTGAAACATTTTTAGTCTAATGTTTTTAAGCATATTTGAATGGTTAATACTTTTAATTGTCAATAAGTAGAAGATTAAAAGAAGTCTTGCCATATAATGAACCCTAGATTAATTGTCAGTAAGTAGAATATTAAAAAAGTTTATGTATTAAAAATTTACGTGAAGACAAATATACAAGTTATTATTTCCTCGTAATTAAATAATAATGGAGTTCTTTTTTTTAAATGAATCATTTTCTTTTAAAAAAATTTATTGGAAACAGGTGTTCTAGAGGGGTACAGACTACAGAGTACTTGGTATGTAAACATATAAAATGAATTTTATTTTTTATTTTTTAAAAAATGTGTTAGCTTAGCCCTTATTTTTCCTTATACGAGTACATACCTAAACCTTTAACAAATTTTTCCTCTTACCGGTAGTCTCCACACTCTCCATCGATCTCTCTTTCTCTTTCTAATGTTGTTAGATAGGTATTTATACCAATATAACATTTTATAATATTAACCTTTTACGTAATATTTATAACTACTTTGTAATAGCTAATTTATTGACATATATATCAAATGTGATTGTATCGGAATTTGTTAAACATCACCCACAAATCTCTACATAAAGCCCACAATTATTTTTACTTTGACTCTTTTGCCCTTTTTTTAATTTTTACCGAAACCGTAATTCTCTCTCACGAAAAATGTGGAGCTGGAGTGAATCGCCGAGGGACACCGGAGAGCTGTCATCGTCGTCGAAAAAGCGATATAACTCGGGAAAAAATTACAAAAAGTAGGGGTGGCTTCTAGCCAGGAAGCCGCCACCGTGGCGGTGGCTTCTAGCCAGGACGCCGCCACCATGGCTGTGGCGTCCTGGCCAGATGCCATCGCCATGGCGGCGACGTCCTGGCCAGACGCCATCGCCATGGCGGCGACGTCCTGGCTAGAAGCCACCACCATGGCTGTGGCGGCGTCCTGGCCAGAAGCCACCGCCATGGTGACGGCTTCCTGGCCAGAAGCCACCGCCATGGTGGCGGCTTCCTGGCTAAAAGCCACCCCTACTTTTTGTAAAAAAAATTTAATTTTATTTAATTTTTTTTTTTTTTTTTGGTGGTTTTTTAACTTTGATAAATTTGAAATTATATGTGTAGTTCAAAAAAAAAATGTGTTAATAAAATTATGTTTAGTTTGAAATTATGTTTTAAATATGTGTTAATAAAATTATGTTTAATTTTGTATTTGTAAATTATATATAGAAATGAAATTTACAAATAAAAATTTCAGAAATTACTTATGTTAATTTTTGTTAAATGTTAATTTTGTGTTAAATGTATTAATTTAATCTTTATACAATTATATGTATTTAAAAATAATATGGCAAAAAATTCTGATTTAAAATATATAAATATATATATATATATATATATATTAGAAATAAAAACATTAACTCATAAAACAAAAATATTAAACATTAACAAAAAAATTCTGATTTTCCAAAAAAAAAAATATATTAGACAAAAAAAAAATTCGGACGTGGTGGGGCGCCTGGCCAGGACGCCCAGCCCCTGGTGGTGGCGTCTACTCCGGCCGTCGGAACCAGGGGGCTGGCTTCTGGCGTGGACGCCCAGCCACGGCGGTGGCACCTCTGGAAAACGCCACAACCGTGGCTAGGCGTCCAGGTCAGACACCAGCCCCCTGGTTCTGACGGTTGGAGCAGACGCCACCACCAGGGCTGGGCGTCCTGCCAGGCGCCCCACCACTTCTGTTTTTTTTTTTTTTTATTTTTTTTTTAAAAAAACCTTGCCACCATGAGCCGTCCTTCCCTCCGCCGCTATCGCCGCTAAGTCCTTGCCTTGCCGCCTCGACATTGCCGTATTTTTGGGTGATTAGAGTGTGGGTATGAGTTAGATTTTTTTTTTTAGGTCTAGGGCAATAAGGTAAATTCAATATAGATTTGTGGGCTTTTGTGGAGATTTGTGGGCGACGTTTAGCAATTCACATCAATTATTCCATGACTATATTATCTCCTATAAATTGATGAGAATTTATGATCAAATCCCTACCCCTGCTGACTTTGTAAAGATCAATTGTGATGTGTGCCTTAAGACTGATGGCTGGATTGGTCTAAGAGTTGCTGCCAGGAACGTTGCAGGGGAGGTTCCGTTTGCTGGGGTGCGTCAAGTTCGTGGGTTTTGGCCACCAGAAGTTGCTGAGTGTCGTGCTTTACTTTTTGGGGTGAAGCTAGCTCTGAAGTATGGGTATAAGAAGGTGATTTTGGAATCGGATTGTCAACACATCATCACTCGTCTCTCAAAAGCTTCCACATTTCTCACCGATCTTGACTCGGTTTTTAATGATATTTTTTCGATTTGTTCTAGTTTTGATTATGTGCATTGGTCTTATGTTAAAAGGGATGAGAGTTTTATCGCTCATCACCTTGCTAGTGTAGTACTGTTCAGTAGCGAACAAGTGTGGGAGAATTTTTGCCCCTCTGTAATTTCTCCTTACGTTCTTATGGACAAGTTGTCCAATGATTAATAAAATGTGGTGCTAGACTTTTATATATATAAAAAAAAATAAAAATAAAGGGATTGAAGGATCGAACTCATCAAGGATGTAGCCGAGTAGTAGGACTTCAAATTGACTAAATTGCCCTCTATTGTGTTCTTTTTCCTTCTTCCTCATATCCCTCCTTTCTCTTCTCCCAAACATACCAAGTTGAACACCCCAAGTTTGAATCATAATTTTGAATCACCGACGAAATCAGGTTTATTCTCTTCTTCTTCTTCAATTCAATAGGATTTCAATTCTCTTTTTCTTTTTTTTTTTTTTTTTTTTTTTTTGGGTTCAATCTGATTTTTTTCATTTTGATTATTCCCAAGTTTAGATTTTTCGCCATATAATTGACGATTTTTTTGTAATTGTATAGTCTGCTAGACAAAATTCAAGGTTTTTACGTCGTATTATCGCTAAAATAAATCCATTTAAAATATATTTATTAGAAAATTGAATGATTGGCATCTCTTAATGCACCCCGACTGTTCGATAAAATGCTAACAATGGAGATATTTTTTTTTTCCTTACTTTAGATTTTGATGTTTAACAAACTACCCAGATTTTCTTTTACAGAGTAATTGACTTTATACAACTCCATTTCATTTATAATCAGACAGAAATTATCGTATTTCATATTATTGATTCTTTTATTATATGCTTACATACCTGGATTTATAGTTAATATAATCTTTAAACTTATATGAAACTATGAATCTAATTAAAGTTTATCCTAATACAATGTTGAAATTGACAGGTGATTGAATGATGGACTGGTTCTTCATTGTGCTCTCTGCTTCTGTAATTTGGATTGCCTCTTTATGTAAAATATTGCACATATCTTACTTCCCCACAAAAGGCCAATACTTCAACATTGGTAGGTGCGTCGTTTTCGAATTTATAGCGTTGATGTATTTCAATTTTACTTTAAAATTATGTGTGAAGTGTTCTATATCTGCTAATGGAAATGGAAATTGATTTGTTACTTAGGTGACACTCTACACAAGAAGGCTGTCTTGCTCGTGATTGCACATCCTGATGACGAGTCCATGTAAGTTGATCTGTTTTTCTTGTCATGGTTTAAAATGGTTTTTGTATATACTATGAAATGACAGGATTTGATCATTCAATTATGCACTTTTCGAAATCTAGAAGAAGCAATGGAGTGTAATTATCATCGAATTCTTCTTTGCTGCGTTGTTTCTTTTTTTTTTTTTTTTTTTTTTTTTTTTGGGTAAATTAGAAAGAGGGATAGCCCCAAAAGAGTGACCAGAGTTCAAAGGGTCACTTGAGTTTGATGTTGATCCCACATTGTTAGAGTATGCGCTACTATACAAATTAAACTTCTGTATCATGTTACTTATGTTAACTGTATTCTATTTTTTCAGGTTCTTCACTCCAACGATTAACTATCTGACATCAAGAGGGCATAATATTCACATCTTATGCTTGTCTACTGGTAATGCAATATTTCCAACTTTAGGACTTTGTGCTCAGACCCACAGGCTTGTATCTACAATACTGCATCATCTTATGACTTTCTTAGTTAGTGAACAATTACAGACAAGCCCTAGATATTCATCTTGAGCTTTAGCATCATTTTTGCCTGCTTTATATTTTAGTTTGTTGAATGTTGACTACTCTTACGCTTTGTTGGGATAGCAAATAAGGAAGGAAAGTAAGGGGAGGGAAAGAGGAGGAAGGGAAGGGAAAAGAAAGGGAGGGGGAAGTGAGCTTCATTTTCCCTCCAAATCTCTCCAATTTTGGAGGGATGATGCTTATTAAAGATAGAGGGAAAATGGATCTCTACCTCTCCTTTTCCCTTCCTTCCTCCAATCCTTAACCCAAACAAGAGAGTTTGTCCCCCTCCCTTTATCTTCCTTTCTTTTCCTTCTATTTCCTTTTATCCAAACAAAGTGTTATTCTAGATCTTGGATGTACCTAGTAGCTTTTAATTATGTTCCAATTCTCTTGAATGTCTGTCGCTGGTTAAGCTTCCAATAGAATGTTTGAGGGAGGGCCAAATGCACACTACTTTACCACCTAGCTATTCAAGAGTAATAGAGGCTGTTTCCAAACATATTCTTCAAATGCATATTTCTTCACGCCTCTCGGACTTCTGCTTTTGTTCCCTTCTGCTTTATAATTTCCTTTTATCCAATTTTCCTTTGATCTTTGGTGCAAAGGAAATTGTAGTAGAATTTAGTACTTTGTATTCAATTTAATCCTTTTCTTGTACAGAGTTACAATTTACCTTTTTTCATATATATATAGGTAATGCTGATGGGATGGGAAAAATTAGGACAGATGAGCTCTACAAGGCTTGCTCTATGTTAAAGGTGATATATTGTGTTTGGCTTATTGCTATCCTATCTTGGAGTTGCTACCTAGATGAACCTGAAAAAGTTTTCTGCCTCCTTGTGATTATTTGCTTATATTTATGATTTGACTTCATAATGGTGTAGCCATTAGATGATTAGAGGCATAGATATCATATTGCATCGAATGTTGATAGTTGGTGATAACTTTGTAAAGGATTACTGGAATTGTGGTGATTAAATTTTACTTCGTGAGCATGGTAGATGGTAGTTTCGTTACTGATTTAGGCCTTGTTCAACAACATAATATGTGAGCTTGATATCAATCTCTTTGTGCAGGTTCCTCTGAAGCAAGTGGTTGTACTTGACCATCCAGAGCTTCAGGTTTGAAAAGCAAAAGTATTCTAATATTTTGACTTTATAGTAGTACAGCTAAATGATACTTTCAAATGTTATAGCATCTTCTCGCTGTGACTAGGATGGGTTTGGCAAAGTGTGGAATCACACCTTAATTGCAAAAATTGTTGAAGATAACATCAGATCTCATGGCATTGATACAGTGAGATTCATCTTTCTATCTTTTGTGGCTTTCCATGTTTTTAGAACTTGATTTTTGGAGCGTATATTTTCTAATATCATTCAAATGAAATTCTGAATCTTTCTGTTCACATTTCTGTTGTCAGGCGTTTTTTTAAGGAAATGGCTGTACTGCATATTCAGTGTTGTTATTTTCAATTCATCTCTTGTTGAAATTTGCAGGTAATTACATTTGATAGTTATGGAGTTTCTGGTCATTGTAATCACCGAGATGTACATTTCGGAATAAGGTGACTTCTAGCAACCACCTTTAAATCTTGATTCTGATGGTCATTTTGGTTTATTCTCCATCTTTATTATGTGCAGCACCTATATCTTTTGCATTCATTGATTTCTTGTCGTATACTTTTCTATTCTACATCTGAGCAATAAGCTGCACATTTGTTCATGTTTTGTTTCTTAGCTGTCAACGTTTATCTTGATACATGGATCGATTTATGTGTTTCTTTTGTCTATTTGCTTGATCCAACAACTTATTTCATTAAGTGTAGTTGCATCATGTGCTCACTTGATGGTTGGCTTAGCTTATCGTCTTCTTCCCAAATCCTAAGTCCAAAAATTTTACACATAGTTGTTTTAGATTAGTGGATGAATGATTGGTCAAAGTTTAATTTAAAGGTTTCTTTATATTGTAACAGAAAGGTTTTACTTGATTCTCAACAAAATAGTTTTGAAGCATGGGAACTGGTAATTTTTTTCCCCTGCTAATTATAGACAATGTATCTTGTTAAATTTTGTAATTTTTTTCCCCCTCATTGCTGTTCCCAGGGTAGTAGCAGTGTATTGCGGAAGTATAGTGGATCAGTAGATATCTGGTTATCCATCTTTATGGCCTGGTGTCTCCCTCGTAGGAAATCTTTTTGTCTACTGAATGAGCATCCTTTTATGAGTTTTCAAGCAATGGCACAACACGCAAGCCAGTGGGTTTGGTAGGTGTTCTAACTTCTTTTCTTCTTCTGTTCAGATTCAGAGTATCCAAGAAACGTTCCTTCCGTATGATTGAATATTGTTTTCCCATTGACATTTTTCTCCCATTAACAACTCAAAAGCCATTTCTCCCATTAACAACTCAAAAGCCATTTCTCCCATTAACAACTCAAAAGCCATGACTTTGTGCATTCACACCCCTCCCCTCTTTCTTCCAACTATTCTGGTCAAGGCTGCTTCTACTTTGCATTGCTTAATCTACCCTGCCTTAGTGTCACGGAGAGGTGGATTCTAACACTTTGTCAAGGGCTTTAGTGATCATGGGGTTGTTTTTTTTTTTTTTCCTTGATTGTTCTTCAAAAATGTGCAGGTTTAGGAAACTATTTGTATGTTTTTCAAGTTACACATATGTGAACACACTTCAAAGGATTGTGCTATAGATTTATGGTTCAAGACCTGAGGTAAATTGGCTTATACCTTACTTTAGGTCTATTACTATATTTATCATACATGTGAAGTTTAAGTTTGTCATGACTGATACATGGCCAGATTTGTGGTTCAAGTTCAACACTTAGTGGATGTGATTTGTGGAAGAACTATGAATTCACCTTGAGAGCGTCATTGCCATTTACAAGAGAGATTGAATGAATCAGTAAATTTGCAGTATACCCATAATTATTGTTGGGAGATCTATACATGGATCCAAGGGATGAAGGTTCTTAGGTAACATGTTTGTTGCATCCTGATTCCTGAGGAAAACAAGTTTTGTTGCAAAGATCTGGATCATTGTTTTAAAGTGAAAAGCTTGTTTGCTGCAACTGAGGCTTAGGTTAACTATGCTGCAAACTATTGGATCCTTGTTTTGTTGAGATTAGAAGTTGTTTGATGAATGCTTAATAATTGTAATTTCACTGATTTGTAAGCTTAGGGTAGCATGACTTTTAAAAATTTGTAATTTGGGTCATAGTGCTCTTCTTCTATTGTTTTATGGACACTATCATGTCCCCTTAACTTCATGGACCTTAGAGGTGACAAGCACGCCATTTGAATTGAGTTTGGTTCGGAGTGATGAGTCTTTCAATTTGGCAATGAGTTTATTACGGCTCTGGTCTTTAAGTCAGCCTATTGTGATATAATTATCAATGCTTCATGCTAATTCCTTAATTAGTTTTCCACATCCTTATGATGCTTAAAAATTATTGTTTCATTTCCTTTTAGATGGTAACTTTTGGCCCTTTAAATCCCAAATTATTCCAATTTAATTTAGTTTCTCTCTGTACTACATCACATGGACTCTCTTGTTATAATAACAAGTAAAGTATGCCATATAGAAGTGGAAAAACAAAAAAAAAAAAAAAAAAAATGTAGTTTTACTTGTTGGTCTAGCATTTTATAAATTTATCATTTATGGGTATAATACTTGTTACTCAAACTTTTCAGTTCACCTTAATTACCATGTCGTACTCTCGACATTTGGATATGAGTCACATGAGTAGGACACTTGGACACTTCATTTTAGTTTAAACTATTGAAATTTTTCACTGAATAGTCGGGTTGGATACTTGGACACGTACTCGTGTTGGACATGGGTACCCGAGTTTGAGTAAACATAGGGTATCGGGATGGGTAAAATCATTTTCTTCTTTTTTTTCTTTTTTTCTTTTTTTATTTTTTTTATTTTTTTAATGATTAGGAAATCTACTTAAAAAAACACTTGTGGAGCACCAATTATCATTGGCACACCTAAGTGATGGTGTGTATTGTATTAGATAAACGCGCAAGAGTGGGGTGCTTCTCTGCATGATGCCAAATTACCAATAATGAAAGTATGGTAGGCACACTCCAACTTGAAACCTTAACCAACCACACACCAATTGATAAGTGAGTCAGCTTCCATGTCAACCCGCCATGTGGCGAATCGGTTAGCACCCATCCAAACTCTTTCTTATCAAGTCTCAATGATCTCACCCTTCTACTACTTCATCCTTTAGCACAAACCAACCTTTCCACTAATCCTTGCCAACAATAGTAGCAATGGCAGCAGCAGCAGCAATGGTAGCAGCTACGCTGGTACGAAAACAGCAAAATCCGCCAATGACGGCAACACTTCCTACCAACATTGGCCAGGCCGTGTTTGGGCTCAAGGCCAGTGCTCGTGGGGGGAGAATGACCGCGATGGCTGCCCACAACGTTACCTTGATTACACCTTCGGGCACCCAGGAATTTCAGTGCGACGATGATGAGTACATCTTGGATGCTGCAGGAGGGAATGGGGTGGACTTGCCTTACTCATGCCGGGCAGGCGCGTGCTCCTCATGTGTCGGGAAGGTGACTTCTGGTAGTGTAGACCAATCAGATCAAAGCTTCTTGGATGATGACCAGATGGCTGAAGGGTGGGTTCTCACTTGTGTTGCTTATCCTATTAGTGATGTCACTATTGAGACTCACAAAGAGTCGGAGCTCACTGGATTCTAATTTTTTTGCACTGGTAAAGTGGTAAGTGAACAAAGTTTAACTTACGAAATCTAGAAATTGATCGATTATTTTTCGACGGTGTGAAATTGAAATGTGACCTATGATTTTAAAATGGAGGGAGCCGTTGTTTGACTTGTTTCTACCTGATAATTGTTTTATGATAGTATTATTTAGTAATCTAATTTTTGTTAAAATCATTCTTGATCAAAATTTAGATCTAGTAACATAAATAATAGTGGAACTCCTAGGATATAATATAGGATGGAATGATTTTTTTTGAGATGGTTGAAAAATGTTTTCACTATGTTGAATTGCCTATACTTCTCAGAAAATTAATGCTTTCATTTCATTACAATTTTTCTTGTGTTTTCTACATGATAAAGGCGTTTCGAATGTGATTAAATGTTATATAGAAGTAACTAAACAAGAAGTAAGGTTGCCTTAATCCTCACTTAAAATCCACTAGTGACAAAATCCTCCATGCCTTGGCTTCTTCCCATAGTTCTTCCATTTATGTGCATCTCTTTAAGTACAATTTTTTGTAAAGAGCTCAGAAAATACAGTTTTATACTCTTGATCGCGCATAACGATGACTCGTGATGTAGTGACCACATCTAATGATACTTTTTGTTTTGAACTAGACTATGGGAGCCTAATTGATACTCAGCCAACAAAATTGATGGCTTTTCCGGTACCAAAGATAACAATTAGGTACTACAATCAACCTCCAAATCCTTGATCAACCATGACATAAACACTTGTAGGAGCAGCCACACTCGACTCGATAACCACCCGATTCTGCGACACATTACGCAAAGCGTAATTAGGGAAGGCATTCCCACTTGTACTTAACGTGTATTGCACATGTTTTATGAGATTTGGAAACAAAAGAATCCCATTAAAATCTGCAGTGTAGGTGCTTCCATTCCCTTGAACTGCTGACTTTGCTATGGTAGCCTTAGCATTCATCCCTTTGACACTATTCCGATCAATTAGAATTTGATCAACATCTCCAAAGGGACCATCTAATTGTACAATGTCAATTCCATTTCCGGACCCTGCAAAGATGTTGTCGACGATATTGACACCATTTGCAACACCCTTGACAGACTTAAACTTAATGTATGCATCTCCTAGGAAGAAGTTGTTAGAAATAATAAGTTGTACCGGATCTTCTGCTACAATGCCGGTATAATCCAAGTAAGAATTTACGATCCTTGTTTGGGTTAGACCAGCCAACTTCAGATAGATTCCGGTTCCTCCAAACCCTGTTGCTTTGTTATAGCAATGCACCCCGGACAGAAGGTTAGCTTGCCCTGATACTATAATCCCTGTATTAGCTGAAAATATTACGACATCATTCACAACGTTGTCGTTTCCCATAAGGGTTATTGCTGTGCCTGTGAAGTTTCTTTCACCCGGATCATTCCCGGCTGTAATGTGTTGTCCCAAGTAGGAACTTCGGATCAGAGTTTCGTGTCCACTCTCAACTCGAATGCCCTCGGACATAAAATGAACAATGTAACAATTATCTATGCTAACTCTAAGAGTATTTATAACAGCAATGCCACCGCCTTTATAGTTGCAATCTAACATAAGGTCTCTGAATGTTATGTACTCAAAGTTGTAGGATGAGCTGCTAAGGTTTTGATCTGTTGAAGAAGTTGTGTTTTCTTTGCTGATTTGAGAAGGGGGTGATGCTGAAAGTTCAATAAGATATCGATCCGTTGCAAAATTGTCTGATGCTAATAGAGTTCCTCCATGCATCTGTTGAAGAAAATCATATGAAGTTGGTCAATAATAGCCAAATTCAGGTAGATATGTAATTGAAGATTCAATGTTTTTTGCCCCAATGTGAAAAGAAAACCAAGCGGATTATACACATGAGGCGCGAATCCATAAAATTTGAGTGTCATGTTGGGTGAAAAAATTACATACAAAGTACTCCGTAATTTATAGTAATATAGTACATTTGTCATTTGATAAGCAATGATAAGTCATTCACAGGGATCAAGCATTTTAGTAACTCTAATCTTGGAATGATACGGAATATAAAATGTCGAATTCAAAATTTAACTAAAGAAATCTTCTTGTAACCCTTAAGGCGATCACAAGGGCGACAAAGGAATTTATAACCTCTAAAGAGGCTAGAGCAAATCCTAATTGAAAATGAATCGAATTGTTGCTCTAAACTTGGAGTGATACGAATTATGGAGTATATAATATTTAACCCAAAATTTAACAGAAGAAATCTTCTTACAACCCTTAAGGCGATAATAAACTATAGTATAGTTCGTTCAAATGAATCATCAAATAAAGCTCCTTAATCTAGACAAGGAAATTAGATCTCAAATGCCAAGATCATGAAATCGATGATCTATATTTTAGCAATTAAGCAAGATTAAAAGAAATCTAATCTGCTTACAACGAAGCTTTTTTTACTACATGTTTCAATGCAATGAACACTTATAATTACTTTCAAATATCAATGCATACGATCATGTATAAAATAAAAAAACTTTGAATGCATGCGTTACAAACTACTCATAAGCTTTGGTAATAATTAGGTGAAATTTGTGCCAATTAATAACAAGTTTGAATTACGCTAACTATTGAAAGATTGTTCAATATAGTTGTTCAACAGATATACTCTGCTCGAGAAATGAATTGCTTACTTTAGAAAAAGGAATTTACTTTTATGACAAATTCAACATTACATGTGTGAACCAAGTTGATACTCCATATATTTATTTGTATTTACTTTTCCTCTTTATATCTAGTTATTTGAGAAGTATTCTTTTAATATATACTTCATCTGTTCTTTCAAAATATATATATATATATATATATATATATATATATATATATATATACTTCATCTGTCTGAGATCTATTGTTATACTCATATACTCCGTATAATAATTCATGTCAAATAAAAATTATTAAAAAAAAAATAATAAAAAATGCTTTTTCTAATGTAATAATGGTTTACTAATATTTGAGAGCTTTAATTTTTGAAGCATAATCATATATCAATAACACTAATCAACACACGATCCTATTTTGCATTATTAAATGTCATATTAGGAAATGTATTTACCATTTATACACAATCCTAAGGGTTGTATATGGATCATTATCTTATTATTATTGCAAGATGTTATCAAATCCCTAATGCACGAATGAAATTGGGACAATAAGACATATAATTCAAGATAAAAGAACGAATAGTAATAAACTTGTGTGTTCACTTCACTTTAAAGGTTTAACTAGGTGTTAATAAGATAAATTTAGGTTAATCAAGTCCAATCAGATTTAATAAGCTATATTCAGCTAAATTCAGTCGAAAAATAACACATACACCTAACATTTTTGTTGATGTAACAGTTATCGGGTCTCCTAAATTCTATTATTTGAGCATCTAATCTAAATAATTTGATGTTACCCTTTGAAACATAAGGTGGAAGAAGACAAGGTCACTAGAAGAAACTTCAATTATGGAGAAAAGTGCACTTATAGTTCAACTACAACTTCTAGACTTTGGTACTTCGTATTTTTTTTAGGAATGTCTATTTCGCTTTCGGTTTAGATTTTGGCCAAATTCAATTCGATCTGAAATAAAATTCGGTTTTTAATTTTCAAATCCAATCCAATCCGAATTTCTCATCAATCTAATCCGAAATAAAATTCGGTTATTTAGATCCGATCCGAAAATCCGAATTAAAATATATTGCAAATTTTTAGGGCCTAAAGTAATTATAAAAATAAAAATGCAACTATAAAAATTTTAGCTTTGAAACCATAGTTGTATAGGATTCATACAAGTATTGAAAACATAGTTTTACATAATTTATATTAATATAATTATCAACATAATTTTACATGATTAATATTAACAATCATTATTTGTAAAAGTATGATTTCATATTTCGATTAATTCGGTTTTTTGGATCCAAACAATCCGATCCGATCCGAATTATTTGGATCCAATCCGAATTAATAATTCGATGTGAATTGAATAGGATTTTGGTTTTTATCCGAATAATGGATACCCCTAATATTTTTTAGTCCAGCCGCCGTTCAATACAAGACCCATCGACTAAAGAATCTAACAACTCCTATTTCCAAGCATGGTTTTTTAGAAATACACTTACTCCAACTTTTCTTGAAAAATGTTTTCAATATTATAAAAGATCCTTTGATTAATCTCTTTACTAAGTTTCTAGCCAAAAAAAAAAAAAAAAAAAAAAAAAAAAAAAAAAAAAAATCTAAGAGCTAAAATAAAGTCATCAGTTTATTTTGTTTTTTCTAATCAAATTAGCTAAGGGTGAATTAGTCTTTTCATATTTCATCTAGACCTTAGGTTAAAGCCTTTTTTTTTTTTTTTTTTATATGTGAAAAGGACGCAAAGGAATACTTTTTATGCATATATAAAAAATAAAAAAATACAACAAAATAAATCATTGTCCTTTCCAAAATTTTGACATATTTTCTTGCTTCCCCCGTGATGCTAAAATTATGAGCAAGATGCTTTACTTCTTGATTACTCCATGTACAATTACCACAACAAGTTAAGAGAGTATTATTGTGATTTGTGAGATCCAACAAAAAAATTTACTCATCCGTTTGCCTACTTTATTGGACTAAAAACATGAGAGTTTCTTGAGCAAATGAGACAAATAAAAAGAAATAAGACTTATTAGATTCTTATACAGAGTAACAATTTATCGTTTTCTTGTCTTGAAACACCACATAATCAAATTGTACATGTTCTCCAAACCACATTATATGATGTAAGGATCATTGCAAAGGAGATCAATAAAATTAACTAATTTTCCCAAATGAGCTGTTTAATTTATTCACATTTGACTGAGGCAGGTGAAGTAGAATAAATGAAAGCATGAATAAATTGCGTCAGACCAAAAACATGAATAAGTAAAGAGCTCATTAAAGTCTAACAATTACTCCATCTTGCAAAGTCAGTAATAATAACAAAATTCAACTAACCCAAATAGTTGTCGTCAAACAATACATCATAGATTGATGGCTAGATTATTGCCGTCAAACTGAAGTTTGTTTTAATTTGTGTGTTTATATTACTCTATCAAACTATCATAATTGCGATGATAATACCAAAAGCTTATGAGTCATTTTTATCACTAATATCTCCAAAATGTTAGAATTTCTTGAAAAAAATCATACAATCAAAACAAAAACTATTACATCTCATAAACATAGATACGTTAACTACTTCATATAGAAACCCCGGCCCTTTATCCAAAATTAAGTCGAATTAGATTTGATCACTACTTAGTAATTGTAGCATAGATACATTATCTTTGTGTATATATTCATCAAAGCTTAGTAGTTCAAAATCTTTACCAAAAATTTTCTCCCTTGGCTCGTATCCGATTCATCATTGAACTCCATTAGTTTATGAAATTAACTCAATACACAATTTGCTTTCTATTAACACACTTGAACTAAAAGAATCTTAACTTCAACTCGTACATATTCTCTATAACAAAGAGAACATATAATCTAATTTTTCGAGAGTAAATTCAAGAATCTATCCATCGTCATTACACACTACTTTTTTACCTTAAAAAAGACCTTTCACTCACCAAAATATCTAAAACCTTCCCTAATAAATCTGTACCACTCCTCACTACAACAAAAGTAAAAAAACAAATTAGTCGTACCACGTACTATATACGCTCCTTGATTTGACATATAATCAAATCCAAATTAAAATTAGCATAAGACATTATAGTAATAAATTTAACAATAATGATAATACGGAGTAATAAATAATGAAGTAAAAAAATGAACGTACCACAATATTACCAATGTTGGTAGTAGGAAATTGGAGAGGACGACTAATTAAGTAAATCCCACCATCAAGATTAATTTGTACACCACCAAGATTACTAATCCCATCTATTAACACACCATTGCTTATACTCTTACTAGCATCCGAAAGCACCTTCATTAATGCTTCCGTACTATCACTCTTCCCCGTTGGATCCGCCCCATACGTCGACACGTGATAAACAAGGGTGCTCCCTACCGTACCCTGCATCATCATTATCATCGTACCCCATTCAGTGCAACTGTTGTATATTTTATGTAGCGCAACCAATTATTATTACATACTAAGTAAAACTTACCGAGGAGGAGGGAGCGAGAGTAGGAGAAGGAGAGATTAATGAGGAAGGTGGTGAAGAAATAGAATCCTTAATAGCCTGCATTTTTCTTCTAATAAAATCATGATGATCATCGTTACGAAGATTATTATTATTAGCCCCGTAAACTTCAATCAACATAAGATGACTGATTAATTCTATGATTACAAGACAATTAAGGAGTAGAAGGAGAGTTTTTGTTGTCATTAATGAAGCTATCATCATCAAACTCTTTAGCTCTTTTCTCCTCTACTAAATTTTGTTGTTGTTGTTGTTGTTCAAAAGGAGAACGAAGAAGCAAAGAGAAATAAGGTGAATGAAAAGCATAGGTTATAAATAAATATAATTGTATAAAATATGGTTTTGGGGGGAGAAAAAAAAGGTGGGACATGGAAAGAAGAGGGGCTAACTAAAAATGAGACAATTAAGCAAAGAATATGGGATTAAGCTCTTTTTCCTAATTGCTCATACATATAACACCTCACTAGTTAGTTTGTCAGTTTTGGTATTAATTTATTTTTGAATTGTATTGGGTGATTATTGATTTAATTTCTCTTATTTTGTGTACACTTTGCTTTGATGCATTAACTTCCTTGTTGCTTTTTTATGAAAAAACCAATAAAAGTAGAGAAAACAGTTGCCTTACTTACCAACTTCCAGCTTTATGGATCTAGTGCTTTACAAGTGGCGGGACTTATGTGGTGCTTATTTATGATAGATACTTGTATATAAATAAGGTTATTGGCAAACGGGTTGAGCGGGTGCGGATATATCCTACAACAATACAACATATCCGAACCCGTCTACAATTTTAGTACCCGCCACTTATGACGGATACATATCATTATATCAAACATTATACTTTCTCGTGTAATTATAAATTTAAATTTGCACTCGCAATATCATTTACTATGTAAGTGGATATCCACTATGAGTATCCACTTATAACAGTTTATTACCCCACCTATTTTTATTCCGAAGGAATATTGTCTTAGAAAAAATTGTAAAAAATAGATGTTATTATGATGTGGATTGGATGAAACGATGGATATTACATAGGTAATAACTAGGGGGGGTTTGTTTTCAAATCCACCATCAATCCGCTATTCATTTCAAATTGACTTTTGGTATATATATATCCACCGAAACATTTACTACCCATCAAATATTATAATAATACTAGCTTCAACTGGGGCAAATACGGTTCAAAATTTGCAATTATGTACTCATATCATCCCTGTGTAAAATATAAGAATAATTTCATGAAGTTTGTATGATTAAATCATTAATACGAAGTATGAAAGAAATAAAATTTTATAAATAAGGTCCAATATGGTCACGATTATAATGACCTATAATTGGGCCTAATTACTTGATTAGTATAAAGAAATACTTTGCAACTTTTCTAGAATGGTATCAAATTCCATATGAAAGTTATGAAATGGAGCTTAGGGATAAAACACGCCTAACATTTCGTTAGATCAAACCACAATCTACTTTGTATTTTTTCATACTTTTATTTATATTTTTTTGGTTTTTTTGACAATTACCACCTACAATTGTTGCTGTTTTAGGAATTACCACCTTTTGTTTTTTTTTTTTTTTTTTAATTTTACCACCTACATTTTATGAAAACACTAAAATTTCCCACCACTTTGACCAACCTCTCAAACAGTGGCGGAGCCAGGATTTATAATTCGGGGGGACAAATTTTGGAGGTTAAAGTTTCGGCAAAAATCTCAAGAAAAAAATTGATATCCTAAATTGTTTAATATTTATTTGAAATCACATATGCCAATTATTTCTATATGGAAAAAGAGGGGTAAAAAAGTTTTATTGTATATTAAGAAAATTATCCAACAAAAATGAATAAATTTATATTTGTAAATCCTGTTATGTAATCACATAATTGATAAATAAAAAGTCAAATAATTATCGTTAAAACAAATTGATGGTAGATATGAAGGGCCAGGGTTTGAGTTACATTCGAAAAAATAAACTCAACTTTTTCAAATCAATCATATTATTAATATGTATTTCGTTAAAACACAGTTACAAACAATTAATTAATAGTAATCTATTTATTAGAAATGTAAAAAAAAATTGAGTTTAAGCACACTTAGTTAAAGCGATAATTAAAAACAAGAAGTAGGAAATAAGAAATAACATTAAAAATCCTAAAACAAGAAATAGGAAATAAAAAATCAAATTAAAAAGGTTGTTGAAAATTAGAGTATGTAATAAAAAAAACAAGAAGTAGGGGAAAATAAAAACAAAAAAGCTGAAAAACAATAGAGTAGGGAATCGAACCTAGGACCAAAACACAGCCTTACTAAGGACTCAACCACCAAACCATATTCAATATTGTGATATCTACTGTAAGTATATGTTATTTATAGCCTTTTACTGTATTTTCTTGATTTTTTTTTTTTTTAAAAAAAAAATTTTTCCGAAAATGGGGGGACAACTGTCCCCCCTTGTTCTAATGTGGCTCCGCCACTGCTCTCAAAGATGACGTCATCCTTGCTATTTCCCTCCGTTTTCTTTCTTCTTCACTCGATTCTCACTTTCCTTTTATTCCACTTCCATCTAAATTGAGGCATAGCTTGAAATCAAATTGCTAGAAACCCTAATTTTTGAAGATTCGAAGCAAGAACAATGAATTTTGAAACCCTAATTTTTTAATTTAGCAATTTGATTTCAGTATTTGTGCAAAATTAAAAAGGAGATGAAGAAGAAAGACTAAGTATCGAAAGAGGAAGGAAGGAAAAGGAGGGAAACTGAGGGGAAGACCGTTTGTAGGCTCCACCATGATGTCATCTTTCAAAATGGTGGAAAGTTATATTATTTTCATAAAATGTAGGCGGTAAATTTCAATAAAAAAAATTGTAGGTGGTAATTCCTAAAACAACAACAATTGTATTTTCTTTAAAAATCTTCTTGTTTATAGTGATGGATGGTGCATTTTATTCACTCAATTTTTGCTATATGAACATACTTGAGTGTAATAGCCACATAGGTAAGTTAATTTGAGGAAGTAAGATGTGCATGAGTTTTTCAACCTATGTGTACTATATATGCAAAAAATTAGTAGAAAAACGAAATCAATATTCAATCAATTGATTTGGGTTGAAATTGATTCTGAGTATACATATATATATCAATATATCTTTTATCCCTCTTGTATTTGCAATCCATAATTTTTTGGTTTTGAATAATTAAACCTTATGATTTTTAATTCTTTTCTACATATTTCCATGTTTGTTTTCCTACAAGTAAATTAATAAACCTTATAATTTTTTTACTCAACTTTTGGGCTGTGTATGTAGTCGTCCAGCTTGCATATGGCCTTAGACCCTTAGTTGGGCTTGGATAACATGATCAAACTAAAACAAATAAACCTTTGATTATAACTTTTATATGATAACATAATCGGATTACGATTAAGAAGATAAAGAATGCAAAAGAATAAAAAATACTCTCTTTATTTCATATTGTTCTTTTCATTTAAATCTTTTCTTGAGAAAAAATTGATCAAAGTTTGAAGAACTATATGAAACAGAGAGAGAATTTTTTTTTAAAGTGAACTATATGCACAAGTTTATAGTGAAAATACCGAAATAGACTGAGAAAACAAAGCCTAATGCTTGGAAAATTGCCCTACAAACTCAACATACAAATGCTGGTACAATTATTATATATATATTTTTTTTAATTTTTTAACTTGTTCAATTTTTCCTAATTTTATTACTACGAAAATATAAATATTGAAGTTTAAAGTTAATGATCGTAAAAACTAAAAAGTAAAGGTCAAAATAGTGCAAGTATATGATAGAATACTCTATAGAATACGAATGTCATCCCAAGCAGCAAGATGAGTTAACGGCCACAAATGGCTTCTTCCTTCAACACATTACAACCGCGGGAACTTCTCTCTCATACTCTCTGTAAGTGTTTCTCTACATCCTCAATTCCCCAATTCCACCATTCTTTTGCATTTTCATCTCCCAAACACTCCCTTCCTCCATTCAAGTTATCTCCTTTCTTTTTGGTTAATGCTCCTGTAACTCTCATTTGCCCTGTTAGTTCTAGCTTAAATCGTAATTCTTCAACTGAAACTGTAGATTTTAGAGATTTTAGTGATAATTTGGGTTCTGGGTATTCATCTTCTGGCCAAAAGGGTGAAAAAAATGGGGGAGGGTTTGTAGATTATGGTAAAAATAATAGAAAATCTGGTGGAAAATTGAATTTTAGGAAAAGAAGTGAAAATGGGTCTGAAAGTTCTTCGGCTAAGAGGGGAAGTAGAAAGTGGGAGAGAAAAATGGAGGAGATTGTGGGAAAAGTTGCTATAAATAGTAATGTGGAGGATGTTAGGGGAGATTATAGTGGTCTTGAAAAAAGAGGTCAAAAGGGTTCTGGGGGTTCTTCTAGAAGTGTTAGAGATGCTAATTCGATGTCGAATGTCGTTAATCGAACTGTAGATAGAGGTGCCGTTAGAGATGGTGGTGATGCTTCTAAGGTAAAGAAGAAGGAGAAATTGTCTAAGAAGTG
This sequence comes from Chenopodium quinoa, assembly GCF_001683475.1. NCBI lineage: Eukaryota > Viridiplantae > Streptophyta > Magnoliopsida > Caryophyllales > Amaranthaceae > Chenopodium > Chenopodium quinoa. The sequence continues at coordinate 1,180,610 of NW_018745003.1, forward strand.
TACGGTTAATTCACCAGAGTTTCATATGAGGAATAGCTTGGACATGTGCTCCAAAAGGGGTGATGTATTGGGTGCAATTTCGCTGTATGATTCAGCGGTTAAGCAAGGGGTAAAGATGGGGCAGTACCATTATACTGTGCTCTTGTATCTGTGTTCTAGTGCTGCAATGGGGGTTGTTCGACCGGCTAAAAGTGGTAGTGGCAGTAGGAGTTTAGATACAGTTCCCCCTCAGAAGTTAGATGGGACAAATGATTCTGGTGAGGAGGAAAATGGTGATATAGATGATGAAGCTCGAGATAGAAAAGATCAAACTCAAAAGTTAGAAGTAAATGAGATTAGGGTAAGCGATGATGTAAGGAAGTATGCCCGTAAAAAAGGGTTTGAAATTTATGAGAGAATGTGCTTGGATAAGGTGCAGATGAATGAGGCTGCTTTGACTTCAGTTGCTAGAATGGCAATGGGCGTGGGTGACGGAGACAAGGCTTTTGATATGGTAAAGGAGATGATTTCAATTGGGATAACCCCAAAATTGAGGTCTTATGGTCCTGCTTTATCTGTTTTCACCAGCGATGGAGATATTGAGAAAGCCTTTGCGGTCGAAAAACACATGTTGGAGAATGGTGTTTATCCTGAAGAGCCTGAACTGGAGGCACTTCTTAGAGTAAGTGTTGAAGCTGGTAAAGCTGACCGAGTGTATTATGTTTTGCATAAGCTTAGAACAGTGGTGAGGTTTGTCTCACCTTCTACCGCAGATTTGATTGAAAAATGGTTTAATAGCAAACAAGCATCGAGAATTGGGAAAAGAAAGTGGGATCATGAGATGATTGCTCAAACAATGGAAAATGTTGGTGGTGGGTGGCATGGAAAAGGATGGTTAGGCAGAGGAAAATGGAGCGTCTCACGAACTTCCATCGGAGTTGATGGTTCATGTAGATGTTGTGGGGAGAAGTTGGCCTTGATTGACCTTGATCCTGATGAAACAGAGAGATTTGCTGAATCAGTTGCAGCTATAGCAGCAAAGAGAGAGAAGCATTCAAGCTTCCAAAAGTTTCAAGTATGGGACTCATAGCAATTCTATATTTTTCATTATGTAACGGTTTATTACACAGATTTTTGATTGGGAATGTTCCTGGCAGAGGTGGCTAGACTACTATGGTCCATTTGAGGCTGTAGTGGATGCAGCTAATGTCGGTCTCTTCAGTCAGAGAAACTTCCAACCTGGGAAGGCATGTATTATACCAACTTTTCCCCTGTTTGATTGAAATTCTATCTTCCTCCGTCATAAAAGATTATTTGCTCTTACCTAGGTTATGATGCTTGCAGGTAAATGCTATTGTGAATGGGTTGCGCCAAATGCTTCCTTCTAGAAAGTGGCCACTTATCATTCTGCACAATAGGCGAGTTACTGGAAGCAAGCTAGATAAACCTATGAATAAGGAATATGTTGAAAAATGGAGAAATGCTGATGCACTTTATGCGACACCAACTGGATCAAATGATGATTGGTGAGTTAGTTGTTTCTCATTAGGATAGTTTGTGTCTATGTCCTCTAGAAATTCTATTTTGGGCAATTGATGTTCCACATTTTTACATGCTCTAGATTGGTGTTATTAATAACTGGTTTTACAGGTACTGGTTGTATGCAGCTATAAAGTATAAGTGTCTACTTGTGACTAATGACGAGATGAGAGACCATACATTCCAGCTCCTAGGAAATGATTTCTTTCCTAAATGGAAAGAAAGGCACCAGGTGAGCAAAGTTTTGCAAACTCAAATGAACCTTTTTTTAATCACGAGTGAAATCATTTTGTTATGAGACCTGAGGATACCTATTTGATTAACTACTGTTTTATTACACCTCGCTCCAATTTGTGAAGGAAAATTTTTATCCCATTTTCTCTCAAGAAGGAAAAGTACATATCTTTTAGTAGAGGTTTATTGGTTTTCTCTCTCTTTAAGAAAAAGGTATTTTTACCTTAACTCTACTTGACCCAATTCATGTTCACCTTCCCTCTGTTAGAAATTATATTGTTATGTCCTTTGAAATATGTGCTGCAAGCCTGCAATTAACAAAAATAGTTGTTGGAAACAAAAATTCCTCAAATTAAAGTTTAAATGCTAGTACTATTTTTTTTTTTCAGCAAAAAGAATATCCACCTCATTAAACCAATACCAACCCTTAGAAACTTTCAAATTCATCCTCCAGGATTGAAGAATATATACTTTCGAATTGTAGCCTTTCAAATGGTTTCTTACTTTCCTGATAGCATCATTGCTTATTATTGGCTCTGTATTTCTGTTTGAAGGTTCGGTTTAGCTTCACAGAAATTGGCCCTGTTTTTCACATGCCACCACCATGTTCTGTTGTTATCCAGGTTAGAGAAACTTCTCAGAATCTTTCTTTGCTGCAGGATAATAAAACGTTTAGAAATAATTTATTGTTTTGAATTCTGGGCTCTGAACAGGAATCAGAGAGCGGCCATTGGCATATTCCCATAGCTTCAGAGCACCAATATGAAGAGGAGAGAACATGGTTGTGTGTCACACGCCCAAATTCTCATATCGAAAGCCAGAGTCTCACCATAGGAGCAAATTCAACCAAAGGTAATCCTGGAACTTACTTTGACACGACTGCTGTTATTGCTTATCCTTTAAGACCGAAGGTATAGTAGCTCAAATTCTTACTCTTCTCAACAGGTTAAAGCTCTATCAGCAGCTTGTAGTAAGCAGGAAACTGACATAGTAGTTCTCGTAAGTCACAGAGATCTCAGAAATACGCTATCAGAATCTACATCATCAAAATTAGACCATCTCCTGTTCTTGAATGCTATAAAGGCTGCTGAGAATCATGCTGGGTGTGTGATAGATTTTCAGATATGACGTGATATAACCTAACATGATTACTCTTCACATTTTGGAAGACTGCTTACTTAAAGTCAGCAATCTAATGTCTTGTGAAGCTAAAAGTTTTGCTGATGTATCTGGGTATGGAGAAATATTACTTGTCCTTGCTCTCTGGTCTGGCAACCACCAATTCCTGATGCTGTGCCAGATTGAAGCCTCTTACATTCTAGGTTACTGGCGAACACATGTTTTGGGATTGTGGAAATAGCATCTTAGTGTCATTACATGAGTTAGCTCAAGGAACTGTAAATTTCAGCAGCTGCTCTTCTTTTTCTATCAATATATACTGGAGAATCTTATTGGATTTCTCTCCAAAGTTTATACTACAAAGAATTTTTACATTGCATCTTCACAACTCTTGTACATTGAGGTCACCACACGTCCACACCATTGGGGTTGGTGAAGGACCGACACACCTGGCCTCAGTCCGGCTAAAGCTCAGTCCAGATTTAAATCGGTATGCGTTGGTTACCATGCAGTGCGGTCCATGGGCTCAAGCTTATTTAATATAACAACCTAGACTAAGCCCACTTCCGGCCTGGACTCAGCTGAGTAAGCTTTTCTTTTAGTAAAAAAATTCAAACCATTGAAAATACTTCAAAACAACGAGCCTGAAATGGACCAGTCCATCCAAAACCTTATCTATTTCTTGCCTATGTTTTATTATCCTAGCCCATCCTCGCCTAGTCTGATCTAGTCTAGTCTAGTCTGCATCCCACTCGACACTCGGACTGGTTTGTTACTTCCTCTACTTGAACATACATATGTGCAGTGTAACCCATAGAATTGTAAGATTAGTAGAGCATTTTACAGTATTTCATAGAATGTTGTTAGTGAATATTTTTTTCAATTTCGATTTTTTAAGGAATATATAAATGCTAAATGAGTAATGATTAATGATTAATTTACCTACTTTTCAAGTTATCATGACAAAGACAAGGTGAAAAAACATAAGTTCACGGGTTCTTCATATTATTTAGAATTATTTAGCATTAATGGTTAAAGAAGTGGATTTTTGGGGCCATGTGTTTTTTTGTTTACTTCCATGCATTTGTTGTATTGTTGTCACAAACTGCCAGATTAATCACGAGCCTATAGTTCCCTGTTTAACTTTCTTCCTATCACCAGAAAACACACGTCAATCATTTTTGAAGGATGAGAAAATATTAAAGGAATCATATAACAGTTTAATACTTCATTCTACAGTTTTATGTTTCTTCATAATATATTCTTTCATCTTCTCTTGAAAACTAAGAGTGAAAGAGAGATTGAGTAATAATGTTGGAGTTTGGCATTCATGCAAATGGCAATCGTGGAGCTGTTTCTGATGACTCTCTTCGATTCCTCAAGTCTCTTAAGGTATGCTTTCGATCGGTGTTATTTATGTTTAGTTAATGTTTACTGTTTTTAATGTTCCATCTTACAGATAGCCCTTAGCGCTGCATATATTATTATATTTCTCAGGTGTTCTAGGCCTTATCTTCAGACAGTTTTCAGAATTTTGAGAGCTTATTATATTGTCATGTATATTATTGTTGATTATGTTTGGTTAATTATCTGTCTAATTCAACAAAACTGTGTAGGAGTTAAAGGAGTTGAGGGCTCAGATCCATACTGCTGCTGATTATTGTGAGAAATCTTATAAGAATTCCGAGGATAAGGCGATGTGAGTCGTAGTTTTTCTAACTCATTTGCAGAAAGTTAAGGAGGTTGTATATAATTATGCTAAGCTTTTGGTTAATGCAGAGTTTTGGAGAATACAAAAGAATACTTATGTAGAGCAGTTGTTACAGTTGTTGATCACCTTGGAAGTGTTTCTGCTAGTCTTGATGGCTGCATTCAAAAGAGTGACCGCGCTAATGAAACTGAGCGACGAATTAATTGTCTAAAACAGGTTAGTAATATGAAGGCTAAACTTTCTTCATGCTTAAGTACTGATGTTAGTGTCATTTTTATTTTTTCTGTATTGTAAAATCGATTACTTGGTGTTGGAACAGAAACTTGATTCATGTGATCAGTACAATCACAACTTCACCCTGACTAAGATACGATGGACTAAGGATTTGCCAAGATATTACACTCGATATATCTCAACACCATGTATGTTGTGTGTGCGCGCGCGTGTGTGTCTTTTTATAAATGTTTTCCGATTATGATTATGAGAAGAAGCTGGAACTAATTATTTGATTTATTTTTGCTTTTTAAACAGCTGATTCAAGTAAAGAATTGAGGTCGGACTTGAGGTACCCTTTTTCAAGTCATTTTTATGTGGATTTTTGTAAGAAAAAATTGTAAACATGCATTTACTCTTTGTTTTAGTGTTTGGTTGGAATTAGGAGGAAAATTATTTTCTATGAAAATTTATTTTCACATATTCCTCTATTTGATACGTAAAGGGAGGGTGGGTGTGGGGTGGGGGGTGAATGTGATTCGCCGAGGTTGAAAATAGGTTTCCCAAGTGTGGAACGCGGGAATGTTTTCGTTTTATGAAGCCACCTTTTCCTCCCTACACCTTCTTCCTATCCTCCTGCCCTTCATCCCCTCCCCATCCGAGGAATACGAAGATCAAAGCAGTATAATTCAGTTCAATTTATTTTCCTTTGAGCAAACACATTGGGTTCTAAATTGCCAGAATAGTTTGGGTAAACTACATATTAGGGTTGTACACTCTTGATGAGATCTTGTGCTTATTTAGGGAACCTAATCAGCCAACCAATATCAAAGGAGTTCTTAGTGAGCCTGAGTTCAAGACTATCGAAGAAATGCCACTTTTCATGTATACAATCTTTAACAAGATTCGTCTAGGTACGAGTCCAAGGTCACCACTTGACATTGCACCCAAAGAAATCACTGGTAACACACTTTTCTGTTTTTAATTTGAATTCTGATTTCATGCTTCTTTGGTCTATGATCTAACACATTTATGCATCTCTTGTACATTAGTCATGCCCGTATGTGAAGGATTCTCTGTCGCACCCAAGTTGATTCGGAATCCTTCTTTCCATTTCCAGGTGAATGTTACTTGTGGAGCTATAGTTATTACAACAATGTTTTCATAGAAAGCTGACTTTTATTTACGGCTTGAAATTGCAGGATAATAGGAAACCTGGTGGGATCAGAAGACTACTACTGTCAATACAGAGGAAATCTGTGAATGATGAAGAAGTTATATCAGTTCCTCGAAGAAGTAAAAGGGGGGCATCAAGATTGCTTAGGCTTAAACTTTAAGCTTCATTTCGAGTTTTCATTGTAGAACGTAGAGTGTCATTTGTCTTTATGGAAAGGTACCGTTGTTTACATCAGTCATCCCGCTAAGCACAGTCCCTGCAAGATTGTAAGCTGTTTGAACTCTGCATCGTCGCATAAACTCAGAAGCGGGGCATGGAGGATGAACACTGCATAAACATGTAAATGATAAGACTGTACTTGTGGATATATCCTATATATTTATGCTTCACTAAATGTTGCTTTTGTGATGTTTCAAAGATTGTTCTTACATTTCCATTACATATTTGCTCCCCTTTGTTTATAACCTCTTCAATTCCTGGGATGTGTAAGTTTGTATATATCAATCAATTAAGATGCCTTTTGAGATGCCAAAGAGACAAGTTATTACATTCTGTTTTAGGATTTTAGTATACTTTCTTATGTGGTTGACTTTATACACTTTTGATGTTGTCAATGACTTACGTGGATATGATACTGACTTTTATATTACCTAACATATTCAAGTAGGATCATCTTGTAAAACACCTGAATTTAACCGAAAAAATTTAGGTCCATCTCTGTAACACCCTAGAAATTTCTTTCCTTTAAAATATCTGTTTTGCCCTTTCAAAATACGAAATAGGAAATTTTAAGACATTACCGCCACCGTGAAAACGGCTAAGGCAAATATCAAAGACACACAGCGAAAGACTCTTTAAAACCATTCAAAACAAGTCAACTTAAAAAATCAAACAAATGAAAGTAAAGTCAAACAAGTTCAACCTACAACTTGGAACCATTGTAGGCCCTTATTAAAACCGAGATAAAACATTTGAAAACCTTTGCGTTAGTCTCACAAGCAAAATATATAATAATTAAAGCAACAAACCACATCATATTCTTATGAAAACTAAATATGATTCGTTCTTCACTCATGCCCATCATGAATATGCTTCCACATCTGAAAAGCTTCTCTCTACTTTGTCCCCACTACTCACCATTAGAAATGGGTCGTCGTAGGGCCAAGATAAAAACAAGGCAAAACAAACATTCAACACACAATCAGCAATGCTGAGTACATAAGCGTACACTACCATGCTTTATTCCTATCAACACACAACCTACCTTGCTGCACCTGTTTTCAAGCACAACACAATCAACAAAGAAACAGATAAATAAATTGCTTATTTAATTTGATTACGCATCGAACGGGTTTTCCACCAAATCTTTGCCTCAATTAAATTGAGGTAAACTACACCGAGAGCTAACCGGGTAGGCAAATGCCACATGAAGTGACTGGACGTCCGGCGCATAATAAAAAGGAAAATATAGTGTCCTATACTCCAAGTAGAAGTCATGGTTAAATATAAAACCCCATAACTCCCCCCATATGTTCGTACTCAAGGTATATGCGTCCCAAGAGTTTTGGTGTGAAATCTCTTTCACTTTACGTTGTTTACATATTTTTAGACTTGGTGACGACTCTTAAGCCATAACACAATCAACCATAATAAATCACTCAAGCAACCAAACATACCAATTTAATTCTTGAATAATTAGTGACCATATAAGTTAATGTTAAATCCTTTTTAAACTACCTCGGTGTTAAATAACACCTTAAGTGCATAAAGCACCGCAAATCCTATCCTTCGGTGTTTAGAACACCTTAAGTGCACATAGGCACTACACGATATTTTATTCCTGTGTACTAAGACACTTGATAGCTCAATCCTCATGCTTAAAACATCAATAAAAATTATATGAACTACAATAAAATTCCCTTTTTATATTCCAAACCAAATTAAACAATTAGTTTGATTAAACATGCTCTCAATCATACCAATAATAAAAGTGTAGTTCATACTCAACATGCCAACATAATTAATTTCAATTATCAATCCGTCATAAATAATTCATACTTTACAAATCAATCACCAACATCAATCCAATCAACAATTCCAACCAACACCTATCATGATACTACATTGGAATTAATTAAACATAGTCTATCATGTTTCTATACACTTAAATAATTATCGAGTACGCGAACGTACCTTGAATATGATTTCAAAATCTCCATGACTACACAAAATCACTCACTTGGAAATCTCCTACAACCCAAAATTACAAAGAGACATTAATATCTATTCAATATAAATTTCCAGCAATATATACACTTTTTAAATCACTTATAACCCCTCTAAAACAAGCTGAACCCTTACTTTTATTCCCAATTAATGGGTAATTAAAAATCCTTTCAAGAAACACAATTTTAACCATTATATAAAAATTCCAGCTTTATAAAAACATGTTAAATTGCTGTAATTATGTTTAAAAACATCTAATTTATTAGTTTCAATCACCTACAATCAATTTCCATCAACACACATTAATTTAGAAACCTAAGGTTTTCAATTTGGGGCTTTTTAATTCAAAAACTAAATTTGAAAATTATATACATAATAATTATAATCAAACATAATAAAAATCATCACAAAACCCAAAAATAATAATTGAATCAAGGCTAGAATAATTTTAAAACAAAAGAAGTGTTTTTTTTTTTAAAAAAACACATGCACAACAAGGGGGAAGGAGAGAGTGGCTGGCGCCACCTCCCCGCAGCTGCTGCTGCTGCCGGCCCTGTGCTGGCGGCGGCCGGCTATGGTGGTGGTGGCAGTCAGCCACCGTGGTGGTGGTGTGTGTGTGGTGATGTGTGTAAATTAAAAGGGAGGGGGAAAATTAAAGGAGAGAGAAAACAAGAGGAGAGAGAAAGAGAGTTAATCTTTGGGTATTCTCCACATTGGGCAAAATCTAATTTGCTTATAAGGTGGGTATTTCTACCCTCTCTGGCTCTCTCTAAAAGCCTCATAAGCTTAAATTCCCTTTCTACCCTTAATGATCCCTTTTCCTATAAAAATTAGTCCTTTAACTTTCTTTAAATACCATTGACTTTAACTTTCCTTTTATAAAATAATATGACCCAAAGTTTCTAGATAATAAAATAAAATATTTTCAAAATAATTAAATAAATAAAAATGGACCTTTAATTAAAATAATTTTTTTAAAATCAATAAAATATTATAAATAATTCATTTTAAATTTATTTAAATGCTTTATAAAATAATAATTTAAATTAAAATATGTATAAAAATACGGGGTATTACAATCTCAAGGAACGAAACTCCCTTGATATGCAACTTTAATATAGAGTAATACTTTCTATGTCTAATCAAACGATTAGCTCACCATCAACTTACCAAACCTTATAAACGTATCGAATCTAGTGATAGTAGAGTATTCTTTGTCTATCTCTTTGGAATAGAAAGCTCTATATGTATAAAATCTTAAGCATTTTGCGATGAGAAATTTGGTATCACATGGGTTATGTTGGTTCATGCACCGCACTACTCAAGAAAGAGAGACACTGGTAATTGCCTAATTTGGATTTGCCATTTAAATTTTGTCATTTTGTAGAACTTATGTTGTAATTGTTGAAGATGCCTGTAAACAAAACTACTCCCTACTTCCCTAATATTTAGTCATATGTTTTCTTATTCGTTCACACCTTTCAATAAATAAATAAATAAATAGATAAAAAAAATAAAAAAAAATTAATTCATGATTCACTTTGTCGGAATATTTAGTTACAAAAATCGATTTTTTTTTAAAAAATTTATTTAAGATAATTTGAAAATAATCACATTTAAAAAACATAATTAATTTATTAGTAGTTAAACACCTTACTTAATTATTTTGTATTTACCACCTTTAAAAGAAAAAAAAAAGGTATAACTTTTACCATCACATAACGGACATAACCGTTAGTGGGCTTTTGGGGGGATTTTGATTCTAAAGGGATCAAATTGAGCTTAGAATCGTAAAAAAAGCAACAAAGATGACTCGTTTTGCTTGCTAAAAAATATATCGAATTGTGTGTCTTTATATTTTTTTAGCCGAGAAAAAGGTTTTAGGGGCCATTTTGGCTTTAAAAGGATCCAAATCGAGCTTAGAATTGTAAACATAAATGCCTTATTTTGCATGCATTGAAACAAAAACCGTTTTGTGGTGGTAAAAGCTATATTTTTTTCTTTTGAAAGTGGTTATACATAACTAGTAGTGATTTGTTAAAGGTGGTTATTTTCAAATTAACCTTTTGTTTATAAGGAGTTTTACTAGTATATTTTGTCCATTTGGGTAGCCTTACCAAGCTTTATTAGTTTTTGGATTAAAAAAATTAATTAGAGGTTTAAGGCAGACTATTCTACTCACAATTCACACGTCTACACTTCAATTATATGCTAATTGAATCAGCACATTGTGTCCTTTGTAAAACTACTACAATATTTTATTTTTTTTGGAGGAAAACCAAGCTAACATTAACTAGAAGAAAGATTGTCTAATTAACAGTTTCTATGGAGAGATTTCTTGTGGACAAAAGTTTTCCCACACTTGTTCAACTCCGAACAATAACTAGCTTAATGAAGTGGTGAGCATCAAGATTACCATCCCTCAACATTTTATTTTTTTTATTTTTTACGGGATTACCTACAACACTTTGACTTTATCACTATACACATAAGATGGACTACCTTTGATGATTTCTACCTAACAAAATATATAGTTGTGTGTTCATCATGATTTATAATTTTATTGCGGAATATATCAAAATTTTATGTTTTTATGTTATTGAAATTAAGAGATATGAATATATCAAAGTGTTGCAGGTAATATATTGAAAAACGTAAAATAAGAAGTGTTGCAAGTATTCTGTCAAATCCGGTTTTTAAGTGTTACACTTTCCTAATGTGGCTATTGTTTAATTGATACACTTTCTTATTTTTGCTGAACTGAAATTATTTTGAATCAACTGAAATTATTTTTGCGAAATTGAAATTAATTTTACTGAACTGAAATTATTTTTACTAAACTAAAATTATTTTTGCTCAATTGAAATTACTTTTACTAAATATCTATTATATTTCTTCTTTATATTTACTGATTTTTACTGAACTAATTTTTTTATTTTTAATTGAATATTATTTTTATAAGGTGAAGTGAATAGGGCCTAATTCTTAATTATAATATTATGTTACTCTCTTCTTTGTCATTGTCCCAACACACACACACACACACACAGAGAGAGAGAGAACAACAACAATAACAATGGTAGCAACACACACACACACAGAGAGAGAGAGAGAGAGAACAACAACAACAACAATGGTAGCAACACACACACACACACACACAGAGAACAACAACAACAACAACAACAACAACAACAACACAACAACAACAACAACAACAACAATGGTAGCAACAGCAGCAACAAACAACAACAAAAACAACGACAACGCCTTAGTCCCAAAATGATTTGGGATCAGCTAACATGAATCGTTATAAGAAACCGTACGATATAAAGAAAATGACATAACAAGGTAATCATTAGAAAGAGTTTGAACAACAACAATGGTAGCAACAGCAGCAACAAACAACAACAAAAACAACAACAACGCCTTAGTCCCAAAATGATTTGGGGTCAGCTAACATGAATCGTTATAAAAAACCGTACGATATAAAGAAAATGACATAACAAGGTAATCATTAGAAAGAGTTTGAAAAAAAGGGCGACCCTACACATATTTAATACACTGTAAAAGAAATTTTACTTGTAATTGTTTTTTTCCTTCTCATATTCCTTACTTTTGTAATAAACTATTACCTCCATTTTTTTTTTTAGTTTCCCAACCACCTCACTTGCATCTTACTTTTATAGTTGACGCGTTTCTTTTATCACGTTAACCAACGTACAAGTTTAATGATTAATATCTTTAAATATCGATCAATGAGTAAAAATATATAATATTATAAATTGAGATGATCCTAATAAGACCCCACATCACTACGTTTTTATTATAAATAGTCAAAGTATAGTGTGTGAATAGTATCTAAAATCAAAATTTGTCAACTAAAAAAGAACAAAGCGAGGGGAACTATTATATTAAAGCTATTTTTATAATAGTTACTATGACTGACACATAGTTTTAGTTTTAGGTAATTAATGTATGAACAGAACAAAAGATATAATTAAATAAATTCATCCACGTCATAGTGAAGTGGAAACTTAACATGTTGTACAAAAGTAAACAGTTTAAAAGCATGAGTTGATCTGGTGACAAACTTAAAACAATGGTTAAGCATTCAATTTTAAAAAATCCCAGAAATTTCAGCATTTTAAGTAATCCATTATTCACTTGAAATCTTATAGTTTGAAATTCTTGGTTTATAATCCTGATACCCAATTCAAACTAGTTGATATCGATTGCCTAAGTGGAAGAAAATCGCTTTTGTTGTTAGTTATGCTCATGAGTTGATGTGTTTATTTGATTTTTACTCGATAAATCTGGTTAATACGCCATTGATTTTGTGGAAACCCATCAATTAAGAAAGCAATTGTTGTTTCAGTTCCCGTTCGTGAGAATTTGGAATTCACCTCTAGTGGGTTTTCCGAAATTGATTTTCAGGGTCAGGTTCGATTCGTGTTTGAATAATTATATGATTGTTCGGATTGTCAATTTTAATGATGGTGTGTGAAGGTAAGGCACTAACCATTCATGTTGATGTGTATCATGTTGGTGATGATGAATGGAGGAAATTGGGGATGACGGTTGTGCCTCACAATATCACCACCGTTAGACGGAGAGAGGTATGTTTGAATGTGGTAATTCATTAGATTTGTAATGCGGATGCAAATTTGAAAGTGAATGCGAATTCGGATGAATTCTGATGTGCATTGAGTTCATCAGTTTATTTTGGCATTGAAGTTGGAAACGATGAATTTGAGGTAATTAATTCACCAAAAGAATGAATTACATCGAATTTGATTCCCATTCACATCCGAATTCTTATTCATATTCGCATATGCATATGCATTACAAATCCAATGAATTACCCCATTTAATCACACTCCTCTCCATCTAATGGTGGTGATATTGTGAAGCATCACTGTCGCCCCCAATTTCCTCCATTTATCATCATCAACATGATACACATCAATATGAAAAGTAGTGCTCCTCACATCACCATTAAAATAGACGATATGAACAACCTCATAATATTTGAACACGAATCGAATCCGACCCTGAAAATCAATTTCGGAAACCCACTAGAGATGAATTCCAAATTCTCAAGAACAGGAACAGAAGCAACAATTGCCTTCTTAATCGATGGATTCCATAAAATCAACGGTGTATTAACCGGATTCAGGGAATAAAAATTAAACAAACACACTAACCCATCAGAAGAACTAACAACAAAGCGGTTTCTCCCAATTAGGTAATCAATACAAGCTTGTTTGGATTGGGTCAGGGTTATAAATCGTAGAGTTCAAACTATAAGAATTCAGGTGCATATCAATGTATTCCTTATAAAAGCGGAGATTTCTGGGCTTTTTTTAGATTAAATGCCGAACCACTATCGTTTCAATTCCAGCCATCTGATCAATGGGTTTCACATTATGTGCTATTATACAAATAGGAGAACAAAAGGTAATCCTTCTTTTTCATTTCTGTTGTTACGTATTTCATTTTTTTGTGTTTTTCCTTTTATCTTTTTTGTTGTGTTTTATAAATTAAAAACTTCCTTAAAGTAAAGTCCTTAATTTTGACACATTTACCCTCACATCTATATACTCTGAAAGCATATGTTTGGGTCCAATTTAGTCCAATTGGGCCTAGGCATTAAATGATCCAATTAAAAGCCCAAGGTCAAGGTTCAACTCTCCAATTGTGCTAAAGTCAAAGGTCAGCCCTCAAAACAAGCCAATTGGGCTAAGGCCCAACTTCTCCATGTATGAAGAGGTATAAAAGCCATCAATATTCATATATTCACATTCATTCACATATTCTCATATATTCTCATATATTCAAGCAAAGCCTCAAGCAACTAATTCTCTTGTATAGCGTTCTCTTTCTACACATTGTACTGACTTTAGCATCGGAGGGGCCTTCCTCGGCAACACCCCCGAGGCTAGTTTACGTGTGTTTACTGTGCAGGAAACCTTCGGCCCAACATTACTTGGACCGAATCCAGTCTTCTCCGTTTCAGCGGACCTTCGGCAAGGTCCCATTGTTTTCACCCGAAACAATTTGGCGCCGTCTGTGGGGAAGACTTTCAAAAATCTTTAAGCCAAATTTCTAACCAAGATCATCTTGCAATAATCTTAGTAGCAATGGCTAAGAACCGCAAGAGCAAGGGCCTCCGTCAAGGAGCGGGCGAAAAGCCTAAAACCCCTACACCATCACCCTCGCCGGACCGGAACTCTCCCAAGGGTGTCAGCTCGGGGGGAGGATCATACAAGGAGGATTCCCTTTCTCCCGTAATTCATGACTCTCATCATAGGCCGAGTCACTCTCGGTCTAGCAGGGGTGAGTCCGATCATAGGACACATTCAGTGCCCCAAAGCCAACCATCGGCTGTGCGCCCTCATTCCCATACTCGGCCGAGGACCCCTTTGACGGGGCCCAGCTCGGAAGAGGTGGCAAGAGCGCTGACAGTACTCATGGAGGCGATGAGGGCACAAAATATGCCACCACTTCGTGATCGAACTCCTCCGTATACCCGGCATCAGCGGAGGAAGCTAGACCATGATGGTGGGAAGCTTCCTTCCTTCCGGGAACTGGAAGAGTGGGAAGAGGATACCTGGAAGAATGAAAAAGAGAGGAAAAAGAACCCTCAATTTTTAAAAGGATCCTCATCCTCACGACCAGAAGCGCATAAGAGCAGCAGCTCAGCTTCTCGGCCAGAATCTACTCACCGAGAACCTGAGACTGTTCGCCGAAGCGTTCTCGACCGACTCGGCGGCAAGGAACCGAGCGTGCGCAGTCGCCTCTCGTTCCCTGCAGCCGAGGCCCAGACTTCCCAGCCAGGGACGAAAACCACTCCTACCTCTCTAAGAGGGCGGAGCGCGGTCCCTTTGGCCAGGAACAAGGGCAAGGCCGTTATGCTACCCGCCAGTTCACCATTCGAGCAACGGATACTGGAAGAGCGCGTGCCCACGGTTAAAATACCGTCGCACATCACATATGACGGGACCTCGGATCCGAAGGATCACGTGGCCTCGTATGAGACTCATATGCATCTTTGCCCCAGATCCGAAGCGACTTGGTGCAAATATTTCCCAACCACTCTCAAGGGGGTCGCGCAAGCGTGGATCTCCAAGGGAGTAAAGCAAGGCTCCATAACAGGGTGGGATGATCTGTCCTCCAAATTTAGGAGCAAGTTTTCCACGGCAAACCGCCGAGAGAAGACTACTGCAGAACTAATGAGTCTGCAACAGGGGGAAATCGAAAGCCTCCGAGACTATCTGACCCGTTTCAGTAACGAGTCATCCAGCGTCTCTCAGCTGGACCAGGGGTTAGCCGTTTTTGCGATGCAGAATGGCCTTCAGCCCGGAAAGTTCCTAGACTTCATGGTCATGCATACCCCGCAGACCTTGGAGGAAGCTCTGAATGCCTCGGATAAGTTCATCCGAGCCGAAGAATGGAACAAAGCGAAAACCCAACCTCAATTTGGGGGAGGGAAACAAAGACAAATACCCTTGTCTGAAGGCCAAGGCCATAAGGCAAAGGGAAAGTCAAAGGCCTCGGAGCAATCTTCGGCCAGCGACCCAAAGAAGGAAAAATCTGCCTCATACACAGGCAGATACGAGTCCTACACTCCGCTCTCTCTTCCACGCGCCAAAATTTACAGCGTGACGAAGGAGGAGCAGAGTTACCGAAAGCCGAGACCACTCCCAGAGTGGTATCAGCGAAAAAATAAAAATCAGTGGTGCGAGTTCCACGAGTCTTCGGGACACAACACTGAGGAGTGTATCCAACTGAAAGATCAGATAGAGGACATGGTCCGGAAGGGATACTTGAAAAAATACATCGTGGATCACCGCGAGAAAAAAGAATCCGAGAAGTCAGCAAAGGACTCTCGGCAAGACCTCGACTTCCCCCGGAAGAATAGTAAAAAGACGGAGGGGAAATTCCCTCCGATCAATGTTATCTCGGGAGGAATATACTCTCGGAGGGAGCACAAGAGACACCTTAGAGCTTTGACTCACCAGGTGAATAACGCTGACATTCAATCTCCCCAGTCGCCGGTGCCGAACATGACGTTCACAGCCGCCGACTGCCGGGGGATAGTGTTTCCTCACGAGGATCCGTCGGTGATCATCGCCACGGTGGCCAACCACGACGTTAGTAAGGTCCTTGTTGACGGTGGCAGCGGAGCAAACATTTTGTTCCGAAAGGCTTACAATCAAATTAAGCTGAAGCCCAAGCACCTTACGCCGGTACCCTACCCGGTATCCGGGTTCAACGGGGCTTCAACTTATCCAGATGGGAAGGTGACACTTCCTGTCACCATCGGCTGCGATGAGGCAGCCAGGAACGTCATGATTGAATTTTTGGTCATTGACGCTCCTTCAGTGTACAACGTGATTTTGGGGAGACCCATAATTCATGAGATCCAAGGGGTCGTCTCAACTTATCATCAGCTGATGATTTACGTCTCAGACGCCGGCTTCCCCGAAAGGATACAGGGCAACCAAAAGGACGCCCGAAGGTGCAACTACCTCAAGCCATCCAGTAGTCGCCCAGATGACGACAAGGATGAGGAGGAGAAAGAAAACAAAAGAGCTCGTTTGGGAGGAAGAGCAAAAAGACGCCTTTAAACAGCTTCGGGAGCATCTGGCTCAACTCCCAACGCTGGCTAGCCCGGCTGAAGGAGAAACTTTGTACCTGTATGTGGCCGTTAGCCCAGCCACCATCAGCGCAGTATTGTTGAAGGAAGAAAGTAAAAGTCAGCAACCGATCTACTTCGTTAGTCATACACTGACGGATGCCGAGACTCGCTATCCTCTACTCGAAAAAGTCGCTTTCGCGGTAGTAGTAGCTGCTCGGAAGCTGAGGCCCTATTTTGATTGCCATCAGATAGTGGTCTTAACTGATCAGCCGTTGGAAAAAGTTCTCGGCAAGGTTGAAAAATCTAGTAGGCTAGCCAAGTGGGCTTTTGAGCTCACCGAATTCAGCATCAGCTACCGTCCGAGGGCTGCCATTAAGGCTCAAGCTCTAGCGGATTTCTTGGCCGAATGCCCATACCAAGAAGCGCTAGACAATGAAAAGAAAGTCTGGACCGTGTTTACGGATGGATCTTCCACCGAAAACGGTTCGGGGGCAGGAGTAGTGATAACTTCTCCCGAAGGCAAATCCTTTGAGTATGCACTAAAATTTTCTTTTAAGGCCTCGAACAATGAAGCCGAATATGAGGCAGCAATCGCCGACCTAGAATTGTGCATCTCCCTGGAAGCCGATCATGTCTGCCTGAAAACATACTCTCAGCTAGTTGCATATCAGATCAGCGGCACCTACGAGGCCAAAGAGCCCTCCATGATAGCTTATCTTGCCAAGATTAAGTCAGTCATTGCAGAGCTGAAAACTTTTGAGGTTCAGCTGATCTCAAGGGGTCAGAATACTCAAGCCGATGCACTCTCCAAACTTGCCAGTTCATCTCTTACCGAGCTGAACAGATCTGTATATGTAGAAGTGCGTCGAGAGAGAAGTGTCGACGAAGCACCTGAAGTGTGCTGCGCTGACCCAGAGCCTAGTTGGATGGACCCCATCCTAGCTTTCAAGCTTCGGGGAGAAACTCCCGAAGATAAAGCTTTGGCCTCCAAGATAAAGAGAACCAGCTCTAGGTTCATTGTCTTCAGGGGGGAACTTCTGAAAAAGTCCTTCTCAGCCCCATTGCTGAAATGCGTGGGACCAACAGATGCAGATTATATCCTACGGGAGATTCACCTCGGCATCTGTGGGAACCACATTGGGGGAAGGACCTTAGCCCACAAGGCATTGAGGGCTGGATATTAGTGGCCCACCATGATCGCAGATGCTAAGGAGCTAGTTCGGAAATGCGAAAAATGTCAAAAGTACGCTCTAGTTATCCATCAGCCAGCAAGGGATCTTCAGCCGATCCTTAATCCACTCCCGTTCGCCCAATGGGGACTGGATATACTGGGACCATTTCCAGAGGCTGTGTACCAGAAAAAATGGCTGATAGTTGGTGTCGACTACTTCAGTAAATGGATCGAGGCCGAAGCAGCCTCGAACATTACAGAGCAAACTGTCAAAAAATTTATCTGGCAGAATATCATCACTCGATTTGGCATCCCGAGAGTATTTGTCTTCGATCATGGGAGGCACTTTGATAACTTACCGCTGAAGCGGTATACAGATCAGTTCGGCATCAAACTGGCATATTCAGCGGTATGCCACCCGCAAAGTAACGGACAAGCCGAAGCTGCAAATAAACAGATCTTAAATGCCCTCAAGAAGAGGGTGGAAGATCAAAAGTCCAAGTGGCTGGAGGAGCTCCCAGGAACCCTTTGGTCCCTTCGGACAACTGAAAAAGAGGCAACGGGCTATTCACCTTTTGAATTGGTGTATGGTGCCGAAGCCGTCCTTCCGGTGGAAATTGGCTCTGAGCGCCTACGAGTGCACCACTTCTCGACTGAGAATGAGCAACTGATGAGGGAATCTCTTGATTTCCTTGACGAAGTAAGAGACTCAGCCCGAGACAGAATGGCCGCTTATAAGCAGAGAATCAGCAAATTTTATAACCGAAGGGTCCATGCAAGGCCTCTCAAAATTGGAGACCTTGTCCTTCGGAATGCTGCTGCAGTTCAGAAAGGCCAAATCCATGGGAAACTCTCAGCTGCATGGGAAGGAACTTATGAAATCTATGATGAGCTTCAGCCAGGGACATACCGACTTCGGCAGTTGGATGGAACTGAGTTGAAAAATCACTGGAACGCTGATGTACTGAAAAAATATCATGTGTAAACCCTTCGGGGCAGAACAATCTTTGTAAGTACATTTTGAACTAATGAAAGGCCTTGGAGCCGCCATTTATATAAATGTTTACAACTTTTTATCCTTTCAAAGTTTTCTTTGTTCTATCTACTCTTTAAGGGTTTTTTATTCAGCCTCGTCTGAAACCTTCGCCTTCGGGTAACTGGGTTTCAGATTGCTGACAAAACTCGTCTTTTTAAAGAACACTGGTCTTTCAGCTGAAGTCCAACTTCAGTAAGACTTGTTCTCCAAAGACGAGTCCATGGACAATTCTGGGATATTGCCTTAACTGATCCTTGTATCCCAGAAAGCTATTATCCGAAACATTGCCTTCAGTTGGCCCTGTGTTTCGGATATCCATTTTTTAAAGAACTCTAGTCTTTCAGCTGAAGTCAAGCTTCAGTAAGATTTGTTCTCCAAGGCGTTATCCGAAGCATTGCCTTCAGTTGGCCCTGTGTTTCGAATACCCATTTTGAAGAAATAAAGAAATTGTTTATTCAGCTGAAGCCATACTTCAATTTCTGGGGGAGCAAGAAGCACTACCAGTGCAAGTTTATGTTCAGCAGAATTGAAGAAACAGTAAAACATTCAAAAACAAAGCAGCTGAAGAAAAGAGCATCAAATTAATAATTTATGCTCAGAAATTGAGCTACAAGTTCAAATAAACTGTATCGGCAGCCGCCCACAAGCGGAAAATAACAGCTGCCGAAATACGTACATAAGCAAAAAAATAAACTGTTGTACGACAAGGCAAGCTGAAACAAAAAACAAGGCAAAAAATTCAGAAAGCGGCAAGTCTAAAGTTAAGCGCATGATGAACCGCAAGATTCTGAAGACGACTGCCCGAGTTCCTATGCTTCAGCCCGAGGATCAGACTGATCAGCATTGTTGAGCCCCATGGTGGCCTCAACCCCAGCAGCAGAAGAAGCAGGCTTTGCACTCTGCCGAGGCTCCCTTTCCCTCTGTTCAGCCTCCAACTCCATTCTCTCAGCTTCTTCTTCGGCTTCCTCAGCCTTAAGAATTTCAGCTTCGACTGGAGTTGCATACTTCATATGAGGGTCTTCGGGATTCTGGACCCATTCAGCACATTCGGACCAGTCCAGCTTCGGCTCAGCATGAAGGCAGACTCTTCGGCATACTCTGAAACCCATCTCATATTCTTCCTGGGTATAGACACGGACTTTGAGTAGAGCCTCAGCATCAGCCAACTTCTTCTGGGTCTCCTCCAAGTCTTCCTTGGATTTCTTCAGCTCATCGGCGAGCTTGGAGGAGGAACCTTTCAGCTCATTCAGCTCCTGCTGAACTTGGGAAGCCTCTGTCTGAGCCTGGGCCACTTCTTCTTTTTTGGCCATCAGCTGATCCTCAGCCTCTTGGAGCCTAGCTCTCTGAGCTTCAGCAGCAGCAGCAGCCTCTGAGAGTTGGACATCCCTGGCTTGGAGCAGCTCTTCAGCAACCATTATGCTGGCTTCAAGAGCTTCTAGCCATTGCTGCACTTCAGCTTGTGCAGCAGCCCCTTCCTGGATTCGGCTCTCAATGGCAGCCTTGAATTTGGGGACGTCCACTCCCATGTGCTCCTGGAGGAATTTTTCCCCTTCCATCAATGGGGGAAAAACTTCCTTCTCCATAGCGTCGCAGAAGGTTTTGAGGGCTTCAGCAGCTTTTTTCTCGTATTCCTCACCCTTCTGCTGCTTCTCTTCAGCTGCTGCTTGCTTCAGCTTAGCAAGCTTTAACTCCTCTTCGGCTACCTTCTTGTCGTGCTCGGCAGCGTCTACCCTATCTTGTAGGGTATCTATCAGCTCTACAGTGAGAGTCTGATTGTGCACGAACTGAAAACAGGAGCGCAAGTTAAAAAAAAATATAATAAATAAAAATAGAGCCGAATTATAGAGCAAATAAATGCAAGGAAAATCACCTGCATCATCAGCAGTTGGTTAGACCTGGCTGGGTCAGGAACTGATCTGCTGGATTCGCCCATCCCAGCAGTGGCCTTCAGCGACCAGATTCTTGCCCTATCTACTTCGGACATGCCAGCAAAATCGCCGAAGTAGGCTGCAGCACCTTCTCGGTTCTGACCCCATATGAGGTCCCAGATGTGATCTGGGATTGGAATTCGGGGGGCCGAGAAACCCATTTCTCCAGATTGCAGAGTCTGGAAGGAAGGAAAGGATGATGACGGAGCTTCTTTAGCTTTGGATGGTTCAGCATCATCCTTCTCAGAAGAGTCAATTACTATGACCTCTTCTTCTTCAGGGGTGAGGACGAAAGCCTCAACCTCTCTTGCAATGTCTGCCGTGAAACCCTCAGCACTGGGCATCACGGCATCCTTATTTTTGTGCTCAGCAGCACTCTCCTGAATTTCTTCTTGGACCCCTCCCTTAGATTCGGGAGTTCTCTGATCCACCTCCATCTCAGGAGGTGGCGGAGGGGTCTTTTGAGGTGATTGGGTTGGTGGCCGGGGAACCCTCGGTGATCCATTACCTTCCTCGGGTTCCCTTATTTCAACGCCGATGGTCATCGGCCTCCGCTGAAAGTCATGAGGGCCGATGATGGCCATTCTTCGGCGCCTTTTCTGAAGGGGCTGCTCGTCCATGTCTGAGTCTGAAGACTCTTCTTGTATTTGGTCTTCGGGACGAATAGGGGCTTTCCCTTCACTGTGTCTGTTACTCTCTTCAGACTGTAACAGATAGGGGGGAGGAAGAATGTGAGTACAAAAAAAAAAAAAAAAAGAAAGACAAAGTTAAGTCTGAAAGCTCACCGAGGTCTTCAGCAAAGCCTCGTCTTCTTCAGCTGCCCTAGCTGCAGCTTCTTCTTCAGCAGCTCTGGAGGACCCTTCTCCTTCTTCGCAAGCTTCGAGAACCCGTGCAACCTCTTCGGCTGTACGGGCAGCTTCAGCTTCTTCGTCCAGCAGCTGAAACCAGGGGTCTCTCTTCTTCCACCAAGGCTTCTGCCTCTGATACAGAGCAACAGCCTCAATTTGGAAGTGGGAAGAGTCTAGATGAACTTCCCTATGCCTCGGTTCAGTGATAGACGGGGCCCGATCAGTTACAACTCGTTCTCGGTTGACGCCAAGACGAGCGTAGTTAATGCCAACGTTGGTCTCGTCCCGCTCTGAAAAAGAAAAGGGGAAAGGTCAGTTCAGTTAGGTTGGCACAGCATAAAAAAGCGAAGTGAGGAGAAAAAGAGATAATTTAAAAGCCTCGGCCCCAGCCGAAGAAGCTTACCATCCTTAAACTTTCGGCTGAGGCCAACAGCTGCTAGCATGTTCTCTTGGAAAACATAATGCGTATCGGGGAGCCAAGTCTCCGGGATATGCTGCATTCGGCCGCTGCCCCCCCGGTTCGGCAGCTTGCCGAAGATATTTTGTTGATCAAGGTTCGGAACCGGCCCGTTATCTGCGGGGGGACCTAGACTTCCCATGTCGGGATCAGGCTCAGCAAGGTACCGGGGAGCGCTGAAGACGCAAGGGTGGCCCGGATCCGTGGGTGCCCTAACCCAAATCCATTGACCTCTCCAGTCCTTGTCTGAAGAGTCGTTCGGCCACATGGTTAGGTACTGGGGCCGGGACTCAATCCGGTACCACCTAGAACCATGGCTTCCGTGCCCACTTTGGATATTTGGCACTAGCCGATGAAGCTTTTTGAAGCAGTGCAGGTTCGGCACATACTTGAAGAACTTGCAAACCCATAAGTATGTCATCACCCTTCGGATGCTGGTGGGAGTTAGTTGACATAGGGAGATATTGTAATGGATCAGCAAGTCTCGGACGAATACGTCCAAAGGGAACCTCAGCCCATACTGAAGCTGTCTTGTGTACACCCCCACATACCCCGGGGGTGGACGATGGATTCTATCGAATGCCACGGGCATTCGGCACCAATACCCATCAGCTTCAAAAATGCCGTAATGCAACTCAATTTGCTCGACGAACCGATATTGTTCGGCATTCTCCACCCACCATGAGTAGGGGCGGTTCTTTATCATGGCCGAAGCTACTTCGGCATTCTCCCACTCTGAAAACCCGGGGATGATATCCCAAAGGACAGCGAGAACTTCATCGTCCCGTCCAGAAGCGCTCGGCCCCTCCATTCTCTGAGGAGGAGCCGAGGAAATTGGAGTCGCCCTAATCCCTTCAACAGGGTCAGACTCTGGCCTTTGTCCATTCCAGGTCCCAATCCTGTTCCTAGGATCGGGAATTGGCCTTGCTCTTCTTGGAGCACGGGCTCTACCTCTAACTCCTCTTGCCATTGATTATTTCGAAGAAAAAAGTCGAAAAAAAAGGGAAGGAGTTCGAATTCGAAGAAAAATAAACTGAAATCAAAGGAATTTACCTTAATCTGAAGCGAAAGTTGCCGATTTACGAGTTCGTAGTGGCAAGTCTTAGTTTCTAAGCTTAATGCTCGGGGAATTTGCGAAGTTTTGATGCGGGTTCTTGGGTTCTCTCGAGATTTCTGGGTTTGTGTTGGTGAATAAGTGAGGAGAGATGACGCGCTTCTGATTATATCTCCAGAAATGGGAATACGGGGAGTCCGCGTTTCAATTTCTCTTAAATACCCCACTAAGTAACCGTTAAACACACGACCTTGCGATTAAACTGCCCATTATCCGTCCAACTTCCACAATCATCCGCCTTAACCGTTGTTATCTCATTAATTACGGTTTAAATTCAAATTTTTGGATTAATTAAATCATTTACTTCCCTCCTTTTCTGAATTAAATCAAACCCGACCTGTCATCCTTCCAAATCGGGTCTGGGGGGCAAGTTGTTTGGGTCCAATTTAGTCCAATTGGGCCTAGGCATTAAATGATCCAATTAAAAGCCCAAGGTCAAGGTTCAACTCTCCAATTGTGCTAAAGTCAAAGGTCAGCCCTCAAAACAAGCCAATTGGGCTAAGGCCCAACTTCTCCATGTATGAAGAGGTATAAAAGCCATCAATATTCATATATTCACATTCATTCACATATTCTCATATATTCTCATATATTCAAGCAAAGCCTCAAGCAACTAATTCTCTTGTATAGTGTTCTCTTTCTACACATTGTACTGACTTTAGCATCGGAGGGGCCTTCCTCGGCAACACCCCCGAGGCTAGTTTACGTGTGTTTACTGTGCAGGAAACCTTCGGCCCAACATTACTTGGACCGAATCCAGTCTTCTCCGTTTCAGCGGACCTTCGGCAAGGTCCCATTGTTTTCACCCGAAACAACATATATTCCCAATTTACGTCTAAAATATTCCCCATTTACGTATTTCATTACTCGTAATTTTATTCATACCTGTGAAAAATCTCAAAATACAACATCAGACAAAAAACAAAAGGTATATTATTTTCAAAAAAAAATCCACGTCATAGTGGACAAAGCTTAACAGGTAGCCACGTCATCAAGCAACAGTTAATTTAAAAAACACACAAAAATTAAAAAAATAAAATAAAATAAAAAGTAAAGAGTTTAAAAAAGAGCATGAAAGTTGTTGTCGACTCCATTTTCCTCTTCCCCAAGCCAAATTAGCCAGAGTGCGCCCACCGTTTTAACTCCAGTCACCTGATCATAACATTCCCTTTCTCTCTTGTATTTTCTCTCTCCTCTTTTCAATTTAATCTCTTCTACTAATCACAATTCACAACAATCTTCTTCTTCTTCAATGGATTCTGTCTTTGCTAATGTTGTTCAAGCCCCTGAAGATCCCATTTTAGGGGTATCATTTTTCTCTTCTTTTATTTTTATATTATGATGATCAATTTGTTCATTTTTTTGATTTTCTTGTTTCTTGATCAATTATTGCTTTATACCTTTATGATTACCATTTGCTTGATTTTTGTCATTTTTTATTTGGGTAATTGATATATAGAGCTTTTTATTTGAATCTAAAAGTGAAATCATAATAATTTATTGTAATGAAATATATTAATGCTTATAGTTTTCATAATTGTTTTTTTTAAATTTTTTTTTTAATCTTATTTTTCTGATGATGAGCTTGGTGATGATCCAGATAATTGGTTTAGATGAATTTTCTGTGGAAAAAAAGTTGATCAATTCGTGATTTTGTCATTTTAATAATTTAATGTAATACTTCATGTGTATAGTTATAAAAAATTGATTTTGGTGATTTTTTTTTTTTTTTTTTTGTTTTTTTTTTGTTTTAAAAAAAAGGTGACAGTTGCTTATAACAAGGATCCAAGTCCAGTAAAGCTGAATTTAGGAGTTGGTGCTTATCGAACTGAGGTACATTCAATTTAAAACTAGTTCAATTACAATTTTAGTTTATGAATTTACTAATTTGGAATATGAATTATTATAATTGCTGTAATTGATGATAGGAAGGAAAGCCTCTTGTATTGAATGTAGTCAGAAAAGCTGAGCAATTGTTGGTTAATGATCCGTAAGTATTTTTGTGATCAATGTCATGATTCGGCTCGTTTTGTGTAATTAATCTTGTTTACTGTGTGATTTTGATTCATTTGCTTTTAATATGATTGTAAGGTCTCACTTGAAGGAGTATCTTCCGATTCTCGGACTGTCTGACTTCAATAAGCTCTCTGCAAAGCTCATTCTGGGGGCTGATAGGTAATTTTTTTGTAGTTTTCTTGTTGCTAGTTGTTGCTGTTTTGTGTATAATACTTATCTCAACCTGTGGTAATAGTTACTTGTATATATGTAATTTGTGATGTTCGGCAAAAGTTGTGATCTTTTCCTTGTATTTATGTAGTACTCCGTCTGTCAGGAATCAATAGTCACAATGAGGATGTCTAGATGAAGTTGCTACTGTTTTTTGCCTATGGAGTAATAGTTTATGATTAGATGTCCTAATATGCCACTACTTATATCAAGTAATGAGGTTTCTTTGTAATTCATGTCATATCCTCGATTATGAGGGGTTTAGAGTGCTGACTCCTAGATTAACTAAATTCTTTTGAATGGAAATTAGATGGGTTGTTACTTACAATATCTAGACTACCAATGATTTATGATCTAAATTTGTAATAGTATAAAGTAGAAGTGACACGAAGGCTACATGGGTTGGTTCATTATATAATCCTTGACTCCTTGTGTTCTTGCTGCTAGCGCATTTTCATTACAATACTGATTGATATTTGAGAGATTAACACATTTTTCAGATTGCCGACACCACTTTAAGGCTTTGATTGATTGATTGAACACATTGTTTAGATTGAGAGAATTGGAGGGAAAGGAAGAGAAGAGAAAAGAAGGGATTCATCCTACCTTCTTTGGATACCTTTTGGTAGGAGGGAAGGGAAGGGAAATGGAAGGATTCATTTTCCTTCCCTCTTAAATAAACCAAATCCTTCCAATGTTGGAAAGATTTGGAGGGAAAATGTAACCTTACCTTCTCCCTCCCCTTCCATTCCTCCCCCTTCCTTCTTCTTCCCTCCCTTCCCTTTCTCTTCCACTTTGCTATCCAAACAAACTGTAAATTTCAAGGCCTTGAGATATTCTGTGTGTACTACTACTCTTTGTTATAATGCTTATATGTCACCGCAACTCAGGGTAGCTTACCTTGAAGTTATGACTTTCTTTTGCTTGCTAAATGGTTAAAAAGTGTTGTACTTAGAAAAAAAATTTATTGGAACTACTTTACAAATTACGTTTTGCGGTTCAGTTGTTATTCATACTTCTTGAATTTTATGGATCTAGTTATACTGCTTTCTCTTATGTTCCTAGTGATTCTCGTTTCCTACAGCCCTGCTATATTGGAGAATAGGGTTGCTACTTCCCAGTGTTTGTCTGGTACTGGGTCACTTAGGGTTGGAACTGAATTTCTTGCAAGGCATTACCACCAAGTATGCTCTCATGGTTTCCTTCAACGTTTTTGATAAGCAACTATGTACTTTTCTCGCAAAACAGGAAAACACAAAAGACTATATACTGATGGGATGATTAAATTTACTTGTGTAATTGATTTTCAGCGCACAATATACATTCCCCAGCCAACATGGGGAAACCACCCAAAAGTTTTCACTTTAGGAGGGCTTATTGTAAAGAGTTACAGATACTATGACCCAGCAACACGAGGTCTAGATTTACAAGGTTAGAATCCCTTATCTTCAGTTTTGCAGTTTCTCATAATTCCTATCTTGTTATGCTTTATTTTTGCATTACTCCATCCAAGTCCCTACAAGTTATTCTGTTGGTTAGAACTTAGAAGTGACTCACATATCTAAGTACTCTTTTTTCCATTAAAACAGGTCTCTTGGAGGATCTAAATTCTGCTGAGTCAGGAGCAGTAGTGCTTTTCCATGCATGCGCTCATAATCCAACTGGTGTTGATCCTACCCTGGAACAATGGGAACAGATAAGACAGCTAGTAAGATCAAAAGCGTTGTTACCTTTCTTTGACAGTGCCTATCAGGTAATATCACTATTCTATGTGCTATTTCTGGTAGTAGATTGGAGTGTAGGTTATGAAAATAAACTTTGACATGAGTTCTAATGTATTGCAGGGCTTTGCAAGTGGAAGTCTTGATGAAGACGCACAGTCTGTACGTATGTTTGTTGCTGATGGAGGTGAATGTTTCATAGCTCAAAGTTATGCAAAAAATATGGGTCTCTATGGAGAACGTGTTGGTGCTCTCAGCATTGTAAGTCATTGTATTGCATTTAATGTTTTGCTGAAGTTGATGAATTAAAAATTATAATGATTATGAATTTCTAAGTATTACTTACGATGATTTCAATTGGTAGGTTTGCAAGACAGCAGATGTCGCAAGCAGGGTGGAAAGCCAACTGAAGCTTGTGGTTAGACCTATGTACTCCAATCCCCCTATTCATGGAGCATCTATTGTAGCTAAAGTACTCAAAGATAAGTATGTATTTTATTTTATCAATAATTTGACAAATGAAATTTGCTTATTCCAAATGATTAATGATACTAGCAAAACTAGAAGTGGCATAAAAACTATTGGACAAAAAACATTTTTTCTATTGGTCCATCCTTGTACTAATTGGTATGTTTTATATTGCTATTCTGAAAGCTGTTATGGCATTGAGGAAATAATTACAAAGTACTTCGTATATAGTTACCATGCTAACTTTGTTTTTGTTGCTCAAAATGGGTGTTAATTTTCTTCAGGAATTTGTATGATGAATGGACTGTTGAGCTGAAGGGAATGGCTGATCGAATCATCAGCATGCGCCAGCAGCTCTTTGATGCAATAACTACTAGAGGTGAGGGCTGAGGACTTTGAGGAATGACTAGTGACTTATTGTAATATATATAGGCTTGTGTGCTGCCAGTGGTTCTCTTCTATCTAGTCTTTACTAGGATTAGGCAACATAATTATCAAGATTTTACAAATCTTTATTAATATGACTCGACTGCTGATGTCCTTGGTATATATATGACAGCATGAACAATATATTTTTCATCTCTTCAATCTGATTGACGCAAATTGCATCAGTTGAGACCATTTAAACATAGTATTGTACATTTTCCCACTTGTGAACTAAATGTGAAGTGTCTTGCAAAATCATATCAATAATGTGCTCTTTTTGACAGGTACACCTGGAGACTGGAGTCACATTATCAAACAGATTGGGATGTTTACTTTCACTGGCTTAAATGCTGAACAAGTTAGTTTCATGAGGCAAGAGTACCATATCTACATGACATCTGATGGGTAAGAACACATTTGTTTATTTAGTAGTTTTACCTATCACAGTCTGAATTCTTCTTCATCCCTTGACACATGCACACATATACCAGTGTGGCAGAGGGTGAGTGAAGGGAAATTCACTGCTCTTCTGATGTTTCATTTCTGTAATGTCCATTCAGTTTACAAGCTCATGTTCTATGTTTAACTAATCGATATTATTTCTAACAATTGAGAGGGGAAAAAAAAAAGAAAAAAGTTGGTTGGGAGGAATGAGATTCTTGAATATAGACTATTTCATGCTCTAATTTAAGGGTGCAAAACTTGATTCTGACATAGGATTATGTTATCTCTTACTTCGTATGAGTTATGACTGAAATTTTTATATATTGGTTACGCGCAGGAGGATAAGTATGGCCGGTTTGAGCTCTCGGACTGTTCCTCATCTTGCAGATGCTGTACATGCTGCTGTTACCCGGGTTGCTTAGAATAAAACTCAAATTTTGAAGAACGTGGCTGATGAGTTCACTTACTTTCCCTTTCGGAGAAGCTCTATACACCACCTATTTTACTTGTTTGTTGTTTCTAATAAAATTTTCCTGGATTGGGAGCTTTACATGTATTAGCTTGAGCTCAAAATTTTTGAAAAGTTGGCCTTTCCTGAGTTTTAGATAATAAAATACTCAGTGTAAGATGAGTGAAATTGTCTTTGAATAGGTTATCTACGGACGATCATCTTAGATAGTCGTGTTAAAAAGTTGCATAAACTCCTTATTGTCTTTCAATAATACAACAACATTTTTATCCCCACCAATTATCATTTATTAATTATACAACCATATTCTATTATGACTCATTACATATTTGTTGCCACTACCAAACCATCACAACTAATCACTTCATTAACAACAATGCCACCATGTTTTTGTCACTTTGTGTCAATGATTACATTGTAGAAATAAACCATGCAAAAATGAAAAATTAATAACAAACATACACTATGTACTATGTAGATAGGTCAATCCTAAAACATGTACTCTTGAGCCCTTGTACCAGATTAGAGGCATAAGTGCCTTGAAAGAGCATTTTCTTACATTTTTACTTGAACAAGTAAACTACCATAAGAAGATTAAGAACCACAACTATCATCATTCTGTTATTGTCAAATTTGCCACCACGCATGAAAAAAAAGTCAATAATGTCAACATTGTTGACAATTGAAAAAAAGTCAAAGGAGCAGTTAGGCCCAACCCAAGCTCACATGTCATCTTGTTGTGTCGAGTTGTATCGTGTCGTGCTTGCGTGCCTAAATCAAATTTAACTTATGTTATTGTGTTTTGTTGTAGGATTGCAGAATGTCGTGTCTTGTTGTGCTTCTTCAAATAAAGGATTGACTCAAACTCGGCTCCTGACACGACAAACGCAAAATTGTGTTATGTGCTTATGGCATAACATACCTGTTAATGTGTCCTACCCTCGTACTTTTTCCATGCTGGTCGTGGACCAGCTAAATCTTTAGTTTTCCATGCTCCAAATATGCCAGGAACCCTAAATATGAAGAAAATCAAGCTCTAAACTTTTACTCACTTTCAAAAGAACATAAATTTGCATCCCCCAAAAAGGTCAAAAACAAAGTAAAGCAAACTAAAGCAGTACAGTTTCATCTCTGTTCATTACACAATACAAGCTTCTCTCCTCGTTTGATTATTCAAATGGCAAAGAATGTATCTTTCATCATCTCTTACCTCCGCCAAATCCCTAAACCCTCTTTTAGACACTGTTCAATGATATCCCAACCTCAAAATCAACAGCAACAAGAACAATTGATTACAAAAATTGCTGGAGAAGTTTGTGAAATCATTCAAACTCGCCCCAAGTGGGAGAATACACTAAAATCTCTCTTCCAATCCTTCAATTTCTTGGACCCCAGATTCTTCTGTGAGGTACTTAAGCTTCAAAACAATGCATTTTTCTCTCTTCGTTTATTCAATTGGCTTAAATCTCAATCTGGGTATTCCCCTGATCCCATTTCTTGTAAGTCTTTGTTTGATGCTCTTGTTGAATCTAAGGCTTCTGTTGTTGCGAAATCGATTTTCGACTCGTATCCTAAGTTGTTTAATCCTGACCCAGATTCATTAGAGTCTTTGATTTGTTGTTTGTGTAATGATGGTTATGTTAATGATGCTGTTGATTTGTTTGAAAAATTGAAATTAATGGGGCGTTGCCCATCAATTGTAACTTGGAATACTGCCTTTTCCGGGGCGGTTCGAGTTAAGAGAGCTGATATTGTTTGGAGTTTGTATGGGGAGATGATGAATAGTGGGGTTATTGCTGATGTTGAGACTGTTGGGTATTTGATTCAAGCTTGTTGTATTGATAACAATGTCGAGAGAGGGTATGAGCTTTTTCGACAAATTCGGAATGGTGGGGTTGTTCCTGATAATGTTGCTTTGAATACATTGATTAGAGGGCTTTCTATTAGTGGAATGCATGATAGGGTTTCTGAGCTTTTGCATTTGATGATTGAAACAAATCATAACCCTGATATTTTTACTTATCAAGAAATAATTCATGGTCTTTGTAAGTATGGAAAATTGAGTGAAGGGTATCGGATTTTTAATGATCTCAAGGCTAGAGGGTATGCTCCAGATAGGGTGATGTATACAACCATGATTCATGGCTTTTGTAAGAAAAAATTGCTTGGAAAAGCTAGGAATTTGTGGGTTGAAATGAAAGAAAGGGGTATACTTCCAAATGAGTATACTTTTAATGTGCTTATTCATGGATATTGTCAAATCCATAAACTTGAAGAGGCTTTGAAACTGGTAAAAGAGATGTGTGATAGAGGTTGTAAATTGAACACTGTAAATTATAACACCTTGATTGCTGGATTGTGTAAGGATAGACAGATAAAGGAAGCTTGTGAGTTGTTTGAAGAAATGTCTCAGAGTGGTGTTGCTCGTGATGTACTTACGTACAACTATCTTATCCGAGGTCTCTGTAGGGAAGGATATGTGGTTAAGGGTCAGATGCTCTTTGAAGAGCTTTTGGCACATGGATTGCTGCCTTCAACTTCATCATATACACCTTTTATTAAACAACTTTGTCGCCAGGGAGAAACTCAGCAAGCCTTAAAGCTACTGACTGATATGGTGAACAGGGGTGTTGAACCTTCGATATACAACCGGGAGTGTATTATAGATGGATTTTGCAAGGAAGGATTACCAATCGAAGGGATGCATTTGTTGTTAGAGATGTTAGATAGGAAGCTTATTCCAAGTCAGAACATCTTTTTGAAACTTATTATATGTCTTCTTCAGCAAAATGAGCTGGATTCTGCTCTTGTTGTTTTGAATTTTATGGTGCAAGTAGGCTATACGCTTGGGGAAATTCCATGTCGTTCCCTTGTTAGGAAATTTTGTAGTAGTGGTTCAAACCATGTCAAGTTGCTTCTCCATGATATCATCTCCAGTAGCCAGCTTTCTTAGTCTTTTCGCATGAATGTACAGCCTTGATTTTTATGGTTGCAAATTCTCACCATCATTCTTTTGGATCTCATTACTCTGGAAAGAAATTGTCTTTATAGAGGTTGTTCCTGATTTTCTTTTTTCCGGCTCATACATTCTCCTTTAAAGAGAAGAAAGTTTGGTTATGATCAATAGCTGACTTTGGGCTCTCAACAGTTTGCTTTGGTGCGCAGATAATGAGATATTGAGCAGCAGTGAGCTATTGGCAAGTAGTTTCTTCATCTGCTTACAACACAACTTCTATATACAAAGCACTAAGATTTTGCACCAACCAAACCTGGTAAACTTAAAAGTTGCATTTTCTCAGAAAGTGCTTCATGCGAAAGAGATACTGATATACTGGTAGCCCATACTACAGTAATTGCACTTACCCTCCTGTCATGGTCTTCTATGCTGCTACTTATGGAACTCCTCAGGAAAATTCTGGTCTAGTGCCTTTTGCTCTTTATGGCTCTTTATGGCGTGTACGTGAGTAGTAAACCAATACCTTGAACTATCATAATCATTCTCCTACTGTATTTGTTTGTTTAGATTTGATGTTCCAACACTTGTACTTCTATACTCATTGTATTTTTGTTATGTTCTTGATCTTTTGACCTCAATTATTTGATTTAGATTGAGGTTGTTTGTTCAGTTTTAAAATGGGAAGAGCTGATGATAGCACTGCTTCACATCTTATTGTTTGTTTGTGTGTTTTAATTTTAGTTTCTTATGTTTCATTTTGTTCAGCTGAATTAGAAATTGTGTGTTAGGAGTTAGGTCTGGTGGAAAAAGTACAAAACAGTCTTCCTTTTTTATATTAATTACTTTCTCTAATCCAAAATACGTCATTTTAGAGCTATGTATTTATAGTTTAGGATTATATGGCATGGGCCTGGTCCTTCACTAATGAATACGTCCATCCGGATATAGTTTTTACAAAGTTATAAAGTGGCAATTGTATAATGGTATCTGCCGTATTATTTGATAGAAGAAGAAAGATGTTTGTGATTATAAAGGGGTATGATGACCAAATTGTGCGTGAAAACTCTAGAAGGAAACTAAATAAGAGAGGAATCTGCGAAGAGAACTCTAATTTTGCATCAAAAGGAGTAATTGCCATATTTCCTTGAGTATGTGATCTATTCCTTTCTGACTTAATTCAATGAGTTGACCACTGTAATTTGATTTCCTGACATGAGATCATGTAGAAAACATATTTCACTTTGATTACCATTTCTTTCACTTTTTAGTTCTGCTTATCTTGTTCCTTTTATCTAATTATTCCTCTGTTCTGTTTAGCTAATGTTACATGACTTTGCAATCAAATTTAACTGTGATGATGTCTGCATCTAACTGATGACAATGTGGAAAATGAATCCTGCATATTTTCAATCTCTGTTTATATATGCACTTGAATTAGGTCCCATTCTAAGGTTCTTTTATCTGTTGTGTTCCTTTGGACAGGTTACCTAAAAATTTGAGTCAAATCATCTGGCAGATTGGAACTTTCACATTTATTGACGTTGTATATGGAGCAATTAAGGATGAAAAGTATCAAAACTGCATGGGAGTAAGATATGTTGATTTTTTGAGGACATTTTATTATTGATTATACACATGTATGACATATGAATATGCTGGCCAATGTTATTAGGGTATCAGACAAGGCTTAGTTCTTCATTTGTCTGTGTATGTCAATGGATTGTTACATATAAAGAAGCACTAGTGCATTGAAGATTATAAAATATTTCTTTTTTAAATGGCTCATCATCTGATCAATCAGTCAAGTCCATGTTTGTTAAAATATGTTCACTCTCACACACAAACATGACTTGATTCTTCTCTTTTTGGGTTTAGGGGTTTGGGAGTTGAGAGGAACTATCTATGTCAGAGGACAAAACATGCCACAGTTAAGAATCTGCTACAAAAGAAGTATGAAACATATGATATCTAATTTTATCAACTCCACTTCTCTGTTTTGATTTTTGTACAATAAACCTCTTTTTAGGTGCTGCCAGTGCTGGCAATATATTGTTTGGAACACCAACCTCCTGTTTCACCCTATCCAAGATGATGCAATTTGCCAGTGAAGTGAATATAATTACTCTCCTCGTAATGTTGAGTCTTGTATCATGTTCACCGTCTATCTATTTGAGTGTCTTCTTGTATACATCTCAAATATGCAATTAAGTGCTTCAATGTGATTGATTTGCTTATTACTTAATCTTATATTGTTGGATTAGTTTGTCTAGGTTTGAGTTACCTTCTCAATTTCTTGCCAATTCCACATTTGAGTGATGAGCTATCTAGGAGCTGATTAGTTTTATTACAGGTCCTCCAAAAGCTCCTTAGGTCTCTCTAAGGATTGTGTCTCTCTAGAACTTTCATCTTGCTTATTACAGGACCTAATACAAAGATACTTCCTTTCTTCATCTTGCTTTTCATTGAGAATTTTAGTTTTCCTTCTTTTTTATTTTTTTTTATATATTTTCTTCTGTAATGCTTACTTGTCTACTAACCATACTCCCTTAGGTTGGAAAATCTTGCTCTTTCATATTAGTTCACAGAAACAGAGGTGGAGAAACAAAGAGCACTTTAAATCATCATTAGAGCTCAAGTACTCTTTGCCCTCTGACAGTTAGGATATTGTATACCTCCTATAAGCACCCACCTAAGTGGTTAAATGCTGAAACTTCCCTGTCCTGTCATAGGAAGGAAGAACTCCTAGAGGACTAGGTCAGTACAAACCTCAGTGTCTGTTAAAATTTATATACACGTCCCAGAAATGTAAGATGTCTCTAGATGCTTTAGTCCTATGCTCTTTATGTGTCCCTCAGCTTGATCTTTCCCGTCTTTTTCTATCTCATTATGCTGTGCCTTCCCAGTCTTCTAATGCCGTGCTGTTGGACTTCTTAGGCCTCCCCAGTGCTCAAGCTTCTCAAGATAGGAAATCTTCTTGTTTTCTGGAGTCTTTGTCATTATCTTTTCATGCTCTTGCTCTTTCAGGAATTCATCAAAATCACCTGGGCTCTTCTTTGCCGGTTCTCCCTGGTCGACATTCCAACCCATAAAATCCAATAAAGTCATTGATGCTGGTGTCCCTGGTGAGAGATTCTCATCCGATTCACCTCCTGATGCTTTTGCTGCTAAAGCATCAGCATAAATGACATCATCTACCCGATTCAAGATGGCTGCAGCCAGACTTTCTAGTACCCTAGAGTAGCTCTCTAGTACTGCATGTCCCACATCCTGTAATATACAAAGTAAACTTCTTAAATACAAGTTTTCCAGACTTTTAGAGATTATATTTGGAACTGGGATCAGATGCTGAATCAAATAAAATCGTCTTGGTAATTTACCTTATTGTATTGGATTTTGGATATGTCAAGTGTGGACTGAGGGAGCCCTGGAAAGTGGTGTTTAAGTATGAGTAGCAAAGTTTCTGCCCTTTCTTCAAAGAGCTCCCTCTTCTCCATGCTTATGGCTGAACTCCATGACGACTTCCCGTCTTTTTGGATCATCTTCCTCTTCCAAATCACGATTGAGGCTTCAATCCTGTTCTTCAAGTCAAGTACTTTGTGCTCTGACGTCAAGTCCATGGATGACAATAGGCCATCCGGGTCAAAGTATTCATCTGTGATGCTTTTGTAGATTATGTCACCAAGGCTTGCTCGTCCATTCTGTCAAAGCATGCCCAAAGAAAACTTTAGAAGCTAGTTTAACTTCATATATATGTTGGCTAAAAGTTGGATCCTACAACGTTGGGTACAATTTGGATTTAGGTGGTTTAATCTCTAAAAGTCGGGTAATAGTTGAAAGTAACCCACACCTTAGGAAGAGACTCAATGTAGCTTTCTGGGATCTCCATTTCTGAAAGTACTTGGGCATTAATAGCCATGGCTGCTTTCAGAACCTGATTGACAGCATCTTTCTGCTGCTGTATCCATTTTTTCGTCTCAATTGATAGACCGCCTGTTGGGATCTTGACGGTGGGTATCCACCACTTGTCGTTGTCTCGGCTTGAGGCTTTTTCAGCGTCATTTGCGTCCTTGAAATCAACGTACGTAAACTCTGTCTGTCCTCTGAAGTTATCTAAACAGTCCTGTTTTATCAGAACAATATTTTGCTCATCAGTGAGGGAAAAATAGTGCAATTATGAGCAGGAAATAGGTAAATTAGTTTTGTGCCTTCTTACAAGAAGCATGGCATCGAGCTTCCGCAATGCTGGGATGTTAACTAGTAGATCGCTTCGTTGTTTTGTCACCATTATCTGTAGAACACATTCCAGAATCAAAAACCAAATCCTCCTGTAGGTTTCCTGAATACCCAGATAAAAAAGGTCAAGGTGATATTTGTTACCTCCATGGAGGAACCATCAGCAGCTTGTTGCTTTGAAGGGACGAGTTCGACTATGTGGTCAGTGACCGATAAGAGCCAGTCCACTTCTTTTCTCCACCTTGCTTTCAAATCTGCTGGCATTGGCTCTAATTTCTTTGAATCTCCAAATACAGAAGCTGTAGCATAATCATTTAAGAAATTTAGTGTTGTGTAGAGAAATTAAGTGCAAATGATTTGCATTTAAGATTGTTGAATCATATTTTTCCTGTTTTGATGTCTTGTATATTCATTCATAATGTCGTTGGATTAACATAATTTCTAGGTAATACAGCATATGTAATCAACATACCATATGTATATATCCTGTAATATAGGAATTAAGCCTATGAACGACCCATAATATAAGCTGTTTCGCATCATCCGACATTAAAAATTGCAAATTCAACAGAGCAAATTTGTATGACAAAATGTAATGCAGTTTATGTTGTTTAATCAAGGATTATGAACAAAAACATATTAATTTAAGATGACACAGAAAAAAAAAAAAGCAAGAAATATGAACCTGAAAGATTAGTGATTGCATTTGACAAAGCCAAAGCTGATGAAACACCTTTGCCACCACCTGACATATCTTCACCCAACAACAACTTTGCAAACCTTTCTTTCATCAATTCAATATCTGAACAAAACAAAGCCAAATTATTCAAAATCTAACAACATTTTAAACCATAATTTTCCCACCAAAAAACAGGAAGAAAAAAAATGTCTGACAATTTTTTCATCTGAAACCTGTGTTCTGAAGAAAACAGCAGATATGGTATGTAGAATTTACCTGAGAGTGTCTTGGCTGTATTTTTTACAACACCAACATCTTTGGTAACACACGAAGCGAAGGCTTTGTGATTAGGGGAAGAAATCATAGGAGATCCTACAGGCTGAAAAACTTCCATAGGACTTTTTGATTCAGTACTGGGATGACTACTGCTATCAGAACTATAGCTTTTCAAATCAAACATTCTTCTGAAATTGAATGATGACGATCTGCTTCGTTCAAATGATCTGACCATTGTAAGAGGATTCCTAATGAATGTTTTACCCCTTCTTAGTTTGATCAAAGAAGGGTAAAACACATGGTTTTCGCGAAAACCGGGTGGCGAAGATATTTTATTTTCTGACAGATTTGCAAAATTTGCTAATCCCCTTTTGAGGGATTCAATCCTTTAATTATTGTATTTGAAGGTACAACATTGAAGAAAAGGAATTCGGGTTTTCAACCCGAGGTTTTGGTAGAATTATTGGCAAACACAGGGATGTTTTGTTTTTTTTTTTTTCTTTGTTTTCTCGGGTGTGTTTTTTGTTTGTTTGTTTGTTTTTTCGTTTTTCTGACAACAAAAAATGAGTTAAGGAATGTTTTTCCTAAGGGTTTTTTTTTTTTTTTTTGTTATTTTTTTGGTTATTTTTTAGTTATTTTTTGTTGAAGATGTCTTTTTAGCAAAAGATTGTGGGATGCATGATTTTTAGTGATGTAGAAAGAGAAAAAATCTAGGGAGAGAAGTTTGACAGAAAACATAAATTATATAGAGAGTTATTTTAAGTAAAATCGAGCAATTAATGGTTGGATTTTCACCCAAATCTTTCATTTTAGGGGCAAAATTCTCGGTAGCACACCAATTTACAGCTAATTACCTAATTGTTTACTTCCTGTTCTTCAGCCGTCTTCTAATTTGAGGTTAATTAAACATGTTAATTGTCAATTAACGTTGAAGCATCTTTTTTATTTTTTATTTTTATACCATAGTGGTCTTTATTTTTGCAATATAAAAACTATGTGCAATGTTTTCATGTACGAGTCAATGGTCAATGTGTGTAGCTTATTGGTGGTGAGAATTGAGAAACATGTAATTTGTCGTTATACGTGTAATTTATTTTATTGGTATTAAAATTTGAAGTTTTACAATAATTAATTCATCATGTTTGGAAGTTAGCAAGAATAAGTACTCATTCTATGTCATTTTCTATGGAAGGTCAAATAAGTGAATAATTTTATAAAATATTATAGTTAATCTTTAGACTTAATTTGTGGAGTATAGCCAATTTAATCTTGCCACGTGTTAATTATACTCTACTAACTACATAGAGTACATACTATTACACCACATACTAT
This sequence comes from Chenopodium quinoa, assembly GCF_001683475.1. Taxonomy (NCBI): domain Eukaryota; kingdom Viridiplantae; phylum Streptophyta; class Magnoliopsida; order Caryophyllales; family Amaranthaceae; genus Chenopodium; species Chenopodium quinoa. The sequence continues at coordinate 1,219,236 of NW_018745003.1, forward strand.
GGACTAACACTAAATCAACACTCCTCCCGAGTCCCGACTCATCATATAACCTGGTTATGTACGTTGATTTTGGTTTATAAAATATAAATAAAGTGATACATATAAAATTTATCAATTAAATTAAAATTGACATATGTGAACGGAAACAATATCCATAAATCAAACGTAGCATATATCAAAGAGTGATGCTCAACCACGTAATCCTAGTGTTTTTTACTCCTATATACTTTGATACATAACACAATAACATATCACCTAACATTTGTCAATGAATAGTGCATTAATCCAACACTTACATTTAGAATTGATAGGAGAAAGTAAGAATGTAAGATCAAACTTGCGAAAGAGCATTGACAAATATAGCGATTTTGTGAATCGAGGTTGATATGGTATAAATGATTGATTTTTTTCTTCACATTTTTACAAATTTTATTGAAAAACTTTATAGCACATATTTATTCTTCCATTCGTAAAGACATCTGTTGTATATGTTTTTCCATTGGTAAAGACATTTGTCGCAGATGTCCCTACCTCTACCACAATAGAGACATCTCCTACAGATGTCCACCAATTTTATTTTATTTTTTTTAAAAAATTTTAATTCGGTTTTTTTTTTTTTTTATAAATATTTCGAAAAATTAGTCAATTAGTCAAAATTAATGTTTTGCATCTAATTCAAATTTTCATAATTAGTCAAAATTAATAATTTTGCATCTAATATGTGTAATAGTGGAGATTTTAAAACATGATTTATTATACTATAAAGTATATTATAAGCTTAATTAAATTTTAATCTCTATTTTACCAAGTATGAATGTTTTAGTCTTAAATCTTATTTTAAGATTATACTATTTCGGAAGCTAATTTTCATGAAGGAAATTAATTTATTCGGCTATTTCACCAAATGCCACTGAGTAATTTCGAAATTCACCAAATGGCATCGAACTTTTCAAAATTCATCAAATGCCACTGAGTTTTAGTATAATATCACCAAATGTCATTTCCGTTAGTTGACCGTCATTGTCCGTTAGTTGACCCCACCACTTGCCACGTGTCACCTTTTGATTGATCCGTTTTTTAAAATTAAAAAAAAATTTAAAAAATTTAAAAAAAAAAAAAAAACAACCACCAGCACCTCCCAATCTCCACCACTGCCACCACCCCACAACCACCACGAATACCCTCTTCCTCCCCTTCCCCGGCACTTCCGGCCACCATACTCCACTTCCCGGAATCGTACTCCCTCTCCTTGCCCAGCCACACCACCCACGCAAACCCCCTGCCTTAACCTTGACACAACCACCTCCCCAATTGCCTAGTTTCGAACCACCTTTACCAGCCCCGAAACCACCTCCCCTCCCCTTGCACAGCCTCAAACTCACCCCACACACCTTGCCTAGCGTGAGCTTCAATGAAGCAATTGGAAGGGGTAAGGTAAATCACATTGAATTCTTATAAGGTAAATTACAATTCGACATCAAATTTGCCGAAATCGAAAACAAATTTCAATTCCTTAACAACCCAAATGAATTAATTCAAGGACTCAGGCGGTCGTTCCTTGTTCATCTCCCAAAAAGCCCAACAAAAACTACGAAAAAAATGAGAAAACCTTAATTCACAAACAAATTAATTAAAATCAACATCAGATCCACAAACATTAAAATCATCGAAAAATCAAAATTAACAAAAGAAAAGTTCAGGGGGGTGGGGTTTCGCGGGTTAGGGGGTCGCGACGGGATAGGGTAGGGGAAGGGGGGTGGTTGTTGTGGTGTTGGTCGGAAGTTATGGAGGAAAGGGAGGGTGGCTGTTTGGGATTTTTTTTTTTTTTTTTTTTTTTTACTTTTTTTGGTTTTTTTTTAATTTTTTTGTTTAATTATTTTTTTTTTTAAAACGGACCAATCAGAAGGTGACACGTGGTGGGGTCAACTAACGGACAGTGACGGTCAACTAACAGAAATGGCATTTGGTGATATTATACTAAAACTCAGTGGCATTTGATGAATTTTGAAAAGTTCGATGCCATTTGGTGAATTTTGAAATTACTTAGTGGCATTTGGTGATATAGCCGTAATTTATTTTAGGAAAATTCTCAACGGCGACCCCCAACTTCTGCTACGCACCAACGATAATCCCCTTTTTTTTGGATTATACAAAATGACATTATTTTAAAATTTTATCCCACTAATAACCTTATTTCATTAAATAGTCAATTAAAATTAACTATGGTTAGGTTTTTTTTTTTAAAAGAAAAAAAGAAAAAACATTTAGAAAAATTAACAACCACAACCATCAATCCACACCACCATCTCCACCAGCCAGCCACCGCCATATCCCTTCCCCTTTCACTGCCGGCGACCCCAACTACACGACCACATGGACTATAGACCGCCGAACACAGACGACCATCCCAAACCAGCAAATTACCCAGAACCCCAAACCCCGACCACCGATCCTCCATCTACTTCTTTCTTCACCGCCCTTTCCTCGACAACATCGACGCGAAAGAATGGAGGAGACAAGTTTCCGGTGACTCCGGCGAGTCACCGACCGACGCGGAAGAGAACCTGCCATGTCATGAGGTGAGGGATGAGAGAAGACGGCGGAGGAAGAAGCGCGTGATGTGCTAGAAATACCTTGATGTTAGACCTAAATGTAACTCCGACGATTTCGTGGCCAGATCCCGGCGCCGGAAAACCTAGAAAGTCCATAAACTCGGCGATGACTCGGCGCTACATTCGCTTCAACGACCTCGCGTTAACCACCATTGATGAAGAGGGAAAGTTGTAGAGATTTGAGATTGAGAGAGAGAAGAACGAGGGAGGGTCATCGGCGGGGTTTGGGGTTCTGGGTGACGGTGGGCTGGGATAGCGTCGCCGGCGGGGGGAACGGGGAACCCTAGTCGCTGGCAGTTAAGGGGGTGGAGATAGAGGTGGTGGTGGTGGACTGGTGTTGGGGCTAACTGGGTTGGTGATAAAAAAAAAAAGGGGGGCATTTATGTCATTTTACTATTTTGGTCAACCATGGTTTAATTTTATGTTAAAACACCATCATTAATGTCATTTTTAGGAGAAAAAAGAAAAGTAGTATCATTTTGTATAATCGTAAAAAAAGGGGATTACCGTTAGTGCGTAGCAGGAGTTGGGGGTCGCCATTGAGAATTTCCCTTTATTTTAAAACGTATTTCAGGTTAAGTAGTGTTCTGTAAATGTTTAAAGGTTTGCATCAAAATCGATAATTTTACCCGATAATGTGAATGACAAAATTGCCCTTCTCACACAAAAAGACAAAATTTGCCTCTTCATTTGGTTCCTATCCTTCACGGTTAAGTAAGAAGTAGCTTAGTCAAATTTTGCCTCTTTAATACCATTTGATGCTCAAAATCCATGATAATCTTTAGCAAAAACTTGATCTTTATCTTTTCTTTCTTTCAAGTTTTAAATATCATGTTACTCCATAGATTAAATGCTATGACCGTCCACCTCTATTACAAGCACCGCCACCCTGCAGCTCCTTACTTGAGGCCGTGCCACCCCTTTCCTCACCGTTGACAAGTCACCCCGACGCGACCCTTGATTGCACCCCACTCATCTTCTTCTTCCTCCATGTTCGTGATATGTTCTTACCAAGACAAAAATGATTTTATAAAACCAAGTTCTTGAAATGAACCTACTTTCTTTCAATTATACTAAAGTGAGTTTACTTTGTGACTTTTTACTTTGTTACTTTTAATTTTGTTACGAGGTTGACTTGATACTTGGAATTTTACTCTTATTTTCTTTAACAATGATAACATGAGTAGTACCTATGTCTTTCTATTTTTGTAGTTATTTATTCTCTAAAATAATCACTTGACATAAGAAATGATGTTACTTTTTTATTTCGTATTATAAATTCTCTAAAATGAGTCTTATTGTTGCTCTCATAATTAAATTATTAAAGAGATTATAGTTTTCAATCCTTTTACTCTACTAATATAAATAGTAGTAATATATATGTTTTTAATCTATTTCTCTACTAGTAATATTCTATTTTCTAAGTAGTGCTTGTTTTACTCATAATGATATATTACTTGTTTTATCAAAGGTTTTGAATTAATAAGTTACTAATGAGTATTATTATTACTGGATATGGTTGAGAGTCATGATAATGAAGGTTTAATGACGGAGGTTGAGAGCTCGGACGATGATTATTGAAGAATAAGTGAGATGATTAAGGATGATCGAATGAGGAAATTATTATGTCTAGCACTTATGAGTACGTGCCCGTGTGTATGCTCGTATATGTTTGGTAAATTATGATTTAAAAGTATGTTATGTGCAAATGATATGATATATGTTCTTTTATAAAAAATTGTAAATATAATATGATATGATTGAGCAATGGCTTCCTGAGGGCACTGGTCCATTCCTGATATGGAGTACTAACTCCCCCTGTCAGAAGCAATAGCTTCCCCTGTCAGGAGCAGAGGGCTTCTCTTGTGAGAAGCAATAGCTTTCCCTGTAAGGAGCAATGGCTCCCCCTCCCCCGATAGTAGGAGACGTCCTGCCCCTCCGTTAAATGTTTAACGATCATGATGATTATGAAATATTGTTATGAATGAATGATTATGAAATGTGCTTATATATTTAAATGAGGTATAAAGTTGTTCAGAAATGATTTATTATGATACGATGTTACTTTTGTCGGAATTAGAAAATGAACTGAACGTGGTAAATGGGTGAGTTACAGGTGGAGGAAAGCATGTTAATGAAATGGGGAATTAATCCCACACGAATGAAAGTTCTGTTATGTCTAAAATCTGTACTTACCAATGGTCCTAAGTAAAGGGAATGATTCTTGCCGACACAAGTTTAAATATAATGATATTAAGTTATTTCAAAACAAATATGTATGTATGATATGTGCTCAGATGATTTTGAAAGAAAAACTGTTTACGGGCTAGAGTATTGTTACTTAGTTTTCCACTCATTTTTTTTTGGAATTTTCTACGTTTTCTGTGTTTTCTATTTTTATGGATATATACAGGTATGATGTATGATGATGACGGAGCTTAAATTAGTCAAAGGCAAAGTGATTAAAGGAATTTGTATTATTGAGGAATTACAAAACAGACCCAAGGGTTTATGTATCATGGATAATGTTCTCGAGAGATAGATTAATTATTTCTGGAAGTTGTATTATTTAGAAGGAATGTTTCTAATTAAGGAGTATGTCTATTTGTGGGCCCATAACCCACAGGATGTTATGAGACTATTTATGACTATGATTGTTTCCGCTATGTATGATGAGTTATGTATGGTCCAGTAATGCCCATTAAGGTTACGAGAAGTCGGGGCGTTACAATATGTGTCGTCCTTAATTCGGTTTAATTTTGTATAATTATGCGTTCATTAATGTGGCGGTGTGATGGTGGTGACGATGGCTAGGGTATTAGTGGTGGTGGCAGTGTAGGTGTTGTGTGGTGGTATGAATTTGTGGTTTGAAGGTAAGTATGAGTAAGGATGTAATAACATTTGAAAGTATGGATATGAAGATAATTAACATTTTCAGCTTGATTATTTTTATTTCGTCAAATAGCAATTCAGATTACTATTGACTTTTGTTACTATGAAATTTGAGTTATGTAATAAAGAGAGTGAAAAGTTGGGCTTTGAGGAAGAGTGTAAGAAAAAGAAAAAAAACAGTAGAAGAGGATGAGTCAAAGTGTAATTTTTTTTTTTTTTTTTTTTTTTTTTTGTTTTTGTTTTTGTTCCACCCGGTTCACCTTTTAGGCTATTTCGGATTCGGGGATCAGTTCTGGATGGTTAGGTTCTAGTCCCCTTTCAATTGTTGTTACGGGGGATCGAACACGCGGTCCTTTCTACCAAATGTAGTCCCAATCACCATTACTCCAACAACTAATTGGTAAAGTGTAAATATTATGATATATCGGGATTTCGGATAATATAATAAATTTTGCTTACTCAAAATAGTGTAAAGTAAAATTTGAGTATATCATATAAAAACACTTTCAAACAAAATATGAATACATAGTTCAAAAATGGATGTTGCACTAATAGTCTAATATGAACTCTTTAATTTATTTGCTTTTTTAAAAAAAAATGTTAAAATAAGCAATAATATGCACAAATCTGTTCACATGCGCTAACCCATTGACCAGGCATGGCCCAAATGCGCAGTCGGGCGGCAAAATTAAATTGCCGAGTCAATTGGACTTCATAAGACAGCCCATCTCACTCGCAATCCAAACCAACCATTTGTCTTCAATTTTTTTTGACGGGGTCTTCATATTACTTCGTAATTAATTTTTGTCTTGAATTTGCATTGTACTCGTATAAGTATAAATTTGATATGGCCGGCCAATAATTAGTGAATTGAAAATCATTTGTGCACGTATGGGAAAAGCTAAAGGTATCATGAATTCATGATTCATGAAATATTGTAATTAGTCAAGCATGCATAATGCATATTAACTAGCACCAAATTAATTTAAAATAAATATAAGTATTATGAAGTACACTTATAAGACTACCCCAGCCGGGCAAAGTCTTTAGTGTGAACAGGTTACTTGTTCCTTTAGCAATCCTTTTTATTTTTCTTCTGTCGTGTCGGGAATAGTTGAAAAAAAAATTGTTTTATGGATTTATGAACACTTTGTCCCTTGAATTCTATTTGCACTAAAAATTACAAAATATTTATTAACATTATATATATTTGATGATGACACACTAAACTTTAAAGTCAAATTGCAACAATTATTTTATTTTGAAAGAATTATATATATATATATATATATATATATATATATATATTTTAAAACATGAAGAAAATCCGATATCCTTAAAACTATATAAGGCGAAGAGATATAAAAAAAACGTCATTTTTTTTTTTTTGAATTATGGACCGTACCCTAGCTCGCTCTTAGTTTCTTGCCCTCTACCACGGTTCATGGAGAAAAAGGACACATATTAAGAAGATGCCAATTGCTAATAATTATCAATCTCAGAAACTAAACTCAAACAAATTGGAGCATAAATCAGGATCGATATTCTTGGTTAGCATGTTCCCTACTCGTGTATATAATGTTATCTCTTCTTATTTATTCATAAAACATTGTTAAATAAATATATTTATGCCCCTTAATTCAAAGTCAAATTATTTTTTCTTATATGCATATAATATACGTAGAAAGTAAAGTTCGTCCTTTTCTCAAAAAAAAAAAAAAAAAAAAATAGTAAGTAAAGTTCGTCCTTAGCATAAATTTTCTATATATTCTTGCATTGTTATATTTTTCTTACGTGATTCTAATATAAATTATTGAAGTTAGTTCAGTACAAGCATGAATGAAATCGCCTTATTCGATCTGTAATTATGCATGTGATAATACATTAATACATGTCATTATATTTATTTTTGTACTTGGGGTATTCTCAATGTATATTTTTAAATAATCAACTTTTTATAAATTTTAATGATATATCGTAATTAATCACTTAATCATAGATATTAAAAAATTAACATTAGTACATAGACAGTGTAAAAAGTTAAATCAATAAATTCATTAAAAAAATTAAAATTAGTTTCAACTATGTATATAAATTTAATTTTCTCGTATATTGATATGATATATGTACGTAGAAGGTCCGAACCATCGTCCTTGGCATGATTATTCTATTCTTGTTATAATTGTCTAACGTACTTGGACTGTCGAAGTTTGTTCATATAGTACAAGCACGAAATCACCTAACATCCTTCCTTTGTACACAATTCAATTTAATTATAATTGGATAATGTATTATTATATATGCATGTGACATTAATCACACTATTATCATGTAAATATGTAATCATGTTACTCTATCTTTGATCCACGTACTGATGAAGTACATACACGCTCAAACCGACCATGATTCTAATTATTAGAACATGAAATGAGAAGTGTTTTAATTATTTCAAACCAAACATGCATAAATTAAATGTGACGGTGCATGAAACTTAATTAAGCTTGTTGTGCCTACATCTTAAAGAGCACGTACCAAATGAAATAAGGTTGGAAATTCTTTGTCCTAACAATGTTTCTCGGCCGTGAAATAATGATCATGATTATACTAATTGTTAACCACAGTATTAAAAGCGAAATCAGCAAAAATCATACTTCAATTCTCTGTTTGAAAATAGATTATGATGCAAGACATTTACAATTTTAAGTTTAGTTAACTTGAGCGGATTGTTAATTTATTGAAGAAAAATATATAATATGAATATATTGAAGACATTCTTAGATAATATTCTTCGTAAAAATACAAAGTTGAAATATGTGATGTGTGCTTTATATAGTGAATTTAAGGGAGTTGCAACTTTCAAGTAAAACTCATCATTATTAAGATAATTACAGAGAGTGAGGGATAATTTAAGTGGTTAAAACTTCTCTCCAGATTTCATATGATCCCGAAATTGATTTTTATCACTCGTTTTTGTGGCTTTCTAAATACCGAAAAAAAATTAAGATAATTACACATTTTTTTTGCAACGACAAAGACCATATATCTTACTCAATGCAGATAAACTCATTTTTGCTTTATGTCAAAATGTAAAAGTTCATATTGTTGATTCAAATTGGATAATATAAGTTCTTATAAATTTTAAGAAATAAGTACTTTAGACACAATAATTTCAAACAAAACAAATTCAATGGTTTTATGAAAGTTTAGATTAGTTTTCCTCAAAAAAAAAAAAAAAAAAAAAAAAAAAAAAAAAAAAAAAAAAAAAAAAAAAAAGAGAGAGAGAGAGAGAGAGTTTAGATTAGTTTAACTAAAATAAATAAAACCAATATTCAACTTGTAACCGTTTATAAGGCCCATTAATGAGTACAAACAACATAATTTTGATGGTCCATTACTAAAGGATTTCTTAGTGTTTAGGCTTATTATATTATTAGATATTTAGATGTGAAAATTAAGTTTCTTTGCAAGGAAATCTAGTTGCACCGGCCTTATTTCTCACATTTTAGATCGAGTCATTTTCTTGCTACATTGCCCATTATTATTGCCCACCTAACAGTATTGTGTGAAACAACTACTTGGATATATCATATATATGCTCATACGCATGTCGATATGAGCTACAATATGTTGCATCAGTGAATTAGTCTTCGGTCTTCATTCCTTGCCAATTAATTAATTAATTTTTCGAGATGATACACAATTTACTATTACATACGAAGTACTAAGATTGTAAAAGAATAACTATATATAATCGAGAGTAGACTCTTAAATATAAATATTTTTTTTTTTTAATTTCTATACGCATAATTGAGTCAGTGTTTGATTTCTTGTTCCTATTCCTCAATTTATGTTAAGCTCTATAACTAAATATTTAAGAATTAAGAATGTAGGTTGCATTGGAGCTTTGGGTTCTTTTTGAATTGAGTAGGGATTTGTGTTAATTTAACTTAACTTGATATTATTGGAAAAATTGATTTTAATATATCCACCTTTTACTGGTTCGCTATTAATATTCCCACCTTTTGATTATTATATAATAATCCCACCTTTATAGGACATTCTCTTCTATTGGTCCTTAACCTGTTGGTAACTGGTTTTGATAGGTTAAAGTCTGATAAGGATTGAAGCTAACAATCCTTGAGTTACGGTGCATTACATAAACGATAAGCATAGGATAATTATTAGCTTGAGAAGATTATCCAATTACTTGTACATATCTTGTATTCTTGTGCATATCTTTATTTTCTTGTAGTAAGAATTGTTAGCTTCAATCCTTATCAAAGTCTACGTGTCACTTTGTGATTAGTGAAAAATATTTTTTTTTAAATAAAAAAACTTAAACCAAAAAAAAAAAAATTAAGAAAATAACTAACCTACCCCAACCCTCCGGCAGCCTCTCCCGGAGCGCCAGCTGACCCAGACCACTCCCTCGCACCTGCCAACCCAGCCTCTTCCCCCCGTGTCGACCGACCCAGCCCCTCTTACCCCTGCCGCGACCACCCATCTTTCTCTAACCCCTAACCCCGGTAGCCCTCCCCCCTCCCTTCCACCACCACCAAATGGATCGGATTTTCCGTTCTATTGTTGCTATTAATATGCAAAGGAGGCTATGCATTCAATCAAAAGAAAAGAGCAAAGAATGCAAAACAACAATCCGATCCATTTGGTGGTGGTGGTGGAAGGGAGGGAGGAATGCTGTCGAGAATTAGGATTTTGAGATCGAGATGTGGGTGGTCGCGGCGGGGGATAGGGAGAGGTGGTGGATCGGCCTGAGTGGTGGAGGAGGATGGGTCGGCCGGCGCTAGGGAAGATGTTGGGTTGACTAGCGCTCCGGGGGAAGGCTGCCAGAGGGTTGACGTGGGTTGGGGTTAACGGCTGGCCTTTTCCTTTTTTTTTTTTTTTAGATTTTTTTTTAATTTTTTGACTAATCACGTAGTGACATGTGTCACTAAAAAAAATACCCAATGTACAGGTTACCGGTCACAAACGACCAACAATAGAAAATGCCTTAAAAAAGTGGGATTATTAAATAATAATCGAAAGATGGGATTATTAACAGCGAACCGGCCAAAGGTGGGATTATTAGAATCAATTTTTCCTATATTATTTTGTTAAAACTAATTTAAATAAGTTGGAGAGAATAAAAAATAAAATGTATATTGCGACTAATTCACAACACTAGTTTAGATTATAATATCAGTGTGACATATACATTGGGTGTGAGAAGTATTAAAATAAAAGTTGAGTATAGCAAAATAAATACGGAGTTTTTTTTTTTTTTTTTTTTTTTTTTTTTTTTTTTTTTTTTTTAAGGGAGAAGGTAGTAAAGTTGGAAAACTATCATCAGATAATATATATCTGGTCCTCTTATTTGTGGGGTTTAATTTGTTAAAACTTCCATTTTATATTGGTATAGGAATATTTTCCATTGGCTTTATTCAATACAATGGACAAATGAAAGATAAATACATTGCATGCACCACGTACGTTTGCATCTGCCTAAGAGTACGCTAGGACAAATATACTTGAACACCAATAAGTCAACAAAATTTGTAGATCTAGCCAAAATTTGTAAATGTGATAATGTACGTACTTTTTTGAGATAAATACACTCATGTCTATGTCAAAAATATGATTATTATTTTAAATTTATTACGTATAATCAGTATACTATCCGGTTGTTAAATCGATCGATGAATATATACCTCTACTTTGGCATAAGTGTAGCGAAACATTATTGAATTATAAGTTAAAATTCATTAATGATATTCTTCACTTTACAATTGGCAAAAAAAAAAAAAAAAAAATCAATTAGGTGTGAGTCCAAAACTAGCCATCACACCCATTTGTACGTACTATTGATTTCTAACGTATTCACGAAGCAAAGTACGAAAAAACAGTCCATAAAAATGGTATAAGTTACATATAAAAACAACAACAATATATTTTGATTTAATGACTTTTAATTAAATTGAAATGTCAACTTCTTTATCTATCAAGCTCTCAAAAATTAAATTTCAACCCTACATTTATTTAACAAATTATCACCAACGGGAAAAAAGAGTACTACAAGTGGTGCCAAATTAAATTGCATGCATTTATTATAAGCACCAAAAATATAAGTAAAAAATTTAATCCTCACCGTTATACAACTGCAAGTGTCCTGTGACAGTATTCATTTACTCCATTGTTTTTTAACCTAGGTTTAAATTCTAGCAATGCTTTAACTACTGTCTGAAAAATTACCGATTACGTTAGTACTTAGTACTAGTAACACTAATTAATATGGGATACTCCTAATAAATTATTTATAGGATTTATTGATATAATAATGTTAAAATGTATCAGAACAATAAAACTTTAGTATAAAGTACTCAAACATGTACTAACTTTAATTTTAGTGTTTAGGTTAGATTTTATATGTATTAAATTTTCATTAGTTACTTTAATGTCATCTAGCGGTTCTAGCCTTTATTAATGTTTCATAAGTGGCTTTGTTCTTAGTTGAAAAGTTGAATTTTAATTTAGTCAAAAATGAAAAGTTAGTTGTGCTAACTTTAGCATGTTGGATGTTGTTTGATCTATATAAATTACCTTTCATAAATAATTAGTTAATTATTATAAAGTATCTTTATTTTGTACAAAAAATATCAATATATAGTTGATATTAGTCATATTCCGGTCATGCTTTTAACAAGCAATTTACACAATTAATATGAATTATTGATCAAACAAGTCAAGTGAAATAATCAACCAATGAGCATGCACCAATTATCAAATACCCTCGTACTTCTATATAACTACTGCTACAAATACAGCTACGAGTAACTAGTCGATCTATTACAACTAGCTTTGCTACAAATTTTTTTGAATTGAAATTATGGCTTCGTCAATTCTAACAACAAAATCTGGTTACATATTTCTTATATGACTCGAAACTGCCAAGATTAACCCATGGACCACGCTGCCAAGAATTTGTTGAGCCTCATGGACCACATTGCCAAGTATCTAATGAAAGAAATCACTGCTTTAGAAGCATAGAACTCAAAACTGTCAAAATTATATCAAGTTACTAAAATTAGATTAATAGAATTCTTGATTTTCTTTCAATTCAAAAAGTTGTCTATCCAATCCTATGTATTATCACTTTATCAGGTACTCCTACCTTTTTTTTTTTTACAATAGCAAATTAGGTACTCCTATTATGATATATTGTTAGTATATTGTATTTTAAATTTAAACAATCTACTTTTATTTTAGGCAAAAGAAACCTATCACCCCAATAACCCATGTCCCATAAGTGATTTATATGTGTAGTAGAGCCTACAACCCTAATTATTAATTATTACCATATTAAATCCATATAATTTTGAATTGTTTCTAGGGGTTGCACTATATAGGATATGATAATAATAATTTGGAACATCAATCATTATCTAACACTTACATATAGTATGTGCAACTTTATTTGATTATTGATCGACCTTATCATAATTTATAAAAAATAGCTTAAGCTTGGTTAAATTGGACCAAGCATGGACTAGAGACTATAATAGTCTAAAATATACACTAAGCTAAATAACCTTTCTTTTATATGTAGGGTTTCCTAATATTTCTTATACTTGTCTTAAAAACTCTTAGCAAATCGAAATCTTAATGCTTTGGACTGCACGGGTTTTACTACAGAACTGATAACAATCAACTCTTGATAAATCTTGAGTATAATAATGTCAAGTGATGAGCTTAAAATACACTCAACGTCTCAACCCATTCATATTTTTAAAATAAAAACTACTTTGTAACTCAAAACTGTAAAATTAGATTGAGCATATCAGCCGCTAAAACATAGCCTGAAATACACTAGGTCAACTCACGACAAACACAGATTTCGATACGTGACAAAGGTCCATAAGCTAATGCAATCGACTCAAAGATAAAATTTGAGTACAATAAAGCCATGAGCTTAAACTTTAAGCAACCTCTAGTTCACCTCATATTCTGTACAATTGCATGGGTGTCAGTTATCACCCTTGCAGCCTCTTTTGTTTTATTTTCTTCCCCTCTTTTTCTTCTTCAATCACTTCTTGAGTGTGATACCTTCAAATTCTTGCTAAACCTAGAATAATTATTTCCCTCTCAAACAGTTTTAATCATACATAATCTAACTTTTAATTCACTACTACGAAGTATTTAATTTTTTTTATGTTTCCTGACCCACAAACGACAAGTTATATGCAACCTTACCTTTATTTTATAATCATACTCAAATAATTATTCATTAATTTTCCCAACTTTATTGTTAAAAAGATTTTCTTGTCCCTCTTTCAACCTCACATTATTTTTCTTCTACATTTAATTTTCTTTATAATTTAATAATTTAATTTCACTAGACAAAAACCCCACCAAATCTAACTCTTCATATTCTTATTCTTCTTCTTCCATACTTCTCTGTTCCATTTTTTTAAATAATTTTTATAATTTTTTTTTTATTATTTATCTTCATTGAATTTTCTGGGTTGGTTGTTAGACACCCTTTGAAGTCAAATTTCGATATAATTTTTATTAGTCCTTCTTCTGTGGATCTCATTCACCATTTCTCTCTCTAATAGTTTTGCAGGTGAGCATTGTCAGAAAACTTAAAAACTCTGCTTCCTTTTTTCTTTTTTGGCCTAAATTTTGATTTTTTTTAATCATCATTTCTAAATTTTGGGTTTTGGGTAGATGCTAAAAATTTAGGAGAGAATTGGGTTTGATCAATGTAAATAAAGCAAGTTTTGAGGGCACCTCACTCGCTAATCCAGAGCCTCCTAGATTCCGACTAATTCAAATTCGAGCTGGGCCGGGCCCTTATTGGGAGGAAAGCTCTCCCAACAAAATGCAGAGATAGCAGTTGAGAATTGAGAGTGAAGAGCAAAGAAAGAAAATACTCACTCAAGTGGAGGTAGCTACTACTCTAGTACTTGCTAGTTCTTACAAGTTCCTTTCTTAGCTTCTTATCTTAAAGAAAAATAAAAAATAAAATTAAAGATCCCATTTTCCCTGAATTTTCTCTGTTTTTTGTAGTAAGTTATGATTTTAAATTGAATCTTTGCTGCACATTTTTCATCTAAGAGGGTAATCACTGTTTCTTTTCAGTTGACAGTTGGTGAAGGAGTATTAAAATGGTGTAATCAATGTTGACAATCTTTGAATAATTGGGTTCAATTATAAGTTGCAAATGTAAGGCTTTCTTTTTTCTTTTTCCATTTTTGTGAATTTTGGTTTTTGAAATTTAATTTACTCACTTAATTTTGTATATTTTTGGTTTGAAAAATTGGTTGGTGGGGTTGAAGAATATGCCTCAAGACAAAAGAAGATCAATTAGTTATAGATCATTTGTAACATGTGATGATCCAAAAGGTGTTGAATGTGGGGTGATTAGAAAATCAAAGATCAATAATAATTCTCAAAAAAAGGAGCAAGATAGTAGTAATAAGGTTGAAGCTGACAGAAAGCAAGGAAATCAAAACACATCTGTAGTAGTTGTTGATTCTGTTATTAAGGAAGAGAGAGATAAAAAGGAGATGGGAGTTAGGGGGATCACACGGGCTCAACTCGAAAACCCGGTATCTTTTCAGCTACTAGAGGTATCTAGAGAAACTGAGAAGTTGAATCATGTGATCAATTCTTGGTCTAGTAGTAGTGGTAGTAGTTATGACAAGTTATTGAAGAAGAAACAAAATGATAGTGTTGCCAAAGATTTGTTGAGAGGAGCTCTTGATCTTCAAGAATCCTTAGTCATGCTTGGGAAGCTGCAGGAAGCTTCGAGTTATATGTTGGGATTGTCGCGAAAGCAGAAGCAAAAACTCGATGAAGGAGCGTTTGATGTAATGGTTAGTGGGGTGAGGGGACATTCGAGGCCTGCAATGCATGTAGATGGATATCCAAGGAAATCGGTTGATGAGATGAGGAATGTTGTTAGAGATAGTCTTCTTAGGCAAAATATGATATCAAATCCTATATTTGAGGAGCATTATGATCATAGAAAGATGTCTATGGCTTCTCCTGATATGTTGCCTTCTACTAGTTCGAGTACTCAATCATCGATGGTTTATTCGAGTAATTTCGTTCCCTCTGATTCTTCTGTCTCATCATCAACCGCTTCTCGGAGGAAAAATGGAAAAGACTTGAATTTGATTGTTAGACTAATGGGGTTAGAATCATTCCCTTCAAGTCCTAGGAAACACGCTGAGAGGGAGAAATTACTGAACTTGGCAAAGCCTACATACGAAATTGATTCACCAAGGGCAAAGAGGCCTCAATTTGGTGCTCAAGAGGTGGGTTTGAAACAAAGAAGTGTTGAAGAAATACTTGAGAGATTAAAATTTAAGGGGCTTCTTAAAAATAGTTCTGTGGATGGCCTGACAATTCATTCCTCGGAGTCTGAAAATTACTCCTCGAATAATAGTTGGGTTGATGAAAGACCGCCTATTGTTGTCATGAAACCTATGCGCTATCCCTGTCTAGATCTTGACGAGCCTTTTAAAACAAAGTTTTGGGGAGAGAGAGACATGAAACCAAGATGCAGTAGAGGATCTGCTCAAGAATTTGTCAGAAATGAAGCTGTAAACTACAGTGAGAAGAATGAAGTAGCCGGAGTTGATTGTGAAGAAAAGGCCAAGTCCGTAAAGAAAGTTGCATCTGCTAAGCTTAAAGGTTCTATCAATGTGAAGCCAAAGCCTCAGAAAAAGCAAACGGAAGTCAAAAAACCAACTGAAGTTGAGAAGGTGACTCCAACTAGAAGGAAAGTTGAAGAGAAGAAAGATGCAAGATCGATTGATCAGTTGAATTCACGAGATCAAGAAAGGTTTTCCACAGCAAAGATTACAAGGCAAAAGGATGGAAAATCTATCTCCAAAAACCAGTCTTCTAATCAGCAGAACACTAGTTCCACTTCAATGTTAGATCAAAGGAAACGCAGGACATCAGAACGGAAAAAGAACAGACAACCAGCCTTAGAAGTGAGTCCCCCTAGCTGAAAACTGTAATCATTGGTCTCTTTCAG
Source organism: Chenopodium quinoa (assembly GCF_001683475.1). Classification (NCBI taxonomy): domain Eukaryota; kingdom Viridiplantae; phylum Streptophyta; class Magnoliopsida; order Caryophyllales; family Amaranthaceae; genus Chenopodium; species Chenopodium quinoa. The sequence continues at coordinate 1,235,784 of NW_018745003.1, forward strand.
TTTATAACCTGTCACAAATACGAGTAACGTGAGTTTCTTATGATGCAGCAGGAAGAAAAGAGGATTTGCAAAGGTGAAAAGAAGGAAAGCACTGTCTTCTATAAAGAGGATATTGATTCAGCAGGTGACCGCACTTCTGTTTGCCCTGCAGTCAACAGTTTTACTGGTGATAACAATGACAAAGAAAGGTGTCAAATTAAGATCAGAGGTTAGCTTACACCTTCCTTTCTAAAAGTATTAATTTGTCTTCTGATACACTCGAGTTTTTTTTTTCTCTACTTTACAATATGATCATCACTCGTAAATTAAACAAATAATGCTGTTAAAACTTTTTCTTCTGTGATAATTTATACACACAGATCCAGAGTTTACTGCTTTTTGAATTGTACTACTTCAAAACTTTGGTGATAGTTTGTGGGTGATGAAAGATCTGTGTTTATTGAGAAATCCTTTTTTAGTTTTGTTTAAATATGTTGATTGCAGATTATGATATTGACAGTCAGATTAAGCTGTTAGATACCCCAAACCTATATTCGTGTCTTCCAAATGACAAGAATGTTTCACATTATGATGACAATCAAAGCTCTTATTCTGAAATATCAGTGTCTACTAGCGAATATTGTAATGTGGATCAACTTGGTGAAACTCAGAGTACTCTTCATGAAGTTACCTTGATTACTACCCATGAAAACGGCATTGCAGTTCATCATGAAACTAATCAAGAAGGAACTAAAAGCCTCAAAAATGGCGTGGAATCAACAGATAACAAGGGCTTGAGACCGTGTCTTACTCCTAGAATGAAGCTAAAAGCTTTGCTTCTAAACAACTCATTATTTGTGAGCCATGTTGAGGAGCTTTTCAGTATCCAAGTCAATCCTGAGTCAGTTCCTTGCATGATAGATGACAATGATCAAGATTCAGAAAGTGCTCAGTTACTGATAGATTGTGCTAACGAACTTTTGGAACTTAAAAGCTCGCAGTTCCTACAAGCATGCCTGCCTCTTCTGCGCATGTTCACAGCAAAATTACGAAGTTATTTCTCCTTGGATCGGCTGTTGGAGGAAGTATGCAATGGAATTGAGAGCTTAAGACTCTATTCAAGGCCGATAAATGATGAGTTTCCCTTTGACGATCTCTATGTTATACTAGATCGAGATTTGGAGTTCAAGAGCATAACATGGGAGGTTGGTTGGAAGAGTATGTTTACTCTAAATGAAGTTGAACAAGTTATAGGAGAGGTTGATAAGTTTATCTTAGGCAATTTGATTCAGGAGGTTCTTTCAGATTTTATGCTATAGTATAGTACTACATCCTACATGTTTATTTCCTTTTTTTTTTTTTTAAAAAAAAATTTAATTTTGCAGCATTTATGAAATTTAATAGAAGGTATATGCTAGAAATTTGTAAATAAGCATCATATTGTTGATACAACAGGTGGTAGGCCAAACACAGGTGACATATTCCAGAAAAATTTCCTTCAGATGGAGAAGAAATTAAGGTTACCCCACCTAAATAATTAGTGAATGATTTCCTATACTTCATTACTTTGTTTAATGTTCTTATTTCAGGAGAAAATAGTAAACATTTCTTGGTATGAAGTTGTTGGATTTGAACATTAGTAAGCATGAAACATATGAAATTCTGTTATTCTGGTGAGATTATTGTATTACAATTACGAAAATTTGTTTTAGAAAAAAACAAAGTATTTGACATGTTCAAATTCAGAATGGAATAAGTTTTTATAAGTTCAAACAAAATAAATCGAATAAAACTATGGAGTAACTGGTTGGTTTATTAGTGTCACTGTCACATCTTTGGTGTACGGAATAGGAGCTAGGTAGATATGGCCAAAGGGAGGACAAACCAAGGCCCAATATGGTGGATGTTCTTGATTTGTGTGGTTTTAACAATTGGACTATACTTAGTTAATGGGCCTTGGCTAGTTCAATGTATGTGGGCCTATACAGTGAAACGTAATGTTAACTGCTAAGAGCCCAATTTAAGTATTAGAGGGACACAAATCCACTATGTAGCTGAAGAACTAGAATTGAGGAAAATCTTTGTTTAAAGAATTACTACACACCAATATGACAAAATTCTCAATTTTCATGTAGCTTTATTATATGATAATCTCATTCAGTACTCAAATAAATGGATATAAGCTCAAAAAAAGCGAGTGATGGCAAGTGAGTCGATTTACCTTATTAAAATGTTCATTTTATATTTTCCACTGTAACTGATTGAATCAAAAGATTGTCACACTCTAACGAACTATAGTAATAATAGTACGATTGGAAGGGAAATTCATTAAAACAAATACTAATGCCAACCTCGTGATGGGTCAATTAAGGGGGGGGGGGGGGGGAGGGGGGTGTAGGGCAGTGCTGTATAGCAGTGAAGGGAGAGGGAGGAAAGAGTGAGAAAGCATGGCTGGCTCTACTATTCCACAATTTTGAATTTGGCTCTTTTCATATCCTTGAAATGTGGTTATTATGTGTTTTAATTTTTATATAAAAAAATTATATGAAGAAAAACTATTTTGCTTGCATTTTTTTAAGTATGTTTACTTTGAATGTTGAGCCATCAAAATGTATTACAGTTGAAAATTGACTTTAAACATCACTTATTAGAGTTATTACAACTTATCCAAACTTACTACCAGTATAAGTTATATATGATATAATCTCAATTTTCTCATAAGCAGTTTTTTTAAGGTGATAAGATTGTTGATTTTTTCAAAGTTTGAAATATATGTACCCCTAATATTGCTCCAGAATACTTGATACTATTCAAAATTAGAGCTATATGTTTTGACTTAATAGTCAATATAACAAAGCAAACTATTTCCGATCCTTGACCATTATTGTGGTTGTGGTCTTGTGCATACCATCAATTAGTAACGATTTTTTATACTCTTTCCGTCTCATAATATAGTTTCTGCTTTCCTATTTTGGAGATTTAAGATGTTTCTATTTCTATTTTTGGTTAGTATGTAAAGATCATTATACCCTTATTTTTTTAACTTTATTTATTGTACTTCCTAAATTACCCTTGATTTTTTTAAAGACCTTGTACTTTTTTCCACTTTATCTCTCTAACTTTTCTCTATAATTGTACTTTTCATCTTTTTATACACTTCATTTACTTTCTCCTCTCTAACTTTTATCTGTAATGGTACTTTTCAACTTTTTTTATATACTCTATCCACTTTTACCTCTCATTTCTTAAATAACGTGAAAATATACAAACATGAACTATGTATTTAGATGGAGGGAGTACTAGGAAAAAAAAATGCAGTAATAAAATGTGATGAGTTAGAAAAAAACAGCCGCCTCCTCAAGTTGTCAGTATATCATGACAACTCAGCACATTCCAATTGAATAATTGCTCTTATTTGCTTGGTCATAACAGGTGGAGTTTGGAAGGCATAATTTCCATTTTTAAATCTTCATTTCATTATTCTTCGAAGGTTGTTATTATTTTCATCGCAATAAAATTACTCAAAATCCAGATGATAATAACCGATATTAAGCTATCATGATGTATAAACAGCTTTTATAACGTGTGTTTCAAACACACGTTAAGAAAACAAAATTGTCGAAGATGAAAAATAGGACAATCAAGAACAAAAAGGTTGTGAGTTTTTCTCCAATTCACTTAATTTATGAGGATATTTGCTAAGTCTCCCAATGTCTTTTACCGTCCTAAAAGAACGGATAATAGGGTGTTTGGTAATTGGCTTTTTGTTTGGGTTATAGCTTTGGTCAAATAGCCAAAAAAAAATATGTTTGGTTGTGGGCTTTTGGCTGCCAATAGGAGTAGCTTTTTCTATTGGTTTTGGCTTGTTAGTTCACTTTACTACTAATAAATAGCTAATAGCACAACTAATGTTGTCAAACACTTTTATAAACAACTGACTTAAACAATCAATCCATACAACTAATACTTCAAGCTGGTTAAACAAACCAAGCAAACCAGCCAAAAGTCATTCGTCGATTGCCAAACAACCCAACACCTTAGCTCATATTGTAGCTAGGTGAGTATCTAGAGGTTCTAATGACATAGTTTGTACTGATTTGTCCCCTCAAAGTATTACAACCTTAAAGCTCAAATTGACAAAGTAAAATTAACTTCCTACTCCTTTTAAAAAATGAGGTGAAGGGGCTTATTACTAACCCATAAAATCTTAATAATTACTAACGACTTGCTTGCAATCAACAAAAGTCTCTAACTACTAGCTTGACCATTAGAGCTAAATCATACGATTAGATTTTTTTTATTTTTTTTGAGGAAAAGTTATACAATTAGATTGTCTTAAGTTAATTTGTTTGTGAATTTTTTCTTAAAGACAGGAAAACGGTAATTCATAAATTTAAATTTTAAAACTAATTAAGAATATGAGGCTCCTTTAAATAACAAGCTTGTAGTTAATCATTGAGGCACAAACTAGCTATAAAAAGGAATTAGCTTGAAATCTTATGTGATATGGAAATCTAATTTGACAATTAAATTGCCATTGGAGATGCTTTTAATTAGGATTCTTAAAAAGCATCAAATACAAAGTGAATAAATAAATATATAAAATTTTGGATTGCTTGCTTTGTTTGTTCCAAACACAAGATCGGTCACCGCTTGATAGTAGAAGGGGGAGGTAAGGGAATCCTCCTATTTCCAAGCATTTGTGGTTGGTGGGGCTCAAATTAGTGACCTCCTAGTCACAAGGTGAGTTCTCCACCAACTCCATCAAGCATGCTTGGTTTGTAGTTTTATAGATGGAATATATGATATGAAAGATACATAACTTCCCTTTGATTTTTCGTTTGTTAAATTTGTCTTTTTACACAGTTTTCAGTGTATATGTTTAATCATCAATATATTCGACTATATAGTATAAAATTTTGTATAAAATTATAAGAAATTATATTTTTAAAATTATACATCAAGATAAATCTTACATTATCATAAACGATGCTTTTTCTGTGTGGCTGGCCACATCGTGTGGCCAGAGTTACTTATTCAGGGGTTACTTATTTAGGGGTTACTCAGTCGATTGAGAGTTACTTATTCTGGAGTTATTCAGTCAATTAGCGCGTTTTCTGTTTGAGAGTAATCCCTGCCCGACCGAGTAACCCCTGCTCGATCGAGCAACCCTTGAATACGTAACCCTTGACCGACCGAGTAACCCTTGACCGACCAAATAACCCCTGAAATAACCTTAAATCATCATGTGAAAATTTGTGTATATAAATCATACTTTTACCTCATATGACAAACAAAAAGAAACGAATGAAGTTTAATTTTTGTTAACAAGGCATATATTGATAATTTGATATAGATTAGGCAACATAGCCACACAAGACACAAATCAAATTTTATAAATTTGTTTTTTTTAAAAAAGAAAAGCGGCAAGAAGATTAGGAAAGAACTGACTTTGCTAATTTGAAGCACCATCTTTCCCAATTTTCTCTCTCATCAAAAAAAGCAACTGAGTCAATTCTTTGAAGAACTCCAGCTTAATTGAGGTGGGGGCAGTTGCAGAGTTCTGCACACAAATCAAAATTAGTGATGGGAGATGACAAATCTACCATGGGTAATTCCAGTAGAGAAAGAGATCGGGAACTCCTCATTCCAGTTGCTGATTCTTCCGGCAATCATGATGATTCTGCTAAACCTAGCCCTTCTGTTTCATCTTCCCATACTGGTCGAGAGGTCATTCTTTCTCTCTCCTTTTTGTCCGATCTATCTGGGTTTTTCTTCAATTTTTATGGGTTTTTCTTCAATTTTGATGGGGTTCTTTCAATTTGTTGTTTATCCTTGATGATTTTGGTATATTTGGGCTTTTTTTAGGTTTCAATTAGTGGGTTAAGCTTTTTTAAAAGTTTGAGATTGATTATTGTTGTATTTCTGCTGAATTTTATTGATTTGGGAATGTTTAGATATATGGATTTGATCATCATAATAGTGTGATATAGGAAGGATTTTATGTTTGGGAATAGATTATGATCTGGTTGTTCTTTTTTAGTTTTCTATCTTTGTGTGATTGCTTGAAATATTGAATTATTGGTCTGGTATAAGATATTATATGGGTTGAAGTAGAATTCAATAGCTCAAGGATTTGTTGATCTTCTATCCTCTCATTGCAGTGGGTATATCTTGATTTGTACTCATGGAAGCTAGTGCAATTGGTTAAATGAGCATATGGTTTTCGCGAGTGTCATTCGTTAGAGAGGCACTTAGTGTTGTACAATATAGGGGAAGTATTGTATTGGACCTATTGGTTAAAACCCGAGTTTGAATTTCGGTGCACCTTGAAGTGTGGTAATTTCATCTTCATATAGTGTCAGTTGTTAAAGCGGTACAGTGGTAAATTACGTAGGGAAATATTGGCTTAGCTCAATCCTTAGTTCAAATTTGTGTGCACCTTGAACTGTGGTGGTTTCAATATTTCGTCATCATATAGTTTTGTTTAGCTGTTCTTAACCCTCATGGTGACTTTGGTAGCTGAGCTTTGCCATTTACTTTCTTGGATTTAAATAAGAGCTACATATTGGAAATGTACTCCAATTCTTATTTCTTCCGCTATTTGACTACCATTGCCATTCATCAGAGGTATGGAGATTACTCTCTTTATCCCTCCAATTCCTTTGGCAGTGATCACTGAAGCCAAATCAGCACAGTTAGCTATTGCTTTTGATGGAGGTATATCATTGGAAATGTTTGGAGAGCAAAGGGAAGTAAAAGGATGAAGAGCATTAGAGAATATATTTTTTTTTTTCAAAGTTGATAATGATTTTGTTGAAGGGTGTTCCTTTTTAGTTTCCTGTCTCTGTGTTTAAGACATATTACACAAGGGATACATATAGAAAGTAATTACAAGGTGCCTAGACTCTATCTAATAGCTTAAGTTATTGGTATTAATGAACTCTAGCTCACTTATAGCCATCTTTCCCAACTCTAATAAAGCCTAATTGTTTCAAATTTAGAACTTTGGTTTTTGCTTAGAAATATTGTTGTATAACAACTGTAAGTCTGTAATTGATGGGTTTTGAGAGTAGAAAAAGTCTTTTGGTTCCTCACAGTCATGGTAATGCATGTCTCAGACTTACATATACACACCAGGAGATCAACGATGACCACGACTTTTGTCTATATTTTAAAAAGAAAAAAAAGGATGGCTATGACCTAGTACTTGGTGTTGGAAGTTGTTTATTGTTGTAAGCTTGAGTGACAAGCATTTGGTGGTTTCATGTTGAGTTGTAATATTTGGGATAAGGTGACTGTAGGAAATAGTGAGTTACTCTCTAGTACAGAAGGTGCTGCTTTAATTGCATTGTGATAATATCACTAATTTATTAATTACTTCATAGTAGAATGTTTTGGTTTCTGGGGTTAAGTTTATCACAGGTCTGTCTTCCCTTAATGATAATGAAGTAGCTATTGGACTTGGTGAATAGAATTGGTCTGCTGATGTAACCATTTTACCTTTTTGTTGCCTTCTGTTTGATTCAATATGGTCACCTGATCTTCTTTTGATCTTGTATAATTGATACCGTTTGTATTTTAACTCCACAGACTTTTTCTAAAATAATCAGAAGTTGGGCTTCAAAGAAGTTTATGACTGGATGGTAAGTTATGTTTTGCTTTGTCTCAATACTACTTGTATACTCTGCTGGAGTGAAGTTGCCAAAGTCTATTCCTTGTTCTATCTTTTATTTTAGATTTTTTTTTTAGTTATAACCGACTTAATATTATATAACTCAACACCAAGACTATTCTTATGACAAAACCTCTATTTCTTGATGGATACCTATAGCTTTTAGGTTCATGGCTACTTTCCAAGCCTTTATTCTTGATTATGCTCTGTTTACCATGTCATTGGTATATATATTCCACTCCTATTAGTTTGTAAAGGTTAAGAAATGGAGTTATATTGATCTTGTGCGATTTGAGAGTTGAAAATGAAGGTGCTTTGTACAAATATTAAAAGACAGATACATTGGTTTAGGACTCAGGAACTTCATGCTTCTGAAACCTTGGGAGAGTTAAAAGTGTCTGCTTTAACATAGATTGATATCTGAGAGAAGAGACAGAGACATAGGACTTACTAAGTTACTAGAATGTTCTGTACTAGAAAATTCTGAAGAATATTGAATAAGAGGCTTCTGTAGACTGTTGTAACATCTCGAGAGAAAAAATTATGTTGGGCTTTCAACATATAATTATTGGAGCAAATAAGCCCATGTCATTATATATGTGGACTTATGCTGCCTGTATTCGACAAGTGTTTGTGCATTATGGTTTCTTTTTCTTGTTAATTATGAGCCATGCACTTGAGCACTAGACTGTCAAACTATGCCTTGTCTATAGCAGGACCTGTTACATTATGTTGTTTAATTATAAATTTTAAATAGGTATGATAGTTACTGAAACAGCTGTTTGATTCTAGTTTACTTGGATAAATATCACTTTAGAGTATATGTATTTTTAGTTAGTTGAACATGTATTGATCCCTTCTTCTTGACATCGTAAAGACTTCAAGTACTGATGCTATTACTTATTTTCTGATTTGCAGTGTCATCCTGTTTCCAATAGCTGTCACTTTCTACGTAACCTGGTGGTTCATACATTTTGTGGATGGGTTTTTCTCTCCTATCTATGCTCAACTTGGAATTGATATTTTTGGTAAGCTTTTATGCTTGTTTAGCGCTGCTCCCTTGTCTTAATTGATGGGAACTGCAAAGTTATAGTAACCAGCTGGCTTTTGTTTCCCATTCAATCTATTTTTTTGTGGAGCAAAATTGAAATTGAGTCTTTGGCAAATGATTATCTTGCTGAAGGATTGACTCTGCATTAAGGAGTGGAATGCAAGATTTATTTATTACTTCCTCCGTTTTTTTTAGTTGACATCTTTCTATTATCGCGCTTGCCAACGCATGTTTTTCACGATTAATATCTCTAATTATCAACATTGTAAAATTATAAAAAGTGGATATTAGTAAAATATACATCGCGATGATTCAAACAAGATCCTACATAACTATGTTTTATCGTATCTTTATCTATCTATAAATCAAAAAAGCGAGTCAAAGTGTAGTGTGTGAATAGTGTAAAAGTCAAACAGTGACAAGTAAAAAAACCGGAGGAGGTATTAATTAGTGTAATTAGTCACTTATCTCATCACCTTATTATTTATACTGAGCTTGATTAAAAAAAATAAATTAAAACTGTATTTTACTGAGTTAAGCTGACTTTGTTTATGATAAGTGATTCACTGCTATATTTGTTCTTTGAAGTTACTAATCTTATTGATTGAGATTTATTTTTAATTATTGAAAAAACTTTTTGAATATCATTTTTTAATGGAGGAAAGAACAGGGCCTTACCCTTCACTTTGCCCTCTATTATGCTTTCTTGCCATGATGAGTTTCTACTCCAACTGCTCAAGTGATGTCTTAAGTCTGTGTTTTTGCATATCATGTATATGCTTGAAATGATGTATATTTCAGGTAATGATAATGACATAAAATTTGAATATATGAATATGAATAGGGTACCATCTGTAGTTCTATATTTCTACTGTCCAAATAATCTGTGGTAAATTTTGTGATTTGATTAATTTAATACTGCATTTGATCACTACAATGCTTTCAGAAACACCTTTAACATCCCCTGACGTGTATATTAATTTATATTCATAAAGTAGATAAACAATTATGTACAGATTACATACACAATAAGATTTTATTTCAAAACAACCCACCAGATTTTTCACTGCTCAATTAAAGACGTTTTTTTTTTTTTCTTAAAAAAGTGGTCATTGAGTATTTGACTACTTCACTACTTTGATGTGTTCATTCTTGAAACGCTCATTCGCTAGCTACGCATGTACTTTGATTCGTGATGAATCCTATTCTTTGGATTGTGTTGAATCTGTTGATCTAATGGCTCTCGTTCTTTCCTACTAGGTACATTTTCGTTTATACCTTAGCACATGATCCAAAATCTTACTTTCTCAATGCACGTATGCATATTCTTATTGGATTGTGTATAAATGCTCATTTACTTACATGAACATGCCTATTCCACTGCTTCAAAGTGCTCATTTCACAACTTCCGGACATACGTTACCCACTAATCCATGATAGAAAATTACCTAGTATATTTCTTGGATAGTATTGATCCAGTGGTTTGTGTTCCTTCTTACTTTAATCGTTAAAGCTTTCTTATTACATGGTACAATATCCCTCTATCTACCTCTGATGTTTGAAAAATGGGTAAGTTTTATTGATTAAAGCCACAGTTGCCTCGTCACAATAGTTTCATAACTATCAGAAGTCAAGTTTAGTCACTTGCCACAATTCCTCTGTGGTCCTGTATACATTTTTCATTTGAATTTAACATATAATCAAATCGTTTGTTTACCCTAGTTTTTTTTCCTAGTTTATCTTTCTCTTTTTAAAAACTTTATTTGATTTTGTGGAAGTCTGTTTCAGAAGCCTCAGAGTAAAGGCTGCAGAATTCCTTGTATAATGAGTACATTACCAGGAGGTATATTTAGTGAAGTTTGTTGGTCACTACTATATGGTGGATTTTGTTACCTTTGCATCATAAGATAATGCTATCACTATATGCCTTCTGGATTGATTGATGCTGCAGTTTTATTTTGTGGTTTGATATCAATTGGCTTCTTAGCATTACAGTGTCATTCATGAGTTTAAAGGTTGTTTGGGAACTCATGGTCAGATCAAGTACTCGAATATTAATATACTTTTCTTTCTGTTTTACTTCTTTTTCTTCTTACTAGGCCTGGGATTCATAACTTCAATAGCATTCATATTCTTGGTGGGTGTGTTCATGTCTTCATGGTTGGGAGCATCTGTTTTAGGCCTTGGTGAGTGGTTTATTAAGAGGATGCCTTTTGTTCGTCACATCTACAATGCCTCAAAGCAAATTAGTTCCGCAATATCACCAGGTACACTGCCTTTCTTTTTTCTTTTTTTTTTTTTTGTTTGTGAATAACTTGCTCATTTGTGTATGATTATATCCGTAAGCACACTGATGAATATTCTTGACTTTATACAGACCAAAACACACAGGCCTTCAAAGAAGTTGCCATCATTAGACATCCGAGAATTGGAGAATATGCTTTTGGGTTCATCACATCATCTGTTACTCTGCAGGTACACACGTTAAAATAAGGAGCTCGTTGCATTAATTATGTCTCTCTTTTCCACTCGCAATGTTCTCTTTGTATTCTTATCTCTTTTTCTTGAGAGAGTGAGTTCTACAGATTGTGCCCAAAGACCAAGCCTTTTGAAATCTGAATGATGGAGCCTGTTTGATAGTGATGTTAACTGATAGAGACGTATGTGTTAGTGTAAAGTTGCCTTCTTGTGGATATGAATGATTAAATGACATACATGCTACTGTATATGTTTAACGTGTCACATCCTTGGACTTACTTTAGAATTAAGGGTCAAAGCATAGCTAGATGTGAGCCAGGCATTGATGCTTGGGAAGAACTCCCTTTTTCTTCCGGTAGCACATTCCACTGCATAGTGATTGAGAATCAGATTGAAGATGGGGAAGAATGTATAGGGATGATGTTGAAGCAGATTGTTTGGTTCTTTTTCTGAAGACAAGATAAATACTCCGTACTTGACTACTACTCTCTCCAATCCTTTTTGTTCTTCCCATCTGAATTTCTTTTGTGAGACAAAATAAGTTAAAGTTGGGAAGAACAAAAAGGATCAGAGGGAGTACGAATCAATATTAATCTGCATATTGATGTTAAATTGCCATGCCATCTGTTGTAATTATAATCCTATATGAAAAAGTAAATGGTTTTAATTGTGCTGGATTATTGCCAAATGATTCATGCTGATATATGGTTTCACTTCATGTATATTATATGGCAGAATTATTCTGGGGAAGAGGATTTATGCTGTGTCTATGTTCCCACCAACCATCTGTACATTGGTGATATCTTTCTGGTCAACTCAAGGGATGTAATCAGACCAAACCTATCAGTTCGAGAAGGAATTGGTGAGTGCTTTTGCATAATTTCCTGTCTTAGCTTTTCTGAAGATAATCTGCTGAAGTGAACGGTAGCATAGCAATAGGGATGAATTAGCAGAATGACCTATATTAGTTCTGTTATGCCGTGAAATGGAATTCCAATACCTTTCACTTTGTATTTACTCTTACTCCATACACCATCTAATTTTTAAAAATTTTGTAATTAAGGTTTGTAACTTCCCGAGTTCCCATATACACCCTTAATGATACCTATAACAAGTTAATCGTATAAAAAAACTACATTGGTATGGCTGAGACTTAAAAAAATGATGAAGGATACTTGAAAATGTTGAGAGATATCAAAAATTATTAACTGAGTAACATGACCATGACCCCCAATAACTTGTGGCTTATCATTTTAAGGACAGAGTATCATTTGAAATTTATTCGAGTATCAAATTAAACAATCATGTCCCATAATCCTCAAAGCAATATGATTTTATGTTTGAACTTCAATCTATGAGTCACTCTAATGACGTGTTCTTTACGTTCTGTTCTTGCAGAAATTGTAGTGTCTGGTGGCATGTCTATGCCGCAGATCCTTTCAACATTGGATACACATATAGGCCATATCGACAGAGTAAGATCCAACAGAAGCTGAGACTGATGGTATTGTTTAGGTTATAGATTGTCTGTTAAGTAGATAGTTAACCAGAAAGTCTCAATGTATGGGAAAGTACTATGCAATGCAATGCAACCTGTTTATATTCATCTTTCGGAAGACCAATTATTAGTGTTAAATTATTTTTGAAGTTGTGTTTGGTTTTCTTTTTTTTTTTTTTTTGGGAATACGATACGTTATCTATTTTTTGTACAATGTAGATGTAGAGCGTTGCCAAAACCAGAAGCACGATGTTACCTGACTATAGGATTCTGTTTCTGTTCAAGCTTAACTTCTATGTTTTCTGTTTGTATGTTGGTAACTTGCTCAGGCAACACAACATTGTAACGATTCTATTTAGATTGATCCTTCCGAAGATGGTACGCAGTGTATCTTACTAATGTTACTATTTACTCACGAAGAGGGAGTATGTTGTTACTTTTGTATAAAACTCCTATTTAATCAAAATTTTCCAAGATTAAGAAGCATATGTAGAAATTTTTATAATTGTGGATGTCAACTCCTTTATACTAAAAAATTTCCCTTTTACATCGTATCCTTGTAGCTCCTTTATACTAAAAAATGAAAGAAATATTGAGGATGATTCAGAATTATGTTCTCTTTCTTTTCCTCTCAAGGATGGTTTTACTAGAAAGTATATTAGAAAATAGTGAATCATGAAGTTTGCTTCAAAGTTATAAGGAATAATTAAGACATAAAGGAAACGACTTAAATCTCGATCTTTACTTTCACAAACGCATCATGTTTGGGTTGTCATTCTTTAATATTTTCTCAATTTTGCATACTTAACAAGGCTAAATTGATTAGGACTATTCCATTAAATTATTCTTGAGAGGAAAATAATGAGGATTTAATTTTGAATTACCCCTAAAAAGAAAGAAAATTATGGTTATTTCTTTCAATTCTTTGGAGGAAAGAGAGTTGCAAGGAAAGTGATGTAAAAAGGAATGTGATCTCAGGTCTTGAAGATTTCAACTAAGTTAGTTAACATCCATAATTATGGAAATTCTAAATTTCCTCTTTTTATTGGTGCAAAGTGCAAACATTTTAATAGTGACAGGGAGTGAGATAAAGAGATAAGTTGCTCATTTTAAGTAAACTTAAAATTTAAAAAAAAAAAAAAAAAAAAAAAAAAAAAGTGTTTTGTCACTTATATTTTCCATTTATCATAGATTGTAATCGATAATTTTGATCTTGTGTTGCACCAATAAATAATAATTAACCAAGCGCACATTAATGTTGTTTTGAATCAAATATGTGTGTGTAACATGTATGTTCCATTTTTACACAAACAAAGCTAGCAGGTCAAAATTTTTCTCTCTCAAAAATTTGAGTCGGTGCCTAGGTTTCTAGGGTTTTTCTATGTTCTTGAAGTTCTTTAACTATATTCCTTCCTTTTTCCAACAATCGTGTCCCTTTCTTCTTGGTTTACAATTAATTGTGAGCCAAGCAACCGTTTTTACCAACCACTTAATCCTTTTAAGGATTTTAATCTGCAAATTTCTCTTTTTCAAGCTTCTACGTAGTGCACAAGGCCTTGTTCTTCACTTACCCCACTGTTCTAAGCTTACTCAACTTTTTTGTTACCCTTGAACAACATGTGGAGGGCATGCAATTAAGCTTAGTATTTCTTACTCTTTGAGGATTTACTTTGGTTTTTTTACAATCCAACGAATTAAGCTTTCTTTCTTTATTCCATTTTCTCAAAGTTCTTTGTTCTTGTTCCTTTCTTTAACTCTTCTCCTTTAATACTGTCCTTTGTTGCCCCTTTATAATGGCTCATTTCAATCATTGGACCGTGTATCGAATGGGGGTGTATTTAAATCAACCTTTGGAGAATTTTGTTACTAATATTGATTGGAACAAAGCTGTTATTGGGCGTTTCTTTGGGTCCAATCCTCCACGCCGCACGATTGTTCAACAGATGGTCGACACTCAATGGCTCACACGAGGTAATATTGTTGTTCATCGTACTGGTAGTTACTTTATTTTTGCATGCTCAAACTTGGCAGACGTAGCATGGGCGGAGCTAGAAGGGGACATGTGGGGACACTTGTCCCCCCATTTTCAAAAAAAAAAATTAAAAAAAAAAAATTTAAAAAAAAAAATGCAATTACAGTGCTCTGTTGCGACATTTGCCAGCCAAACCCTAAGTTTTTCAATTTTCAATTTCTCTCTCTTCGATTCGCCCTCGCCTGTCGCCTAGCCGGCTCGCCGTGACGCCGTCCACCGTTCGCCGGCAGTTCGCAGCAGTGACGAGGTTCAACAGCCGCCCTTGAGCCTTCGTCCTTCGTGACTTCGTGTCTTCGTGACTTCGTCATATGCATAAGCATAACACATTTGCTGTAAATCTGGATTTCAATGGAGGTATGAATCAATGAATGTATGATTAATTGAATAATTGATTACTTGTTTTGTTGTTTAAATGTTTAATTGTTTAAATTTACAGTAAATCTGAAATTCTGAATTTCATATTTTTATTACTTGTTTAAATGTTTAATTGTTTAATTGTTTATATTTTTATTGTGAATTTGTCATTTGTGGCCTTGTGGGTATTGATTATTGAATAATTTGAATTGATAAATGATTATTGATTTATATTTGTTTGATTGTTTCCCCTGTTAGAGTTTTTGGTTGTTTTTGTGAAATGTGAATTTAAATTATTAATTATTGTAAATTATTGAAATGTGTAGTTGAATTAGAAATTTAAAATCTTAGCCTCTTAGGTTTTGTTATTATGTAATGATGTGGATTGTGGTCTTGTGGAAATTGATATATAATTTTCGATTTAATTAGGAAATGTCAAACGATTCACCAAATTCAAACAAATCAAAGGCAACTAAACAACCCGATCTTCGACAATTCTTGTTTAAAAGAACGAAACTCAATGAAAATGAGTCCAATAACTCACCTTCATTTAGCTCCCCTCAAAGTCAAGAAAATAGTATGGAAATGGGTGGTTCAAGTAATAGTAATGTACCATTAGAGGAAGATTCGGTGTACGATGTTGAACTTCTTCCTCATGATCCGGGAAAAAGAATAAACATTATGGCAACGACAATTCATTTGCTTATCAAGTTGATGTTGATTCTTCCCGTTGCCACGGCAAGTGTTGAAAGAGTGTTTTCTGCAATGACATGTGTCAAAAACAAGTTGCGAAATAGCATGGGTGATCAACTTATGAATGATTGTTTGGTCACTTTTATTGAGAAGGATGTCTTCTTACGAGTTTCCGACGAAAAGATTATTGATCGATTTCAAAGTATGAAGACTCGAAGAATGAACTTGTAATTTTAATGTAATGTTTATGTAATTTTTTTCATCATTTTGAATTGTATGACTAAGTATATATTTGTATTTTGAAATTTTAATATTAAGTATTAACCAATTTGTGTGTGAGTTTTTTTTTTTGTTTTTTTTTTTTGTTAAGCTTTTTGTAAGTTAAGCATTTTGTCCCCCCAAGTTGAAAATCCTGGCTCCGCCACTGAGACGTAGAGGCCTTACTTGAGCAACACACCTTCGTTTTGGATGGTAGAATTTGCAATGTTTGTAGGTGTAATCGTTATACTGTTCCTGTTTCTGTTAATTTCGATATGACTAGGCTATGGATTCGTGTTTACAGCCTTCCTCTAGGGTATCTTGATCTGGAGTGGGCTGTCAAAACCTTAGAACTTGTAGGGTTGGTTGAAACACTCGAATATGATGGGGATGGGCTGTCGGAGGAGCCGGAGTTTCGTGGCCAGGTTATGGTGGACCCAGGGGCGGATCTAGGGGGTTCAAGGGGGTTCATTGAACCCACAGACTTTTTGGAAAAAAATTATAAATTTTAATTTTTTTTTTTAAAAAAAAAGGTTTAAAAGAAATTTTTGTGAGAATAATTATCACACGGGTAAGTTTGGTGCATTGGTAATTCTCAGAATAATAGAGTAGCGCGCCCCTTTAATATATTAGGTCTTAGGTTCGACTCTTACTGCCCTCTTTTTTTTGTACTTTTTTTTTTTTTTCTTTTACTCCTTACATTCACATTTCAATATTTCATATTTCAAAAATCAAACATCAGACATTTTTCCCCAAATTCCCAAACACCAAAACCCTAACCTTGCTTGACACCCTATGACCCTAGCCAGTAGCCACTAGCCGCCGCGGCACCGCACACCGAGACACTGACCGGCGACCACCTCACGTCCACACGAAGTGACGGAGACACGGACGAGTGGACGAGGGACGACTCACGACTGTTCTGTCTTCTACTCTTCTGAGTTCAGATTTCAAGTTCTTCTAGTTCTACAATTGTGAGTCCTCTTAATCTCTTATTCCTCTACTAGTCTACTCCTATTAATTCTTAATCTTGGTTTGCTTGTTTTATTTTTTAAATTGGTTTATGGTTTTGATATATTGTTGAATTCTTGAATTGTTGAGAAATTGAATTGTAGAAAGTTAGAAGTTAGAAACTTAGAATTATAAATTTTTACTTGTTTTGTTAATTGAAATTTGATAATTAGAAGAAGTTTATATTGTCAAATTTGTGTTTATTGGGGACTTGTGATTTAAATTGATAATTAATTGTGTATTTTGTGTATTATTGTAGATTGTAGAGCTTTTGTTACTATGATTATAATTGATGATTAACTAGAAGAAGTTTTTTTTTTTTATTGTGTAATCCATCCATTTGTAATAAAAAATTGAATTTATGTATTGAATTTTTAATCAATATATGATCATCGTTTTTTTTTTAAGATTTCGAACCCACAGTTCGGAAATCCTGGATACGCCACTGGACCTTTCCAAACCTTTAATACCTGGGTGTTTTGTTTCTGGTGAATTTGCTCCTATATGGATTTATTTTAGATATGAAGGAGTGTTTAAGTTTTGTAAGAAGTGTGGGTGTATCGGTCATTATACGGAAATTTGCGAGTGCTCAGATTATGTGGCTGCTCGGAGAATTCATGCTCGAATGGAGACCTTTGAATCTCAAGGGATGACTGTGATTTATGCTCCAAGTAATAGACCCTTATATACGAATATGGTGGAAGGAACTCAAGAAAATTTCAGAACTCGTAACACAAGAGTCAACCATGTTGTTTTGGCGCAAGACTATGAGTATAATGATGATAGTTCCGGTAATGGTGGTGATGATAATTTGGATAATGATAATGATGGTTTTAATAATGATGCTGATAATGATGCTAATCCGAATGATAATGATGAGAATTTTGATGATAATAATGACGAGAATCATGATGATAATGATGACGACCAGGAACCTCCGGATAATGATGACAATGGTGATGATAATCTGGACTCTGATGATGGGAATGAGCCTGATAATTCGGATTTTGATTCACCAGGGCCAGGGCCAGGGGGTAACAATTTGCCTAATGGTCATGTGAATGTGGATGATCCTAATGAGGATAATAGCGACAACATTGAGCCCGATTTTATTCCTATTAATGGCGTCTATCAAAATGGTTGCATTACACACGCTCAAGGTGTAATCACGCCTTCTATTTCTGAAGGCTCTGCTTCTGGCAGGGCTCGGACTCTTTCACGTCTTGTGAGACGGATCCCACCACTTCGGGAGTCGTATCATAACCCGTTGTCCTTTAGGTTTATTAAGGAAAATAGGGCTGCTGTTATTATTGAAGAGAATAGAGCTGCTAATATTGAGCAAAACAGGGTTTTTGTGGTGATCCGTATGCTCAATTTACTTCACTTCGCTCTAATTCCAACTTTGGTGGAGGTTTTTGTATGTCGGCTGCATTGGAGGAGAGTTTCTTAACCGACACCTCGGAGACCATCTCTAATGATTTACCTCCAATTTCCGAGGCGTCTGATTCTTCGTCTCCAATGGATACTGAGGTAGAGTCTCAATTTGTGACACTTTCTACAATTGATGAAGATACCTGGTGTGCTTATGCGGCAGGTTCTGCCTCGTCTTTTGGGCTGCACACGAAAGCCGCAACTACTTGGCTGCATTCTAGGGCTGCTACTGCTGCACATTTAAAGCGTCATTCTCCACCTAGTGACTTGGTCAGGCCTAGGAAACGTAGTAGGCAGACTCCCTTCAACAGTTGTAGGTCTAATGATCAATTACCTTTCTTTGGGTATGCAGGTTCATGTTGGTCTCAAAAGCATCGTCAGAAAATTAGGAACCTGAATTTATACAGTAAAGGTGCCTACTCCTTTTTCCCATCTCCACCTCGACGATCTTTCCCACAGGAGAAATGTTACTCTGATATATCGACAGTTGCAGACTTGGGGTCCCATGGTGCTTCTTTTCATGGTTTTTTGAATGCTGAATTTAATAAAGTAAATAAGCCTCATACTCAAAGCAAAAGAAACCGCACAGATTGTTGGGTTACTTCTACTCTTAAATTCCAAAAGGTGGATACTCTGCCTTCTACTTTAGGTTCACGCACCTGCTTGTAAGGGAGTGCACGTTCTGGTACTTCAGCTTCTGGTTTCTCAAGCGACCTTGGTTCGGCGGCTGGCCCTTCACAACCTCCTTAGGTTTTATGAAGATTACGACTTGGAATTGTTAGGGACTAAATGACCAAGCTTCTCCTAAGCTTACCTATGTTTTTTGGTTATTACACTATTTTGCTCCTAACTTTTTATTTCTATGTGAAACTAAAGTTTCCGTTTCAGTTGTGACTAGCTTACTTAGTAGTTCTAGTCCTACGTCGGTTTTTAGGGTTGATTCGGTAGGAACTAGCGGCGGTTTAGTGGTTTTTGGTTATGGTTTGGAAGATGTTTCTTGCGTTTTTGTTGTTCAAATGTTGTACTCTGTAATATAAAACTTACTAATGGAAATAGTAAATGTGTGATGTTTGTTTATGGTGCTCCTGTTGTAGAAGATAGACCTCAAGTTTGGGGTTTAGTTCTTGATTTACTTGCTATAGCTCCTAATTGTTTGATTATTGAAGATATTAATCAAATAGAGCACCATTACGATAGATTGGGTGGGTCAAATGTCATTAAGGGTTGGGATTCCTTTATTGATTTTAGACTTAAATCTAGTTTACTTGCTACACCTTTAAAGGACCTCCCTATACTTGGACGAATAATAGGGATGCTGATTAACTCATTTTACAGCGTCTGGATCGGGCTTATATGACCTCTAATTGGTTTCATAACTATCCAGATAGTCGGTTACTCAATCAACCGATTCTCATCTCTGATCATGCTGCTATTTTCTTTGATGACTCTCCATTTATGCAACAGTCAAATCATCTTTATCAACTGGACAACTGGTGTCTAGATTATCAGGATATACATGACTTTGTCCTTACTACTTGGCAAAGACACATCTCTGGCTCACCAATGTTCATTCTCTCAAAGAATCTACAACACGTCAAGTCCCTAGTTAGGAATTGGTGTCTCAACAATAAGAAGTTTTGGGGCGTTGATTGGAAAAAAAATTCGAGGGATCTTTCCAATGAGGGAGAGTTAATCCAGTCGATTACTACTGCCTCTCACTATATGACCAATATAGTAACATCAAAGGACAGTATTTTACTGCAGCTGCAATTTTGGAGCCAACACTGCAAGAAAAATTTGGATACTTAAAGGTGATTGCCCGTCCAAATTGCTGTTCTCAAAGGTCAAAAGTCGACAGAAGAAGAATGAAATAAGTTCCTTACTTGATGACCAAAGGGTTCTCCAGCATGGCCAGACGGATGTTCAACGTGTTGTTGTGCAATCTCTAAAGAAAACCTTTAAAAGTGAATGCATGCCTCTTTATGATCCGGAAATTGACACTATTCTGCGTGAATTAGATCTCCCTCGATTCAATTCCTCTCAACTCGCTAATTTGGAACGTTCCTTCTCTGCTTCTGAGATTCGAATTGCAATGTTTTCTTTAGGGAACTATAAGTCTCCGGGTCCAGACGGAATTACAGTCGAATTTTTCAAATCTCACTGGGACGTTGTGGGAGAGTCCCTCCTTGTTATGATTCCTAAGAATGGTACCCCGACAGAGATGGGGCATTTACGACCGATTAGTCTTTGTAACACAGTGTATAAGTGCGCTTCTAAGCGCCAGGTGGCCAGATTGTGTCAGTATCTTCCTCTTCTCATCTCAGATTCTCAGCACGCCTTTGTACAAGGACGCGTTATGACGGATAATATTTAGTTGAGCCATGAATTAATGGAGAAAATCAATTGTTCTAAAACTGGCTCTGATTGGCTTGCTTCGATCAAAATTGATATGAGTAAAGTGTATGACAGAGTTCACTGGAGTTTTCTTTTGCAGGTCTTAAAAGCCTACGGGTTTCCGGAACGATGGCTACAGATGATCCAACAATGCCTCGCCACGGTTTCTTACAAATCCTTGATCAATGGTACTACATCGGACACCTTTAAACCACAATGTGTCTTCGTCAGGGAGATCCCATCTCTCCGTATCTTTTCCTATTTTGCATGGATATTTTCTCTCGTATGTTGCATGTGGGACAAGATTTGAAGCTATTTCAAGGAATCAAGCTATCCAGAACAAGTCCTAGTATCTTGCATTTATTCTTTGCAGATGACGCACTCATCTTTTTACGGGCAACGTCTGCTTCTTGTACTAATATCATGCAGATCATTTAACGGTTTATTAAGATTTCAAGAGAAGAGATAAACTTGTCAAAATCCTTGATTAAGTTTAGCCCAAATATCTGTACCTCTACTTAGGAAAGCTTCAAATCAATATTACAAATGAAACATGTTCAGGTGTTCAATCTGGGGGCTCCAATCGATTTCGTCGGCAAAAAGAAAGGCCACTTCCAATTCACCATCAACAAAATTATAGGAAGAATTAATTGTTTAAATGCTATCCGGCTTTCTCAATCGCAGAAGTTAATTTTTATTTACTCTATCCTTGTAGCTATGGCTTCCCATGTTCTTGCTTGCTATGAGTTACCTGCCTCTCTTCTTAGGCCACCAATCCACCACCATAACACCACCTCGAAAACCCATTTGCCACCTAAACTGCAACCATGCCATGGCCATCCTCACCCCCACCCACCACGAAACACTCCAACCACCCTGAAAAATCTCATTGAGCCTCGAAAACACCACCTAGCTTAGCCCTGAAAAACACCACATTAAGCCACGAAAAACACCACCCAGCCCTAAAAAACACCACCCCATGCCACGAAAAACACCACCTAACCCCGAAAAATACCACTTAGCCCCGATACTCAACCCTAGCCCTGAAAGCCTCTACCCCCAGCCCCGAAATACCCCACTTAGCTGTGAATTGAAAACTCAACCCTTAGCCCCAAAATACTCCACCACAGCCTCGAAAACTCCACCCACAGCCCCGAAAAAACCCCTCCCGACCCTGAAAACTCAACCCTCAGCCCCGAAATACTCCACCACAGCCGCGAAAACTCCACCCACAACCCCAAAAAACTCCTCCCCCCCTGAAAACTCAACCCTTAACCCTGAAACATCCACCCCAGCTCCGAAAAACCCCACCTAGGTGGCTAGCCCTAAAAAATCCAATCACAGGCCTGAAAACACATTAACCACCCCTTAGAACTCCTCTCTCGTCGCCATTTCTCCGCTGATGCCGATAACTGATTTTTCCCTTTTTCTAGGGTTTGATTTAGATCTATTGTTGTTAATTTTTTGTTTAATTGATTGGATTGTTTTTGGGTGGTTGCAAGAGGGTTGCAGCGAGGGTGGAGATGGCAGCTTGCGAAAGGGTTCCAGGGTTGTAGCGAGGGAGGAGATGGCAGCTTGCGAGAGGGTTTCAGCGAAGAAGGAGATGGCGGATGACGAAGCCGTCGTGGAAGGGGAAAGCGGGTGGGAATGGGGCTGCCAGGGTAGGGAAAGCAGAGTAGGGAAGAAGATAATTTTTATTTAATTTTTCATATTAAAAAAAAAGATAAACCAATAAAAATTTGACACATGGCAGGCAACCTAATAAAATCGGTCAAGGATTGTTAGTGGAAGATCCATGTTAAAGGTGGGATTGTTTAGTGAAGACTTACTAAAGGTGGGATTATTAGTTTCCATTTTTTTTTTTTTGGTATTTGAGCAAAATCTTTAATTGGGTTTTTTCTGTTTCAAAATTTTTCCCATTTTCTGTAATTAATTTTAATATGCGTGTTCTAAAGTGAGATTTCTAACAAAGTAATTTCAATTTTTTTTTTTAAAATTTGGAATTATATATTCCCCTTGATTCAATATGAACTTTGGGGAAAGCAGAGTAGGGAAGAAGGGAATTTTAATTTTTAATATAAAAAAAAAAAAAATAAACCAATAAAAATTTGAATCATGGCAGGAAACCTAATAAAAGGTCAAGGATTGTTAGTGGAAGATCCATGTTAAAGGTGGGATTGTTTCTGAAATTTCAAAAGGTGGGATTGTTTATGGAAGACCTATTAAAGGTGGGATTATTAATTTCCATTTTCCCTTCTTTTTTATTTTTTATTTTTTTTATTTTTTGGTTTTTGAGCAAAATCTTTAACTGGGTTTTTTCTGTTTCAAAATTTTTCCCATTTGCTGTAATTAATTTTAATTTGCGTGTTCTAAAGTGAAATTTCTAACAAAGTAAATTCATTTTTTTTTTTTAATTTGGAATTATATATTCCCCTTGATTCAATAAGAACTTTGGGAATTTTATTCATGAAAGGCAACTTCACCGATGTGGTTTAGTATGTACGAGTATTATGTTTTCAATTTTTTATTTGCTTTTTTTAATTCAAGGGGTCTGCATTTTTATAAAATTAATTAATTAATTATTGGCATACAATTTTTTGATAATAATGAATATTATTTATTTGTTATTGATTCATTTGCATGTTGTTTATTCGTTTGTATGATCAACTTAGGTTTTTTTTTTTTTTTTTTTTTTTTTTAATTTTTTAATGCTCTGTTTTTTTAGCTGAAACTGGTTTTAAGAGGTCACCGCCGTAAATATTACATCAAATGACCTGAGTATTATCCTATTTGCTACTTCTCAAACTTTGGGACTTGATTTGCAACTTCTTTGAAAGTTCAGTACCCTCTATTTATATCAACTCAAAAACTTAGTAATAAGAAATCAAAAAAATAAAAATAAAAATAAAACCTAAATAATAAATGGGCCAAATACCTTCTGAAACCGATCGCATGAAACCCAAATAAAAAGCCCAATTTAAAACCCTAATAAACCCCACTCTCCTCAGTCCTGACTCCCCCTTATAAAGAAAAACTCACCACATTTCATTTCTCATCAATCACAGTTTCCTCCTTCATTTTCCCCAAATCATCTAAACTAGGGTTTTTTTTATCTCTCCTCCGATTTTTCGACATTTAGGTTTTTCTCTCTCCTAATTTATCTGTGTTTTGCTGGTCGTTCAATTGAAGAGGACGATGACGAGGAAATCTTGGTCTCGTTCGTCATAAGCGCGATTTACTTCGCCTTGATGACCATTCTATATATCACCACCCATAAGCCGAGTCCTCTTCACTCTCTCCTATTTCTAGGTTTTGTTCTTAATTTTTCTGCATTTTTTAATTTTTTCAATTGACTTTGTTTTTATTTTTTGGCCAATGATTAAACTTTCAAAAATAGACAAGCATATGTCTGAATCATACCTGTTGATCACCTAATCTTCTCTATGAGGCCTTTCTTTGTAAAAATCAAACTGTAATTTCTTCAAATTAATCTCTTTTTGTTGAGTTAATTAATTTTCTGGATCTGTCAATGATGATAACCATTTGATGTGTTAAATTGTATGACCAATCCAATGATTACAATCACATTACTGCCTTCCTTCTGAGACCATTTTAATTCCTCTTATTTTCTTTTTTTAAATTAAAAGTTATTTTGAGGTCGAATGATGATTTTAAATGCATAGTTCATATGATATATTATATGATTATCGTAAACCAATAGTCTTTCGCTCCTATCTGATGACCTCAAATTTCCAAAAAAATTTCAATCTTTTTAATTAGTGATTTTAATTAGAGTAATTTATTGAATGGCAAAGATGATTAATGCTGTATTTCTGACACCTCTTGTATGAGAAGTGCTTAAGTTTGATTAAATTGAATTTAGGTTCTTCACTGAGCAGATTAAGCAAAATTCTGAGCCATTAATTATGATTTAAATTAGATAATTAATTATTATCGGGTAGTCATTCAGGCAGCCCCCTAGCATAAAATTTCAATTGATAAGGGAGGTGTTATTCTACTCGTAGATTAATTCTTTGGCTCTTCAGACCTGCCGAGATTCTCTATGACGCAGTTCTAGTAACGCTAAAGAACATTTATCTTTTTATTTATTTATTTATTTATTTATGTTTTGACTACTATAGGTTATACTTGTTTAGGTTAGCTTAGTTGACTCGAGTTTAGTAGGTGAGTGTTGGGTACACCCGAGTTTATAATAGAAGTTAAGAGGACAGTGATGAAGTTTAAATTAAGGTCTCGTTCGTCGTAATTTGCGATTTTTTCGCATTGCCGAATACTCTTAACCATTTCTGAGTCCTTCTACAGTATCAAATTTAGGTAGTCTTTTGACGTGTAATAGTTGATTTATGTTATATGGCCTATGATTGAATTTAAATAAAGACAAGCATATGTCTGAATCATGATATGTTGAAAATCTTATTTTATGAGGCCTTTGTTTTAAATCAAATTTAGGTAGTGATTTTTAAGTGATAGGAAAGTCTGTAGTTTCGAGTGGTTTTTCAGGCAACCCCCTAACAAAATAAGCAGTTGATAAGGGAGGTGTTATTCTGCTCGTAGATCGAATCTTTGGCTCTTCTGACCGGCTGAAACTATGATGTACGCAGGTCTAGTAACGCTCAAGTACATAAATCAATTGTATTAGTGTGATTGAGGTGATGCTGTTCGTTGTGATTTGTGAAAACTTCCGCACAAAGTTGTGTTTTAAGAGGCTCTGATTAAAGGTGTTAATTTTGGACCATTTTGCAAGTATTACTTCTAGCTTAAAACTTTATTGTATTTGTTGAAGAGGTCGAATGATGATTTTAAATGCATAGTTCATATGATAAAATTATATGATTATCGTAAATCAATAGTCTTTCGCTCCTATCTGATGACCTCAACACTTTTATGTCAAAAACTTTCACTAGTTTAATGTCTATAACGATTTTGAAGCACATTGTGATTTAGGAAAATATTTGCTTCTTATTACTCAACATTGTTGCTACTCAACGTTAGCGTAATGTTATGAAGCAAATTTTATCATTCATAACATGAACAGAATTTGAAAATTGCAATTGAACACATCCTTCGGACTCGACTATACTTGTGATGAGCTTGGGATAAGATATTGCTGCTTGCCGTATGCTCGTATATAGTTCCAAACTATTGAATTATTTGAAGAGGACAATGATGAAGAAATCTTGCAAGGTCTCGTTCGTCATAAGCGCAATTTACTTTGCCTTGATGACCATTCTGTTATATCACCACCCATAAGCCGAGTCCTCTTCTGTCTCACTTATTTCTAGGGTTTGCATTTTGTAAAGTAAATGACTCATCAATTAACTATTAAAATCATTTTTCATTATTATGATTTTGATTCTGAATTTTTACCATTGATTAATTTATAAAAAAAGGTACAAGCATAGTTCTGAATTTATACATGTTGATCAATCTTTTATATGAGGTCTATTTTTCTTTCAATTAATCTATGTTAATTCTTATTAATTTTTTCAATTAAAATTATTTATTTCTAAAGAGGTCGTAAGATGATTTTAAATGCATAATTCACAGGATTAAATTATGATTGTCATAAACATAGACTTTCGCTCCTATCTGATGACTCCAAATTTTCAAAATTTCGACAATAATCTATCTTTTCTACTTAGTAATCAAATTAGTTTAGTTTGACTTGTTAATTAAACAAGTGGCGAAGATGATTTTATGCTATATTTCTGACACCTCTTGTATGAGAAGTGCTTAAGTTTGATTACATTGAACTTAGGTTCTTCACTGAGCAAATTGAGCAAAATACTGAGCCAAATAAACTTAGATGTATTATTATCAAGTTTTCCGTAGCTATTAAAGCAGCCCCTAAGCAAATAACTCAATTGTTAAAGGAGATTTTCTATTATGCAGTTCAAGTAACGCTAAACTCTAACTTACATCTTTACTTTACAAAATGCCCTAGACGCTTCTTTTCACTTGGAATCGTAGTATAGAAATTGCGATCGGAATTGCTTCATTGTAATTCTTGGTCCGTTGCAATCATTTAATTGAAAAACTGCAAGAAAATGGATAAGAAACGGGGATGACAAACGTATGGAAGAGCATCAACTGTGTCGATGATGGGATTTATGCAGACAAGTCTGATCTTGTTAGCTTTTCTTGATGGTTATTATCTGGATTTTAGCATATACTCCCTCCGTCCCTAAAAGAACGATCATTTTGGGCATTTTTCACAGGTATTAAGAAATTTAAGTGTGATGTATAGGGAAGCTAATAAAAGCACATTGAAAAAATATATTTACATGGGATTTGTAAAAAAGTAGATAGAGAAAGTAATAAAAGTACTTAGAAAAAGCAAAATTTACATGGAGAAGCTAATTTTGTTCAAATATTATTGCAAATTGGAGGGTATATTAATGCAAATGGGATGAACATTTTGAAACAAAAATTTGACCAAAAAAGTCGTTCTTGTAAGGACGGAGGGAGTAGAATACTTGTAAAAAATCTACCAATGTAATCTCTTAACAAATCCGTGAATTTCAGCATTCATATTGTATGAAAGACATGTATTATGTCATATCAGATTATTATTATTTCATTTTCTAAATGATTTATCCAAATAACATTTTAGCATTCAGAGATCACATAATTAATTAATTTTTGTAATAAGGTAAGGAAGAGAAAAAACACAAGGAAACCCCAATCAATAAGGGAGCTGCCGAATGCAATTTGGTAAGTGATATACTCTGTTACATTTTTTACAAAAAAAAAAAAAAAAAAAAAAAAAAAAAAAAAAAAAAAAAAAAAAAAAAAAAACACTGTTACATACTTTCCCTGTATAATTGTCCTTTTGATGATATTAGTAATAAGTATAACACAAATTAGATTGATTATTCTTGCGAACCATGAGATGGGTTTTCTTATTTCATTTTGGTTACTTTAAGACCAAATATTTCACCATGAACTACTGTTAGCAACCAAAATCAACAATTGCAATGATGTGTTTAACACCAATGGATGCATCATCAATTATAATGGGATGTTTTGGGTTTGCTAACCTAATGAAGGATTCTAGCAGACACTTTATTACAATGTTAAAATACAAAGTTGATGATTGAACCATCTCTTACATCCCTTGACTACCACTACAACAAAATTTCAATCTAACTGTATAATAGAGTCAAAGTCAATTTCTAAACTTTTTTGACCTGTTGGTAGGCCTATTATTATCCTTTTGATGGTGTCAAACCGATTTTATGACTTCAGGGGACATCCTTCACATTCCCTTCAATTTGGTATAAAATTCTAAAAAAAAATTCGAAAGCGTGGATTATAGCATTTATTGGACAATTTCGTCTTTTTTTTTGTCTAAAATTGGAAAAGGTAAAGGTGTCTCAAATGAATCCTACTAGACCTCAGGAGGCTATTTGAGTGGTTAAAACTATCGACTTTATCTTTAAATTATCAATTTAGGTGTCCAGGTTCATGTCTCTTTTTATTTACTCAATGCTCTACTTCCACATGCCTTTATGTAGCACTATTGGTCTTATATGGTCTAATTGTATGACCTTTAGATGCCATCCCCCAACCATTAATCAAACTTTCGACGCTGCATCACAAAATACGTAAAAATGGGCTAATTTCGTAATTCACAAAATTCAAATTTCACCTTTGGAGAAAATTTTTGACTCGAGACATGCGTAACTTACAACCTACACTGTACAATATCATATTGTGTCAAACTAGACTATAATTTTTTTGAAACACGTGGCATACAAGGTTTTTTCACAATAGACACAACATAACAAAATAAAATTTATTTCTAGGCAAATAGGCTCGACTTCATTAACATGTGGGTTTGGGCCGGCTTGACGAAGTATTTTAAAATTCCAATCATAGAATTTGTTAAAAGTAACAACCCCCAACACATACACACCACATTTGCTCATAATTTCCTATATTATGGAGTAAGATATTTGGATCCATCAATTTTCAAACCAGATTTAAATTGAGATCAGATCAAGTCAGATCGGATCAGATTAGATATTTGATTGGGCCATCCTATCAACTATTTTAACATAGTTTGAAGGCCTTTTTTCTAATGTAAAGGATCATTGGAATTAAAAAGTTATTGTTGAGAATATCTAAGATGATTTCAAAACTCATAAACAATAAATACATCAACAGAAATTGTCATTTTCTATAAATCAAGGCATGCTTTCTACTTACTACATTTCCACCGAAATCCCCCCAATTTAAGCACAAATACACAAAAATAAAACCCACCAAAACATCCGTTACCCCAAAATTCAGTCAAAAGTTTGAGCGTTTCAACCGATTGATCATAATTCATGTTCAATAACCAAAAATGTAGTGATTTCTTGTACTAGTAATACACCTAAATTATTACTTCAGTGGATTACTTAGTCACATCCCAAATTATCCTCATCTACCCTTTAATTCTCCTAATTAAATATATAGCTTTGTTTCATACATTTTGATTGTAACAAAAAACAAAAATGATGTACACAAAATCAGAATCTGATATTACTAGCCTAGCAACATCATCACCAATAACATCACCTAAGCCACCTAGGCCGGTTTTCTACGTTCAAAGTCCTTCACGTGATTCACAAGAAGAGGACAAGTCATCGACATCGGCCTCAGCCACCGCGATACAGGCGGCTAACACCCCCGTGGGGTACCGGAGCCCATCGGATGCATTGTCATTGCTTTCTATATTTAGTCGTCAGTCGAGGTCCCCTGCCACGAGTCGTGTGAGTGGGATACAAGGGTACCGCCGGAAGAGGAGGGAGAGGGATAGGGTACGATTGCTTTCGGGACGTCGCCATGAGGCGGAGGTGTATGTGAATTGGTGGAGGGATCAAGAGGGGGAAGAGTTGTCTAGGAGTTGTAAGCTTTTTATGTGGATGTTGTTTTTAGGGTTCATTTTTATGGTGGGGTGTTTTATTGTTTGGGGTGCAAGCAGGCCTTTTAGTGCACAAGTTTTTCTCAAGGTAAATTGTTTTTATTCATGCATGTACGTATTCATTAATTTAGATTTTTTTTTAATAAACATGCATGCACTTAAATCATAAAAATCATGCACCTCGGTAATTAATTAAGTTAGGTTGCACTTAGATTATTTGGAAAATAGTCATGATTCTTGAGACCTACATTGCAATTTAGTGAAGGCAAAAGCTAACGAACGTCTTGGAGGTGTGGATAAGAAAACTTGAAGTAGAAATATTAGATTAAAATGAGCATTAATTACATCGATCGACCCGTGATTTTGACATGCATTCCCAAATTAATATCATTTTTAAGAAATATTTTAAATGCTTATTCAACGCCCGAAGACGTTCGTTAGCAAGGGTCATTAGAGAAAATTATATTAAAAGTTAATTAATGTGTGTAGGTTGATAACAGTGTAAGATCTATCTTATGAAGAAGAATCCAACCAAAACTATTTTTTGATTTGAAAAGTTTAATCAAAAATCGATTTTAAAAAATACATCATTTATTTTTTTATACTTCGTGTGAATTTATAAGCAACGTGTCGATTTAGGCATGTTAATTATTTTGCATGAAACAAAAAATTTATGAACCTTCCCAACATATATTATATGATTCAAGTTTATCACGTCATTGAAATTGTATATTTGTGAATGTTGTTTCTGGTAAAAAGGCAAGTTTAGTATGGAGTATCATTTTTGTCTTTCTTTTTTCGGGGATTATGTGCCTTTTGAATGTTGATGTAAAAGACATCAAAGTGTTTTTTTAGCTAAATAGAAAAAAGAAGGATGACTAGAGTGACATGGAAAAGCATTTAGTTGTGTATTTTGGCCTATATGTTACTAAATTTACGCCAATAAAATCATCCGCCTTTTTATTCCATGAAATTATGTACTATAAACTGTATTACTTCATAAAAAAACAAAGAAAAGAAAAGAAAAGAAAAGAGAGGAAGTGGGTGAGAAAGCTCACCTGAAATTTATACGATAATGCCAAAAGATTAAATTACCTCCACTAACACTTTGTTTGGATTGAAGGAAATAGAGAGAAAGAAAGGGAAGAGAAATTAAGGGATAGATAATCTCTCATTTGGATAGCAAATGAGGGAGGAAGAGAATTGGAGGGGGAAAAAAATGGAGGGATAGAATTGCAAGAAATTGATCTCTCCAACAATGAAGAGATTTGAAAGGAAAACTCTTCATTCTTCCTCCCCTCCCCTTCCCTTCCCACCCCTTCTTTTCCTCCCCCCTAATCTATCCAAACACACTGTAAATCACTAGCTACTTCTTCCTAATACTACTGCATACAGAAAAATTCTTGCTTGGTACGTAAATTTGAGTGACAAACTTACGTGCTTTAATTTAGTAACAAACAAGTTTATGGGATTAATTAACTCTCTAATAAGGCTAATAACTTTCATACCGCCATTATTAAAAGACAGTATGGGTACGAGTAACTGAAATAAGGCTAGTTAATAATATAAGCTATAATACACCTAGTATGGAGTAATCTTTTAGGGACGACTTAAAAAGTTAAATGTGGCAAACTTTAAGAGACAGAGAAAGTATGCATATACGAAATATTTCTTTGATATAATCTACTGCTTTGATAGTTGTTATCTTAATATATTTCTAATACTTGTTAAAACATTATGTAGGATGTGACTGTACATAATTTCTATTTTGGGGAAGGATCAGATCTTACAGGAGTACCAAGCAAGATATTGACAATTAATTGTTCGTTGAGAATGAGAGTGCATAACCCTGCTACTTTTTTCGGCATCCATGTTAGCTGCTCTACTATCAACCTTCGTTATTATGATCTCACTATTGCTTCCGGTCAGGTAAGATTGCTTTGCTTTGTTTAAGGATTCTTGTTTTTAGGCCGGGTAATCTAGATTGGATACGAGTCAGTTTTGCCATTGTGTGTACGTAAGATATAACTTACATGACTTAATTTGTGGTGTACGTATAGTTGGATCCATACTATCAACCCAAACAAAGCTGGCGAACAGTGCATGTAAACGTCGAAGGAAGGAAGGTTCCTTTGTATGGGGCTGGTGCTGGTTTTGTGGTCTCCGATAAGGCTGAAGGTGTTCCATTGATATTGGACTTTGACATCAGGTCGAAAGGAGAGGTGGTGGGCAAGTTGGTGAAGACGAAGCATCAACGACATGTTAGGTGTTCTTTGAACATCAGCTCTCAAAACACCCGGATTGTTAGACTTGCAGAACATGCTTGTATAGAGCGATGAACTTGAGAGAAGTGAGCATACTAAGTTTATAATCAAATGAATTTCAATGTAAATGATGATGCCTTGAACTATATGAATATTTTGATTGTTCCGTTGTTTCAAAAGATGTAAATCCCTTGTCTTTTTTCGGTTACACCATAATTGCATTCACAAGAACCCTTAACGAAGAATGTGAGTCGACACAAGCTTAGCTTTTGGCGCGGGCTGAGGTTTCAATTGAGACATAACACAAAGCCTGAAAGTTGTGCCTGGCTAAGGTCATGACACAAGGACCAATGCGGCATAACAAGAGTGTTCCACCTTCAATAAAGTATTAACTTAGATTGAAGTCAGTAGAAATAATTCAACTAAATACAATCATTAGTTGATTCAAAATTTTACATTATCAAACAAAAGTGTAAAACTGAACATGATAACAGCTTCTATGAGACACTTGATACAGATTCACTGAAATGAATTCAAGAGATCAACTGCAGAGTCAAATTATCTAGATGATCTTCTAATCCAAAGGATTCTATCGTTGCTCGCATTTAGACAAGAAGCAACCAATGGGGCCTCCAAAGTGTGACCAGCAAACACCACTACTTCTGCCATACAAAGCTGTCAAAAACCAATGCCTCTGGAGGCTGAAGAAGGTGGATGGTCCAACCGTCCGATAGCAAAATGAATTGCTGAACCATTCAGAACAATTTTGGCTTATAATAAGAGAAATTGCTCTCTATGATGATGGCGAAGGGCTCTCCAGCTTTTCAATAGCACAGCCTTCTGGAAGAACTGTACTCCCTATCCTATTAGGAGGCCAATATCGGAAGACTGATCTTCCAATAATGTTCTTGGCAGGAAGTGGACCCCTGACCAAATCCAGCAACATATCAGCAATATTACAGACGACTTGCAGCAATGAAATTCACATACTTGACAATACAGTATCATAGCTGTTACCAGACATGGGAATCATAGCTGTTATTGCGGTTGTCACCCATCACAAAAACTGAGTTCTCTGGCACACGCTGCACATATCGAATATAACCAAACACAGGCAGAGAATCAGTTTGCACTCGTTAGAAGGCAAAAATTGTCAAGCATATTAAAAAAAAAGACCTACTATTGGGGTCATGTTGTACTTGGGAGATTCGTATATGTATCCTTCATCCTTTACAACACCATTTACAATTAACTTTCCATCCTTCACCTGCAGTCAATAGTTTTAAAATGAGAACAGAACTTAACATTATTTGCAGAAATGCAGTCTTTTCTTGCACATATTCAACATGGAGGGCAATATTAAATTCGGGATTAAAATAAACACACACACACACACTTAGTCTCCTTTCACAACTATGATATTGATTTAAGAAATGTCTAATAAATTTTATTCCCATCTACCTCGACCCCTTCCTGAAGGCAGGAAAGAACATGTTGGAAGAATGGCTAAAATACATGTTCATATTTATATTTGTTCTCTCTGGCCATAGATTGATTATCAGGTATAAGCAATTTGTTCTTTTTCAAGTCATATACAGTATATATTTTTTTAGGACAAATTTTCACCTTTATAAAAACACTAATACCGAGCTAAAGACTGACCCATACCTCAACAGTATCACCAGCCTTAGCAACCACTCTTTTGATGAAAACATCATCATCAGTATAGCCAACATCTTGAAGAACTGGCGGGCTTTTGAAAATTACAATGTCATTGGGACAAGGCTTCCGAAAATAGTATGACACCTGAAAATCTCTAAAACAAACATCAATTATACTATGATAATTGCATAATGAGGAAGCTTGGAATGTAAAATTCAAAAACTAGCAGCACAAGTAAAATATGAGACGTACAAAAATTTACAGACTCATAGCCCGACCAAATAAAACTATAAAAGAGTTAATGACAAACATACTATAGATAATTGGAGACAAAAAAACCCTTAATTTAACAAGATTAGATTGACAAAGTAACTAAACAGCGGCATTAAACTGATACATGTATTATTTTAAGATATAATGACTCCAACAGGAACCATTTTCTTAAGCTTGATTCATCGTCCCTCACACGAAACTCCTTTCTTATTATATTTATAAGCTAACATGGAAAATTAACACCTAAAATTACAAACTACGCACATATCATAGTCAGTAGCCATCTATGAGACCTACACTCTAGTTTTGTATTAAATTCTTCAGTGACTATGGTGAGGTACTGGGGTTAAGCTCATTTAACGCTTAAGGCAATAAAGAGGAAAATTGATGAGAAGCAAATAAGCAACCCTGAAGAATAAGTGAAAAGATATGGGAGATCAGTGTGATATACATATAATTAATTATTCTTAAAGACATTAAGTAGTATATTAAATTCTCTCTTGGACAACTTAACCACTCCACCTAGCAACCAACCTCACATTCTTCCCCTCTCCCCTACCTAACGTCATCCACCCTTGCCAAAAAAAAATTCTCTCTTTTTCCATGAGGCCTAACTGACTTTCACCTGATCCCATACTAGTCTGCTGATCCAGCAGTGCCAGTAGCCAAGCAAGATCATTCAGAACTTCTTTCAGTCCCTCTCTACCAACCTCCCTTTTCCTTCCCCAATCTCTGTACCAAGCTAAGTCAGGTTAGCAGGTGGTGATCTAGCGGGATACAAATACACTTGATTACTTAACCAAAATATACAATGATCTTGGTTCTATCCTTATTCCAACCCTGGATCAAAAGGGGGGTCACCTCAAAAGGTTCTACCATTACCATAAGTTCCAAATCAAAATGCCAAAACAATCTCAAGGAAGGTTACAAATATCCACCATGAAGCATCAACAGTGGCATTAAGACCTCTCTAAGGCCAAGTGACCATAATACTAGGAAGTATCCAGCAAGCTTCCTTATCACTTAAGCTTTAACCTAATCCTTGTAGGACAGAGGTAGTAGTAAAATATACGAGTAGTTTGGACAGCCATTGCACATAAACTTTCTTGATGATCACATTTTCCATTTGGGAAATTAAAAGACTCGAAGAAACTCTGCAAAATTACCTGTTCTTATGCTTTCACATTTTATTTCTGTAAACCAAATGCAAAGTCGCTGGGGCATAAGTAACTAATCAAGGTAGAAGCTTCAGCTCATGGAAATCCCACTACGTCCTTCAAAAATTCTTTACACGCTCTTTTTTATTATAGTATAGTTTCACAAAATTCCAATCCCTTGATTTTAAACTTTACGCTTACCTCTTGGTCTTGCACAACTGCCAAAAAGTAAATTATATTTTGGATGGCTATGCGAACAATTTTCTTGAAGATAACATTTTCCATTAGGGAAACTAGGAAACTCCAAGAAACTCTGCGGAAACTTGTTTAGACGACCAGCAAGTACTTCAGTCTGATGGATCTTTAAACTCCCAGAAAGAATCTCTCTTTTAGTACTCCGTAAACAGAATTAGCTGTAATACCTTTTTGTATTATTTTCTAATAACACACAAAATAAATTGATATTTCTAGTTAACATTAAAGATTTTCAGCTTGAGTTTTCCACAATTCTACTTTTCCTAATTTTTTATAAAACGTGTATTTTCACAATCCCCTGTTCCTGTGATTACATTTCTCATTTCTGTTAACCAAATATAACTATATAAGATCAATGAGCATAAGTAATTAATCAAGGTAGGAGCTTCAGCACTTTGGGAATCCCACACTGTTCCTCAAACAAACTTTACTACGAAGTACTTCGTATATTCTTGTCCTAAGAAAGTGCAATTTCACTCAATTCTCATCTCTTGATGTCAAATGCTAACTTCTAGGTCTTGCACTACAGCTTCAATGCAGTATTAGAAGTTCAAACAACACAGCTGAATTCACTTTAACACCCTTTAACCCTTTAATTCTATCAGAACTAATTAGCAAAACCAAAATCCCCTTAACAAATTTACAAACTCCTCCACAATACTCATCCCCACACGATCAAGCTAGTAAAATGTTTAATTTGGACCTCCACAGATAAAAATAACATAAGAAAACAAACTAATATAACTCAGGGAAGCTCAAAAACAGTATAAACAATTAATTAAACAACAAAAGCACCCAAATTCTAAGAATAATAAAACAAAATAAAAACTTAAAGCCCAGAAAAAATACAGTGAAAATCTCACCTTTTCAGCAACAAGTCGATCCCCAACATCAAATGTAGGATACATTGACAAAGAAGGAATATATCTGGGCTCAGCAATAAACGACCTAAAAGCAAGCGAAATTGCAAGCGCAGCAAAAACAGTTTTCGCATCATCAGAAGTAAAATTCAACCACTCAGGCAACAAACCAGAGGAATCCCCCTTCTTTCCGTCATCTCCGTCACCATCTCCGCCACCATCACCGCCGTCTCCTCCGCCACTTTTGGGTTGTACAATTGTTTTGGTGTCATCTTGGGACTCTTTGAGACTCCTGCAAATTAGACTGTTCCAGGGTTTTAGAGGGTTGAAGGAGAGAGAATTGGGGGTTTTGAGGAAGGAATTGAATTGGGTTTTGTTGAATTGAAGGGATTTTGAGATGGGATGAAGATTGAAGATGATGAAATTAGGGTTTTTGGTGGATTTGGGGAATTTATCTGAGGTGGGGTTTGAATAGGAGATGGATGAGATTGAAGGGAGAAGGTGTAGAGATGACATCTTGACGAATCCCCGATTTGTGAATTTTAGCCGCTACGACCATTATTTCTCATCCCATTAAAAAAAAAAAAATATTATTTGTCACGTAGAATTTTTATTTTTATTACCTTAGAAAATCCGAGATTGTTTTTTACCAATTAAACTTCTTATAATTTTATTTTACCACGTCAACCCGTATGATGCACGGTTTGTTTATATTTATTAAAATAAATATTTAGGGGTAATTTGGTTCGCTGTAATGAGAAAAGGGAATGAGAACGATTCCCTTTGTAAGTGTTTGTTTTGCATGTTTTGTCATTCCCATTCTCCATTTTTATTTTTGGGTTTATCCAAAATTGTTCTAAAGTCATTCCCCACCCCCCCTACCTTTTGCATTCCCTTTCCTTGGCCACCCCTCCACCACCACACACACACTAGCCACCAGGCCCACCACCCTTTTACCTTATCCCCACCACCCAACTGCCAACCAGTCGCACCTCCACCGCCATCGCCGCCCCTTCCCCGACCATCACCGCCCACCGCTCAGCTACTCTTGCCGCACCTTACCTTCTTCTTCGCCGCCCAAAAACCCTTCCCCTACCCCCGAAAACCACCCACCTACCATCGAAAGGGAGGATTTTCGTTGGTTTCGTAGGTGGGGTGGTTGTGGATGGACATTTTCGTGGGTGGGGACGTGTGGCCGGCAAGAGGGACTCGACAGTGAGGGTTTCGTGGGTGAGGTGGTCGAAAATCGATAAGGTGTTTGGGTGAGGTGGTCGAAAATCGATAAGGTTTTTAGGTTTCTAGGGTTTTTACAGGGAGGAGGAGGAAGAAGAGGACGGTAGGGGAAGGTTTCGGGGGGAAGGTGGGGTTTTTGGACGGCGAGGAACGGCGGGGATGGGTGGGGGAGGTGCGACTAGGGGCGGCGAGTGTGACTAGGTGGTGGCTGAGTGGTGGGCTGGCTGAGTGAGTGATGGCTGGAAATTTGAAGGAATGAGGTGTTTGTGTGACTGTGTGGTGGTGGTGTGGTGGTGGACTGGTGACTCCATTCCTTTGATTTTTTTTAAAAACAAACAACATACTACTTGGAAAGGTTTTTCATTCCATTCTCTTTATTTCCCTTTGTTCATTCCATTCCGATTACCCCCTGCAAACCAAACGGCTCCTTATTGTATTAGTGTGATAAATTTGTTATTTTATTCATTATACATAGTATATATCATTTATATTTTTATTTTAAAATAAATTGTGAATTTTCTCTCATTCGTTATATATTTAGATAAAATTATTCATAATCTCAAAAGTCAATATCCTATATTTAATTAATTTAAACTTTAAAATCCCATTCGCCAATTTTGCTTATGTGGTATTTGACTTAGGAAAAATGGAAAAGAACAATTCCACTTTTACCACTTCTTTTCAAAACAATCTCACCTTCAAATAACTTTTCAAAATGAACTTTACGATGGAATATAATCGAGTTATGGGATATTTATTAGAAGTTATAACTAATTTTGTATATATGAAATATTAGAAGTATATTGACAATAAAACTCTATACAACGATTTTATCTTAAAAAATCTATTCATACTTAGCATCATATGTGTAACAATAATACATAATTTTCGCCTACGTGGCACGACACTTAACGAATATCTAAAATGCCAAGTGTTGCTGTCTCGTGGCCTGGGTGCGAGACCGGCTTTATATATATATATATATATATATATATATATATATAGAGAGAGAGAGAGAGAGAGAGAGAGAGAGAGAGGGGTATGATATGATATGATATTAGATTTTTTTAAAAAAAGAATTCATAAAATTTTAAACATAATTAGTTTAGTATTTAATAATTTTAATAATAATAATCATGTTTATAAGGATCTCCATATTCTACTGACTAGAATATTAATAATCATATATTTGTACTCAATGTCAATTTGTTTCTAGTAACAACTTCCTATCAACTATTGCATGTACTCTATAATTTTTCCTCTATTTAATTATAATTTTCGCCACCACCATGTGGGACACATTTTTTAATTACACCATATCTCCTCTCTTAAAAGTGAAACGAATCTAGTACTCTATAGGCACACTTACGAAAAAAGATGCATGTAATTATGTAAATGATGTAATATGTACATTTGAGTTGTGTAAGTGGGATTTTCGTTAAACATGTTATAGTGAGATAGTGTGAGCACGTAAACTTGAGATCGGAGAAACTGGTGCAGATGCCCACCATATGACATGTTTAATGTACAATAAAATTCATATATTCCACTGTGGCTTCTCATTTTATGCACGGCGTTGACTTGCATGAAAACATCTTTGGAACAATACTTTAGGTAAATCATTATCTTTCTCTCTTAATTATATGCATCAAGTCTTTAGGTAATTTTATTACAATGAATATGCATTTGGCTTGTAGATTTTAGGTATGATTTATGGATTTGAAATGCGTA
The DNA here is from genome assembly GCF_001683475.1 of Chenopodium quinoa. Classification (NCBI taxonomy): domain Eukaryota; kingdom Viridiplantae; phylum Streptophyta; class Magnoliopsida; order Caryophyllales; family Amaranthaceae; genus Chenopodium; species Chenopodium quinoa. The sequence goes on from NW_018745003.1 coordinate 1,275,005, forward strand.
GAATCTATTTTGATGTTTGTTAGCTAGATAAAATCAATTTCTAAATCCATACTATAAACCCACAAAGTATGATTAATTTTTCAAGGAGGGAGGTGGATCGTATGACTTATTTACACTTGTAGGTATCAAATACAAATACAAAAAAAAAAAAAAAAAGGTATTAAAAATCAAGTTTCGGCCCAATATATGATCGCAAATTCTTAGCTACATACTGCTGCACCAACTATATATATGAACATACAGTACATAAAAAATGAAGATACATTTCTTTAATTCTTTCCTTATATCTTAATTATCTCTCTTCTTCTTTCTAACCTCTATTAATTTTCTCTCTCTCTTCTATTGTCTTCTCATTTTGAAAGTTTCTCTCTCATCTTTTTCCCCTTTCCTTATAATAACTTAGTATGTGAATTTTATGAAATTTTTGATTTTTATCAATTTAACATTTGTGATTTCTAATTTATCATGATATAGATCGATAATTATTGTCTTTATGATGAACCAAGATTAGATTTAAGGTGGATATTCGAATTTTTAGAGTTAAAATAATTACAATCGAACTTGTGTATTCTTTTTGGAAAAAAATAAACACGTGGTATTTTAAAATTGAACATTTAGTACAAAATAAACATTTAGTACACTAAAAATGAACATTTAGTATATTAAAATTGAACATATTTAACGAATAATTTTATCTTTAATATTCGTTAATAATTATATACAATGAACTTTAACCTATATGAATATATGAAAATCGTGTTCATTTTTAATATACTAAATGTACATAAATTTTTGACGTGTTCATTTTATTATACTAAATGTTCATTTTATTTAATTAATGTGTTCATACATTTTTATAAAATGTTCATTTTATTTGGTATGGTCAAGCCATTCTATAATTGTATGATGAATATGTTCATTTTTAATATACTAAATGTTCATAATTTTTTTGACGTGTTCACTTTTTATTACTAAATATTCATTTTTACGTGTTCATTTTTTATTACTAAATGTCCATTTTTTTACGAGTTCATAATTTTTTTTTACTAAATGTTCATTTTTAAGGCTGTGGTCTAGCAATTATATGATTATACGATAATTTTTAAAAATATGATAATCATTTTTTAAACATTTTTTTAATTTTTCAGTACTAAATATTCATTTTTTACGTGTTCTTTTTTATTACTGAATGTTCATTTTTTTTTTCTGTTCATATTGTTTTACTAAATGTTTATTTTATATGACGTGATGCAGCTATCCTGGCTGCACCATAATGCAGCTAAGACCTATTGATATATGATGTACTACATATTTTTAATTGAGTGCAAGCCCACTTCTTTCCTCCTCTCGGTAATCCCTTCTTCCGTCCCTTTCCCTTCTCTATGCTTTCACTCTACAAGAATTGGTAACCGAATTCATTAAGTCTAATTAATTATTTAGGTGGGAAGCCTATGGTAGCAAATTAAAGAGATTGACGAGGAGAAGACGTTGATCCAATAGCCAGTAATTATGTCTTTTGGTACGTAGGTCGTAGGGTGGCAATAACGATGGTACGTAATAATAATGAATGCTAATTAAGGAAGTTTAATTATATGAACTACATTGGCGCGCTGGTAACAATGGTAACGAAATTGTGTGTGTACTTCCAAGTTTAAGAATGTAATAAGATTGTAAAAAAAAAATAAAAAAATAATGTAATAAGATCAGATGTCCATTTACATTTTGATGGAACCACTTTTAGGCTTTTCGCATGTGTTATATACATAATCCGTATATCATTAAATATTATGTACCTCTACATGGTTGAAAATAGGATAGTACACTCGGGTGCACCTTGTGCATGGTGCACACAAAAGACAGAAAGAGCATACGATTGTTTAATAAAGAACATATTGCGTTTGATAAATAACATACCCATATATGTTTGATAATATATTCTTTTATACTTATTTTCTTTAACATATATATGTTGATTAAACGTGTTTTTTGGGTTTCAATTATACAAAGTATGTTCTTTGAATTTGGCTCGTATGTTCTTTGAGGTAACGAGTGACGCACAAATTCTTTTTTGAATTATCATATATCATTTATTTTATCATCCTATGTTCTTTGAGTTTGATCAGTGTGTTTTTCGGGTATGAATTATATGTTCTTTACATTATAACTTATGTTTTTTAACATATGTTATTTTGAATTTTGAAATTTAATTTGAAATGAAAATGAAATCTTGAATTTTTTTTTAGTTGAAAATATTTTAGAGAGAGAAAACTAAAATTATTATGGAAAGATGAATTTTTGGAGAGAGAAAAAACTATTTTTGGGGAAATGATATCTTTGGTAAAAAAAAATTTTGTTAATGCGTAACTTTCATAAAATTTTAATAAAGTTTTATCATGTTCTTTTTGTAATGTCTTTATGTTTTTTAATAGTGCATGTTCTTTATTGAACAAAAACATGTTCTTTTTCAAAAACTTATATGCTTTTTTTCAAACATCTAAATGTTCATTCCGCCTTTTTTTTATTTAACCAGGTGCACCATGTGCATAGTGCTCTCGGGTGCACAAATCATGCATTACTATATGGTAATTGATGATGATGAAAATGTTATAATTTATAATTATTATCGTCAATTTTTTTAATCCTCGAATGAGCGAACGAACAAACTGTGAAAACTTATTAAAGAGTTCGTTGTGATAACGATTCTTATGTAGGAGATAACTTTTTTGTTCACAAAGAAAATATTATTAGTACTCCCTCCGCTTTTAAAATCTTCTTCGTATTTTTTAGCTGATTTAATTTGACTTTTTAATAGGCTATTCACAAATTTTAAGTTTAGCTTTTGTGATCTATAGTTGTGATATAAAACATACGGAGTAAGACCTTGTTTAGTTCAGCTTAATTTTACTTATTTCAGAAAAAATAAGTTCAAATAAAAAAAAATAAGTTCAGATCAGAAAAAAACAAGTTCAGATCAGAACATCGTTTTATGTGCGGTTTTTTATCCCTAATATTCTTAATTTCGTAATGAAAAAATTGTGAAAATTACATATTAATAAACTACACATTATTACAAATCTAACAAGATCCCAATTGATATATTTTTTCCTTATAGATTATCGTAAACTTAAGGTCAAAGTTTGGTCAGATCAGACCAGATCAGATTAGACCAGATCAGACCAGACCAGATCAGATCAGTAAAAATAAGGTGAACCAAACAAGGCCTAACTATGTGTGATCTTCTTAGAATTATCTCAATTAATCAATAACTATATACTAAAAAACACACCAGCAATGACACATGTCATCTCTTAGTGTGTCCTTATTTATTTATTTTAAAAAAGCATATTTTAAAAAGATCTTATACTAAAATAATGACTATTTTTTATTAATATAATAATTACTTAAAATAAAAGATTTAGTATATTCGGTATCTTTAAACATACAAGATTGACAACTAAAAAAAAAAAAACTCCGTAATCAAATTTAACATATCTAGTGACATTTTGTACTACAAGAAAAATTATCATTGTTATGATTTACCTAAATATTTATCTAATTATGTAACATTAACTTTATACTAAAGAGCAAATTTTGCTTGCCAAAATAATTTATTTCAATATATTTTTTCCCCTCCCATTTATTTCCTGTTATAATTATGGAAACTCTAAATAAATTGTTAATTTTAACAAATATGACAAGAACCAATATTTAATTTGATTAAAACAAGTATGACTTCATAGTGCGATTTCCACTTGCCAATTTTTTTCTCCTGCATGTTCTAATTTTTTTTATTTATTATTGTGTGAGATAAGGTTTGAAGTATGAAACATTATACCCCTCTATTTTGTAATTGAATGAAAACCACACATGCATTGAGACGGTAGTATCTACATGACTATATTTAAATTTATGTATATATCACAAATATTAGTCAATGTGGTGTATGTAAATTATGCAAAAGTTAAATTGAGAAAAGTGACAGAGATTCTTATATTTACTTGGGTACAATGTATACCGAAATTACTTTTTACTCATTTTGATAAATATTGTTCATTTAATTATCAATTGAGCAAGAAACACTTTTGGGTGTATTTTGCTCCTTTGTGTAAACAATAGTTTTCATAAAACTGTAATTAGTGATACGTATAAGATGTTTTCTTAAATATTGTCAAACTGATTAATAATAACTTTCACAATAACCGTGCATGGCACGGGATCTAAACTAGTATTTTTATAATATCAACTTTTACAATTTTTTTTTTTTTACCTATTGTTAATTAAAAATATTAATCATTGAACTTGTACATTGACAAATGTAACAAGGAAAACATATCAACTAAAAAAAATTAAAATTAGAGAAATATACAAGGATAAATCATGATCGGTACGGTACCTCTAAAAACACTTTCGCTTTTTTGAAGCTACCATTTGTGCTAAAATCATAGTTTAATAATGCCTTAAGCTCCCACTTAAGCGTGATTAGGGACTAATGATGTATATCTATTAATTACTTGATTTCAAATATAAGTTTAATTTTACTTCAGTTTTGGATATAATAATCCCTTTGTTCTTTTTGTTCTATTCACTTTCTGTTTTAATTCTTTTATCGTTTTCTCATTTACTTGGTTCATTCTATTTGATTACCCCTTTTACAATATAATAATTACATTATTTCACACCTCACTCCTACTTAGGTGTTTTTTTTTTTCTTTTTCTTGCACATCCCCTTTTTTACTTGATCTCTCTTACTTTGTCTATTATCTCTTATACTTAATACTTTATCTTACATCTACTTAAATTTTAATATTTTTCAAATTGTTTATCTAAGTGAGTAGAACATAAAAAAAAAAAAAATTACATCAAAGAATTATTGTAAAGACCATCACAGTTCGTATTAAAGTATTATTGATCAACGATATTGATACTATTGTCGTATTATGAACCAATGATTTAAGCCAAATGATGACTGTCCATGCATGTGGGCGTAAAATGGTGATGGTGAAATTTGAGGAAAATCATGGGGCCATACCATAATTTGTATGGATATTAGTGCACAATTAGTCTTTTCAACCCAACCACTCTTTGGTACAACATTAGAAATCATTAATATTGTTATAATATACTCCTGCCTCATACTTCCTTCGTCCCTTAATTTTTGCCCCTTTGCAAAAATATGGGTCAAATTTTTATAAACTTTGACCATGAATTCTCGTTGATTTATAAGTGATAATATATTCATGTGGGATTTTGTTAGAATTGTCTTATTGTAAAGTTTATTAATATCAAATTTTTATACTACCTCCGATTTTTCTTATGTGCAACTTTGAGAAATATTTGTGAGACATAAAATATTTCAAAGTTGCACATATAAAAAAACAAAGGTAGTAATTTTTACGCGTATAAAAATGGAGATATATGCGTTTGAAGACATGTCTTGGAGACCGTAAAAAGTCAAATGAGGCAAAAACTAAGGGACAGAGGGAGTATTAGACAATTATTATATGATTTTAGAATGAAATTTCATCTATTTGTGTGCTAGTCATTTTTTTTGTTTTTATGAAATTTCGCTTTATTTGTGTGCTAGTTGTCTTTCTTACTACATAAGTACATAGGACTTTAATTTAATCTGGCTCAGATACCATGACAAATTAGGGTGAAGAGAGAATTGAATGACTTGTTTATTATTCATCAATAGGTAAAGTATTTATACAATACCTACGCTCATAAGATAAGAAACAATATTCCTAAAAGATATACTACTATAATCATAAATAATCCTAAAGATATATTCTCTAAATAATATCTTAACATAAAATAAACCTAAATATATTATTCTCCTAATAAGATCATACGAAAAATATATCACACATATATTTTCTGATATCTCATATCTCTAACAATTAACAATCTCCTCGTTCTGCAATGTAGTTGAAGTCATATCTCCCATCAGCAGGCAATTGCTCTAGGTCATTTATTTGGTTCGGATTTAGGAATGTAAAGTCTATTTAGGTTTGAATTTATTCATATCAATTACAAGGCCAATTGATTTTATATTTGAAAATAAATTAATTTAAGTCACATTTATTTTATTTTTTATTAGCTCAAATCGAATCGATTTTGGTTCATATTATTGTTGTCAAGTCTACTTCGTATATTGGGATATCTGGAAGTGCTACATTATTATTTATTATCGCGCGTTGTCATGTCCAGTACAACTGTTATACTTTTAATAAAGGTTATGTACAACTGCAAGTGTACAACACCAATAATCAATATTAGCACCCACAAGCTCCCCTTTCACCAAATAATTTTGAAAATCAAAAGTACTTGCTTTGTGTAAAGTGGTCCGATATGTTTATAAAATAAATTAACGAATATTGCTAACTGAGAATATTAATATTTGACCTAATAGAAAGATTTGTATCTTAGAACCATGATATTGTGAAATCAAATTCTACTATACAAGAAAGCACTTTGGGGTGGACGAATTCCCTTACTTTCCCATAATCTTAGTTAGCAGCCTAGGGTGATGTTTTAATACGAAAATAGGAGGGAATGCGATGCTTCTTTGCCCGATCCCTCTCCCTAAAGAATTCATCCTACTCATTCAGTCATTTGAACTAGGTTGACAAGCGAGAGGTTTTAGCTTATAGAACCTTTTCTCTTTTAAAAAAAAAACACTAAACTACATGATAAGAACTCATTCACGACGTTAAATTCTTTCTAAACCCATCATAAAAGTCTAAAAGACCATATATGGCTTGATTTTCCATCGCAAGCCCGTCCTAGAAGGAGACAGTCGTAGAATACTTTTCCTTCGTAAAAGCTAATCACGACGAAAAAATCCCGCCGCGAAAGCCAATTGTAGGTATCATGTTTGTTTGCGATTTTAGTTGAGTCATAAGAGTTGGTTTGGGTCTTTTGTATGGAGTTGGTTATGTTTTATGAAATAGTTAGATATTTATAGAAAGGAGTATTGCCAAATTTCGCGACCTTGGATGTCATTTTCACACACACAGTGTAATACAAGAGTATATGAGAAACACGCGTACAAATTGTGGAACATAATATTTGGACTTGTCGCATACGTAATATCTCGATGATCTCGTACGTTACGTTCTATAAATAGCTACTCGTATAATATGTTGTGGGCATAAACATCTCGAGTAAAGTAGTGAGAAAACATGAGTGGTTTACGTAAGCTTGAGGGTGAAGTTGAGATTAGAGCAACTGGTGCAGATGCCCACCATGACACACTTAAGAATAAACTTCATCACCTTTCTAATGCTGCCTCTCATTTTGTGCAAGCCGTTGACTTGCACGAGGGTGAACATGGCAAAGTTGGCTCTACACATACTTGGAACTACACTTTAGGTAACTTCTCTTCCAATAATTTAATACGGAGTACTTCTTTTTAATGTTTCAATTTAGTCTTGATAAAATGTTTAAGATTTAATATATAGGCCGTTTATTATAGTGATTTTGATATATATAGTTTCACAAAGTACTAATTTTTTTTTTCCTTTTTTTTTGTATAGATTAGTTCAATTATTTAGTCCTGATAAAACGTTTAAGATTTAAAGTATAAATCGTTTTTAGTGATTTTTATGTACATATAGTTTCACAAAGTACTAAAATGTAATTTATAACTATTGTGGTTTTAGCTGGGAAGCCTCAAAAGGCAAAGACTGTACTTAAAGAGGTTGATGAGGAGAAGAAGTATGTGAAATACCAAGTGATCGAAGGCGATCTCTTGGATGATTATAAGACCTTCTATGGAGCAAGCCAGGTGATACCCAAGGATGAAGAAAGCAACATAGTTAAATGGACTTTAGAGTATGAAAAGAAGCATCCCGATGTCCCTGAACCATCTGCTCTGCTCGACTCATGGCTTGATGCTATCAAACACGTCGATGATCATCACCATGGCCAAAAGTAAACATATTAAGTTAATTATGTTATTACATACGCCATGTTTATAAAAATATTGTAAGTAGCATGCTTTCCATGCAAAAGTTATTAGTATTAATGTTAATTGTGAGAAATATTGCTACAAAATAAGGCATGCATGCATGTATTCAATCCTTGATTATCCTTGTATTATTAATATATTGTGTTCTAAGCTGTTTTTGTTATATGCATTGTAAATGTCTGCGAAATATATGTCATGTTTTATATTATTATAAACCCTTTTTGTACAAAAATAAAAAAATATACTATATTTAACAATCAACATTAAGAAAGGCACGCATAATTACAATAATGTCCAAAATGTGAAAAAATAAAAGGTATATATAATAATTGTGTACAGTACTTAATTTAAGTATATACTGAAGTGATAACATTTATTTTGTGAAGAGAAATTGAGAAGTTTAATGAAACATAATCCCGAAAAATGGTACTCGTATTGTACTATGGGCTGTAATACTATTCCTCTTACCAAGTTTTTAGAGAAAAGGCCATATATGACTATATGAGTGATTTGAGATAGTTTGCATTAGTTGGACTTATCCATAAACTTTCTATATTAATCACATATTTCAATTAGGTGGGTCTATGTCATAATAGAAATTTTTGCGTGGACTTGATCCACGATAATATTATTGTGGACCTAAGATTTATATACACGCAGAACTAACGTTATTTGGAACATAGTGACCGTAATTTTAACATAGTGTCCTTATTTTTTAACATTGTAACCTTTGTTAAAACTTGTGTGACTTTTAATGTTATTTCTGTTTATATCCCAAAAAATTAACCTCTTATAGCTTTTATAATGTCGCAATCGCTTATATTTCAATTATAATAACCTTTATTTTAATGTAGTGACCTTTTTTTTTATCAATAAAACAATCCTAGTATCTCTAATGTTAGTGGTCCACAATAAATTTGTGTGAACCAGATCCATTTAAGAATTTGTATTGTAGAATTGGTAAATTAAATGTTCGGATTGAAAACCAATTCAATCTATTTTTTTAAAAAAAAAAAAAAAAATGCAATTCAATTATATTGATTACATTTAAATTAAATGAAGGTGAGATGAGAGGAAGTGCATTGTTAGGCCGTATATATATAAATATTTATTTAGTCCGTTAATTGTATTATGTATAGTTAGTTCTTTGGGGTATGTGTTGTTAGACCCAATGTAGATTGTATTAATATACTCTTCTCTACAGTAATACAAAACACATAAAATTCATTCCTAACATGATATAGGATCTAAAACCTAAAACCTAAAACTTTAAATTTTTTTTCCCTCTAATTGTGATGGGTAGAGACGGCAAGATTGATCTGTCCTCTCCTTTCTACCTTGGCGCCGGAGATCAACCAGGGAATTTGATCACTCATGAGGTCCGCAACGGTGAAAACTACCTTGCTTGGTCTCGCGCGATTATACTATCCTTGAAATCAAGGCGGAAGTATGGGTTTGTTGATGGCACAATCTCCAAACCGAGTGAGGAGAAGAAGCTGCTTGACTGGGAAACGGTTAATTCGATGTTGGTGTCGTGGATGTTGCGAGCCATTGATGCTAATCTTGCAGCCTCTATCCCTTACTTTGACGAAGCAAAGAAGCTTTGGGACTATTTGGAGAAGAGGTTTTGTGTGGCTAGCGGACCTCGTCTCCAGCAATTACGAACTGCAATCACTAATTGCAAACAGACGAAGACTATGACGGTTGGGGATTATTTTACCACTTTGATGGGTTTATTTGATGATCTTAATCGTCTCAAGCCCCCTTATGGCTGTGAATGTGGGCTTTGTGCTTGCAATGTTGCGGCTAAATATGAACTTGATCGAGAGGAAGAAAAGTTGCACCAATTTTTAATTGGCATTGATGATAAGTATGCTGCTGTGAGAGCTAATTTACTGTCCCAGCAACCTCCGACCACGTTGGACCGTGCCTGAGGAACGTTCTCGTGGTATTGCTAATGGCAAGGCGCACATAGAGAACAATGATGCTCATGTTTTTGCTCTGCCGAATGATCGGTGGTCTAATACATGTAGGAGAACATGCATGCAGGAGATGGAGGATGGACCCTTAATTACATGTTTATATTATCATGTCGCTCCTCATCTTATTCATTGTTGTCCTGCTCATTTAATTTCTACGCCCTTATTATGATAGATAACCACCCACCATATATCTCTCTACAACTCTGCAGAAACATTAAATCGTTGGGGACAACTAACTAACACATTAAATTTATTTAATTAATTAATAGATTTTGGGGATTTTTAAAAATGTAGATAAATTTTAAAGGGGCTTTCATCGATTTTTATCGGTAAAAAGCCCCCAATCTTTTTTTCTTGTCTTCTTTTCTCTTTGATTTAGGTTTATGATAAACTTCCTCTAATATGATAAACTTTCTATATTAATCACATATTTCTAGTAATGTCAAAACGGTTTGACAGTTCGGTTTCGGTTCGGTTTGAAATCGGTTTAAGTATCTTACGCGTCGATTTCAGTTCGATTTTAATGATTATCGGTTCGATTCGATTTCTTGTCTTTTTTTCTCTTTGATTTTAGGTTTATGATAAACCTTCCTCTAATAGGAGGATCTTTTCGTTCTCCCTCGAAAGAAAAGGTTTTTCTTCATTTTTAAGGAGGATATGATCTTTCTCATTCGAAAACAAAGTTTTTATTTGTTCTCTTCTTTTGAGGAGGATTTGATGTTTGTTTTGATGGATTGTTGTAAATTTGTTTCATTGGTAAAGAATTACGCAGGATCGTAAATTAAAATAAATCAGGTAAAAATCATCCTTAAGGATACAACAGATCGTTAAATTGTCTCTCCAAAAAGACGGTAGATTCCAGTGATGTAAGCGGGAGATGTTTCACGGTGCAAGTTCTACGTAGACGATCGTAGTTTATATGAAAGAATTCTTTTTGTTTCAATTTATGTATTTGTTAAATTCGAATATCTTTTGAAGATGTTGTATATTTATTAATGGATTGATTTTACTACTCAATATTTAAAAAAATAAAAATATAAGCATCCATAAATGGCGAATTGAGAGTGAGGGATAGCTCAAATGGTTAGAGCTCCCCTCCCGATTTCAGGTGATCTTGGGATCAATTCTCATCACCCACCCTTGTGGCTCTCTAAACACCAAAAAAAAAAAAAAAAAAAAAAAAATTAATAAAATAAAAATAAATGGCGAATTAGGTACATTATGATTGCATCAATAATTGCGTTGGGAGAGTAGTTTTAAAGAAGATATCTATAATATCTAATGATGACGATTAAAAATATATTTATCTCAATAATTATATGGTGGGACTAATAAAATATAAATTTCTTGAGAAAGCAGAATTCACGTGATTATTCATGCAGACCTGATCATCTAAATAGAAATGTTTCCCTATAAAATGATATGATATATTGATATGTAAATATTGCAATAAACAAATTTAATTAACAATAATTATGGGTCTTAAACGTAAACTTGAGGGTGAAATTGAGATTAGAGCTGGAGCTGCAGATGTGTACCATGAGATATATGAGAGTAGACCTCATCATGTATCCCATGCTGCCCCTCATTTTGTTCAAAGTTGTGACTTGCATGAGGGCGAGCTTGGTAAGCCTGGCTCTATCATCGTTTGGAAGTACAAAACTGGTACGTATTGTAGTATTTATATAATATATAATATACTCCCTCCGCCCGAGGTTATCTGCAACAAAGGACAATATTTCGGACTCCTAGACAAAACTTTTAGGGGAGTTTTAATTGAGCTTTGGTGGGTTTAATTAAGGTTGAAAATGGAGGGAAAAGGAGTGGTCCCACTTAATTTTTGTTTTGAGTGGGTTTTAGTTAGTGGGTGATGGTGGAGGGGACCACTAACCAACAAAGTGGGTAATAGTAGGTAATTGATAGTTAAATATTACCCAAAAAGGAAAGAAAAAAATTTGTTGCAAATAATATAGAGCACCCATTTTAGGTAAATGTTGCAGATAATTGCGGGCGGAGGGAGTATATGGACTACAGAGTACTTAGTATTACTCAATGTAGCTATATATGTTCTCGATTTGGATTGTCCTTTTATTTGTCTATAATTCTATTAGATTGAAATTATTTTTTAATTACAAAAATTGAAGGAATAAGCTGGAATAATATATTTGAGCTAAAGTTATATTCCTATATATTTTTTGTAACCATCACTCTTCTAATTTAATCAAGTGATCGTTTGAATATCATATCACTAAATGACTAAGCTTTAGGAGCCGAAGCTTTAATATCAACATGCCGATTTTGGCCCTAATTAGGGTCGCCTAAACTCTAAAGGGTAAATAGCCTTAAATTTATACTGGGACTTAAGAGGATTATATTAGCTACCTTATTATTTTCAATTAACTTATCAGCTCTATCTATTTCAATGACTCCTTTCTAGCTAGGGATTGTCGTCTAATGAAGCCTGAACTAGCTGATTCACTTACATTTCTTTTAATTAATGTTTATGTTCAAATATAGGCGGAAAACCTCTTGTAGCAAAGAATATAATTGAAGAAATAGACAAGGAGAAAAAGTTGGTGAGGCAACGAGTTATTGAAGGCGATCTCTTGGATGAGTATAAGACCATTACTGGCATATGCCAAGTGATACCTAAGGACAAAGATACCAGCATAGTGAAGTGGACGATGGAGTACGAGAAACTCCATCCTGGTATCCCTGAACCAACCGCCCTCATCGATTCTTTGCTCAATGCAGCCAAAGACATCGACGATCATCACCATGGTGTAAAGAAGTAAACAAGCTTAGCTTGTACTACTTAAAGTGTCACGCTGTGTAGCGTAACGTACTCTTCCTATTATGATGCATGTTCTTTATGTCTTGTTCTACCTTTTATTGTGTAATTGCTTCTAATAATAATGTTGTAAGAAGTCATATGCTTTATTGGTTTTTGTAGTTTGCATTAAGCTTAAAGCTAAATAAGGCTTGTATCATGATCAAGCTCAATGTATGAATGGCCAGAAATTATGCGTGTTTGTAATATGTTAATTCTAGATTTAATGGTCAAAGCAGACTAACTTTGATCATATATGTGTTATCTGTATTTGCATTGTTATATTATATCTATCATGTAATTGCTCATGAAATATCTTTTTTCATCCGTAGAAATTATAATATCATTCATCTCCCTAATTAGTAATTAATCAACTAATCCATTAATTGGATTGATGTGGTACATAACTACATATACATAAATCTATATAATCAAACGGATGGAATAATTAATGCGCAATTTATGATTGCGGGGTTATGCTTAGCTCGCAATTCTCTTATCATTGTAGCCTACTGCAATTCTAAACTACATTACTATTAGTACTTGTTTAGCGTGTATAAGGCCATACATAGGCCATGGATGATATCAAGTTACAAACCAGCTTTTTTGTCACGATGTCACTTCTTATTTTTTTTGGTTAAGAGGTCAACTTTAGATTATAAATTAGGCCCCATGATTAAGGCTAAAAACACGATGTCACTTTAATAGTTTAATTGATTAATTTTTTCACATATTATCTTATCTTGTCGCGCCTGACTTCCTTTCTAACGCAAAAGTTAACATGACAACATATCAATTAGCTAGATGGATTGAGTCTTTTGTATGAAGTTGAGTATATTTTTTATCATGACAAGCTAAGCTAAAAGACCATCACGAAAAAGTAATTAGACTTTTGTAGTGTACAGAGTATCACCAAATTTTAATATTCCACTTTAAATGGAGGGGTGGATCGATGAGATTCGAACCCGTGACTTTTACGTCACGTTAGCTATTGATACTATGTTAATGGACCAACTCAACCGAAAGGTTAAACTAATAGTTGAGGCCCAGGAATATGATTTATACTCTATCACATCCCCCTCACACACAAGAGCCTGTTGGGCTTGAAGTGTGGATGGGCTTTCTATGAAGGATTTGCAGACGGGGAGCAAAATAATGAGATGTAATAGCAGTGCGATCATATCCATTCTTCACGATTCGTCAAGTCATTAGCTCTTCCATTCCATCAGCTTTTGCAGTTGTATCTCCTAGTGTGTGGCATTCCCATTATATCTATAACATGTAATTGCTCATGAAACATCTTATCTCATTAGTAGAATTATTGTATCATTCATCTCCCTAATTAGTAATTAATCGACTAATCCGTTAATTGGATTGATGTGGTACATATACATAAATCTATATAATCAAACGGATGGAATAATTAATGCGTAGTTTGTGATTGCGGGGTTATCCTTGGCTCGCAATTCTCTTATCATTGTAGCCTACTACAATTCTGAACTACATTACTACTAGTACTTGTTTAACATGATACACTTGATTTTATAGTTTTTCATATATGGCCATAAATAGGCCATGGATGATATCAAGTTACAAACCAGCCTTTTTGTCACGATGCCAGTTTTTATTTTTTTTGGTTAAGAGGTCAACTTTAGATTATAAATTAGGCCCCATGATTGAGGCTAAAAACACGATGTCACTTTAATCGATTATTTTTTCACATATTATCTGATCTTGTCACGCGTGACTTCCTTTCTAACGCAAAAATTAACATGATGACACATCAAAATTTCATAATTTTAATAGCCTATCTCTAACTAGCTAGATGAATTGGGTCTTTCGTATGAAGTTGAGTGTGTTTTTTATGATGACAAACTAAGTTAAAAGACCTCCACGAAAAGTGCTGTATTAGAGAGTAGGGACAACATTTGAGCCAGTCATTAATGGGTTGTCATATAATAATTAGACTTTTAAAGAGTATCACCAAATTTTGCGAGGACCTTGGATCTTGCCATTTTCACACGGTAATACAAAAGAGTAAGAGAAATACGTACAAATTTTGCAACATAATATTTGGACTTAATTGTCACATACGAGTATCTAATATCTCGATGATATCGTTCTATAAATAGCTACTCGTATAAGATGTTGTGGGCATAAACATTTCGAGTAAAGTAGTGAGAAAACATGAGTGGTTTACGTAAGCTTGAGGGTGAAGTTGAGATTAGAGCAACTGGTGCAGATGCACACCATGACATACTTAAGAATAAACCTCATCATATTTCTCATGCTGCCCCTCATTTTGTGCATGGTGTTGACTTGCACGAGGGTGAACATGGCAAAGTTGGCTCTACACATACTTGGAACTACACTTTAGGTAACTTCTATTTCATATCTCCGATCTCATATAATTAATAATCCTGTATATATTACTCATTGACATTTAAAATGTAAGTCGTTTAGAAATTTTCATATATATAGTTTTACAAAGCACCCAATAAAATTTAAATTATATATACATATGGTAGCTCGAATTAGTCTTGATAAAATATATTAATTCTATCATTCGTTAACATTTAAAATATAATCGCTAACTCGCTTTAGTAATTTTCATATAGTTTCACACTAGTTATTCAAAATTTGATTATTTATAATTTATAATTATGGTTTTAGCTGGGAAGCCTCAGAAAGCAAAGAGTGTACTTAAAGAGGTTGATGAGGAGAAGAAGTATGTGAAATACCAAGTGATCGAAGGCGATCTCTTGGATGATTATAAGACCTTCTATGGAGCAAGCCAGGTGATACCCAAGGATGAAGAAAGCAACATAGTTAAATGGACTTTAGAGTATGAAAAGAAGCATCCCGATGTCCCTGAACCATCTGCTCTGCTCGACTCATGGCTTGATGCTATCAAACACGTCGATGATCATCACCATGGCCAAAAGTAAACATATTAAGTTACTTATGTTATTACATACGCCATGTTTATCAAAATGTTGTAAGAAGTTGCATGCTTTCCTTGCAAGTTATTTGTATTAATGTTAATTGTGACTTTGTGAGAGATATTATTGCTACAAAATAAGGCATGTATGTATGATGTATGTATTCAGTCCTTGATTATCCATGTGTTATTAATATAATGTGTCCTAAGCTGGTTTTGTTAGATTTATTATTATAATTAAATCTCTGCCAAATATATGTCATGTTTTATAATTTAGTTAATCACTCATGACCTTCATTTTTTTTTTAATTTTGGGCTTTCTGTTAAGAATGTGATGAAACGTATGACAGAGTATGTATTTGACCATTAATTATTATATATTTTTAGTTAATCTATTATATTGAATTATAAAAATTTATATTTTACAATTACAACGTGAAGTTTCAACTATTCCAAACAAAAGTTTATACGCAGTACTCCATATAATATATAATGAGCACACAAAAATTCTTAGTTACACTTCTACGTTTAATAATTTGTTTGCAGCTGCAAAAACATCGATAATCTTTCCCACGAAAACAAGATTCAAAAAGGCGACAAATAAATATATTTTTCCAATGCAAATGAATTATAAATTTATAATCATATTATTGGTTTTTTTTTTTTTTTTTTTTTTTGGTCAAAAAATAAACCCTTTTGTACCAAAAAAAAAAAAAAAAAATCAACATTTCTTTTAATTAATGTTTATGTTCATATATAGGTGGAAAACCACTTGCAGCAAAGAATATATAATTGAGGAAATTGACAAGGAGAAAAAGTTGGCTGAGGCATAAATAATGTAACTAATTTAATCTATACTTATATTTCGACACATAATTTTTATTACAAAAGCTCATTTTCAATATAGATATAATGACGCGGGCCAAAAACTAGTTTGTTATGAAAATTTGTAAATACGGTACGTGACACGAAACTTAAGCTAGTACCTTATGTTAGTAAATAAGCAAATTAAATGAAAAATAATTATCTCAGCGTTGTGTAGATCAAATTGACAATTGTCGCGTCGTGGCGAACCAGTAACCTACAAAACGATTCCGCGCTACCCCGGTGTAGTAGACATCAAGCAGTCGTCCTCCAGGATAAGCACGGCACTGGAATTTTTGTACACTCACAAACCTGACTGGAACTCAGAATACTTGCCCAAAACGAGAGAATAAGAGATTGTTTTTGGTTTTTTGTGTATATCTTAATGAAGCCAAGGAAGCATGAATGTATGTACGTGTGTAGAGAAGAAGGCAACCACCAACATATTTACAAAGGAAAACGAGCAGCGGCTATTTGACTAGATTGGTAAATAAAAAAGACCCTAGCGACAAATTGGTAAAAAAAAATAACTTCGGCAACAGTTTGGTAAAAAAAAAAAAAAACTAACGCTAAGCGACAATTTGGTAAATAAAATAGTCTCAGGCGACCATTAACCCAAAAAATACATAAATTTCCGACAAATTACTCGCGAATGTTTAATTTAGTTTGTTTTTTGTTGTTTTTTTTACCAACTCTTTTTATGGAAATAACAATTTCAAGGAAAAAAATGTTAAGTATCAATTTTCATTTAAGTTTCATACCCCTTATTAACAAATATTTTTTTACAAGGGGTTGGAAATAAATTTGGTATGGAAATCTAGCAAAATATAAAGGGGATGACATATTAATTCAAAACTTTTAAATAGGAAAATAAATTTAAAAACAAAAAAAAAAAATTAAATTAGGATTTTTAAAAAGTTTGTCGGAAAAAAATTAGATTTTTTGCATAATTTGTGATTGCCGGGTTATCCTTAGCTCGCAATTTCTCTTATCATTGTAACCTACTACAGTTACTGATCCATCACAATTACTTGTTTAGCAAAGTTACAAATCATCCTTCATGTCACGAAATTTTTTTTTTTTTTGTATGTGCAGTGGTTAAAGAGGTCAATTTAGATTAATTAGGCCCCATGATTGAGGCTAAAAGCACAATGTCACTTTAATTGATTATTTTTTCATATATTATCTTGTCTGTTATTGGACTGTCCATTGCAAGGTATGGGACTTGAGTTCCATATGGATCATATGGGGGACTGATGTGAGATTTATATAGGACAATGGGCTCTCCTCCCTTGAGCTAGCTTTTGGAGTGACTCTCCTATTGTCCAGTATCAATGGTATCAGAGCAACCTCGGAGTGGTGGCCCACGGAGTTGGTGGCCTGGAGGAAGCCAACCGTGACCAAACGTGGTCGTGACCAACGAGGACGTCGGTCCTTAAGGGGGGGGGGGCGAATGTTATAGGACTGTCCATTGCGAGGTATGGGACTTGAGTCCCACATCGGTCATATGGGGGACTGATGTTGGGTTTATATAGGACAATGGACTCTCCTCCCTTTGAGCTAGCTTTGGAGTGGCTCTCCTATTGTCCTGTATCATTGTCACACGTGGCTTCCTTTAGTTTCTAACGCAAAAGTTGACATGATGGCACATCAAATTTCTATAATTGTAATAGCCTATCTCTAATTCGAGATAAAACATTATTTAAATTATACATTAGCAAGCATGAAAGTCTCAACGTTATAATAAAAAGTGAATGGAGGAAAGTATATATCATTTAATATGATTTTTTTTATTTTCATAAGAACAATACCCAAACATATTTATGCAATGAAATCCACCAATGAGCTGAGACACATATTCACACTATATTATTTGATCTCCATTACATTCATAACATATCATAAATTAATTTTATTTGTTAACTAACCTTTCTAGTCCGAAGTCATTTAGAATTTACTCCCTCCATTTTTAAATACTTGCCTCATTTTTCTTTTCCGACCGTTTTTAAATACTTGCTCCATTTCTTTATTTGAATTTTTTTTACAATATTTAATTCATTTCTTTCAACTAGTGGACCCAATATAAATTATATTATATTAATTTCATATTCTCTCTCCTCCAATTCTCTCAACTACTTTTGCTTTTTACAATTTTTTATTCTTCCACCGACCCCACTACCTTCATATTTTATTACTTTCTCTAATTTCTTCTAAAACTCCGCGCATGAAGAAATGGAGCAAGTTTTTAAAAACGAAAGGAGTAATATTTAACAGTATTTTCAATCTCAAATTACATGCCCCACATGCCACTAACTAGCTAGTTGTGGTCTTGTAGATGTAAAGTCAATTGCTAGAAATTGAAGATTCCTTGTTGGTATTGTGTTAAACAGTAATAAATGAAAGTGATAGTATCTATCTACATAGTATTGTGTAGAAAAAAAAGTCCATCACAAATTATAACATTAGTAACTTCATTACATAACTGCCAAAACATCTGCCTTATCCCTTTATTGTCAATTATTTTTTCTCAATAATATGGGGTATTAGAAGAAAAATGAAAATAATCTAATGTTTGAAAGTGATCGAATAGGATCACTATAATCTGGTATAGGACTTTCTTAGCTTACAAATAGTTCGATTATGAGCTAGGGAAAATGAATCCACAAAAAATGAATTCATGATTTTGTCTCGTACCAAAATAACGTGTAATACTGCTATAATTAATGTGATTTATTACGACCAACTAAAGGGGTTGTAAGAATTTGTTGGTATATAAACATGTCCTCTAAAAGTACGACATAGTACTACAACATTTCGTAACATTAATATTTGGACCCCCAAAATACGAATGTTAGTCTTACCATTACCATACATGGCAATTGTAGTAAATTAACATAAATTAGGTGGTAGTTGTTGATCGATGTAACCTTCGAACTTTTCTTCTATATAAAACCATATGATTTTTCTTCATCAGTGTCATATATTCAAAGTGTTCATGTTTATATGCTATATAGATAAATCTAGCAAGAATAATTATGAGTCTAAAACGTAAGCTCGAGGGAGAGATAGAGATCAGAGAGAGTGCCGCGGATGTCCTCCATGATTTGTACGAGAATAGACCTCACCACATGCCGCATTCCGGTGCCTCTAATTTCATACAAAACTGTGAGTTGCATCATGGCGTCCCTGGTACGCCCGGCTCTATACAATACTATAATTACACTCTAGGTAAATACTACCCAACTCTAAAATTTACAATTTGTCTTGTGACATATACTAATCTTGTAATAAACAAAAATTTGCATGTTGATATTGTACATTGTTACCAATCTTACCATATCTATTACCAATTGATTTCACGATGAAATCAATTTGAGCAAGAGGTCTAAGTCGTCCTCTCTATTTTTTTTATTAATTGGTAAAGAGTTGAGGACCCTGAGCAAACCTCGACCCTCACGGTTTTTTTGAATCAGTATTTACGGCCAAATACTTGGAAGTAGGGGGGAGGTCAGGGTAAGGGAATCTCTACCCCCAAGTATCCCAACTTGGTAGGATTCGAACCCCACATCTATAAGATGCGAGGTAAGAACGAACCTTATCGAATGAGCCAACACTTTGCTAGTAGTCGTCCTTTCTATTATTTTTTGGAAGTATATACAAATTAAGTACTTCATATATACGAAGTATATTCCATCTATTATTATTCAATTTAATTAGTGACATATCCTTTGAATTACCCTTATTTTGTATAAAATATTATTAAATTGATGGATTCAAATGTGTAATTTGTGTTCATATATAGACGGGAAAGCTCATGTGTAAAAGAATATGATTGAAGAGGTTGACAGGGAGAAGAAGTTAATTAGACAACGATGTATCGAAGGTGATCTTCTAGATGAGTACAAGACCATTAGTGGAACATGCCAAGTAATACCTAAGGACAAAGAAACTTGAACATTGAAGTGGATTCTCGAGTACGAAAAATTGCATCCTGGTATCCCCGAACCAACTGCTCTTCTTGATTCGCTGCTTAGTGCTGCCAAAGACATGGATGATCATCACCATGGCATAAAGAAGTAAACAAATTGGTCATTAATTTAGTATATATAGGATGGTTTATTTTTCATATTTTGGCTTTTAATGTGTTTTTTTGCAGATGTTGTAATAAGTGGTACTGTATGATTTATTAGTTGTAGCTCGTATTAATTTCATGTCTAAAATTCTAAATAAGCTAGGCTTTTATCATGATCTAGCTCGAATGCTCGATCATCTTCTGTTATGATCGAGCATCTGTATCATGTTATGTATGTTATACAAGTATATGTTATTTAACTTATTGTGAAAATATTATTAAAACTTACATCACGTTTTATGTAATGTTGTGATATTGCTACTCTTATGACTTTAGTCATCTAGATCATCTTAGATTACTCAATGAGGATAACTGTCAGTTACATTTGAATCATAGCTAATTAGGCCTATTAGGGACGTCATAACTAGTATAGATTAGCGGTAGTCATCCTGCAACGTACATTAAAAAGTATATGCGACACATGGTACCCCTCTCTCTTAGCTTTTGCATTAGATAATTAATTATAGAATATTTTTGGGATTTTTTTGTTTTAACTACTCATAAAAGTCTGAATTTTGCGAGAAATTACCTAATAAAAAATGTTGTACTTTATTTGTTTTTAAGGTAAGGTGAAGGATCCCTACCCTCAAAGTGTCATTAATGGGGATTGAACCCCAACCTCAAGGTTAGAAGGTGTAATTTTTGTCACTAGATGACCAAGCTTGGCTTGGTACTCGTAATAAAAATGTTGTAATTAACTATACATGTATATTATATTAAAATGTAAGATGTTGTAATGTACGTACTACCTTCCACCGGATTCCACCCTTGACTT
This sequence comes from Chenopodium quinoa, assembly GCF_001683475.1. Classification (NCBI taxonomy): domain Eukaryota; kingdom Viridiplantae; phylum Streptophyta; class Magnoliopsida; order Caryophyllales; family Amaranthaceae; genus Chenopodium; species Chenopodium quinoa. The sequence continues at coordinate 1,296,501 of NW_018745003.1, forward strand.
TTTTTTTCCAACATTGACCCACCCCATATGACCCTCCTATGACTTTTTTAAAGTTTAATGAGCTACAAGGACAATACAAATTACAAATGAGGGTGGGATTTGAACATGTGACCTATCATACACGATCCCTCAATTTTAATCACTAAACTAAGACCTCGTTGGTTATGCTTGTGAGTTGTGATTGTTTTAAATTCTACAATAAATTTCAGTCGTTATACAAATTACGCTGACAATTTTTCTAAAATGAAGAAAGTTGAATTCATTATAGCTAGAGGTGTCAAACCAAATCGATCTGAAAAAAACCATTCGTTTCAAACTGTAATCGATCCGATTTGATCTGAGAAATTCAAGGCCCAAACCTGATCTGTAATCAAACTGAACTCAACCCGAATCCGAATTTGACCCGACTTGAACTCAACCCGAAATCGATTTGACCCGACTTGAATCAAACCGCGAACCGGTTTGACTCGACATGAACTCAATCCGAATCGAAATTGATCCGAAAAATACCCAATTCAATCCGATCTGTTTTTTATCCGAACTAATTTTAACCCGACCCGATTTTAATCGGACCTAATTTTGATTTGACATAATTTCAAACCAAAAATAATAAATTTTAAACCTAACCATTTATTTACCATTTTTTTTCCTTAAACATATATTTAATGACACGATAAGAAAAGATGACACATGAATAATGACTTGACATCGATCCAATAACAAGATAAGAAACTCAATAATTACTCCAGTTTTAAAAATATACTTATTTGAAAATCAAATTTAGTCAACCTAACCAAAATTAAGCCAAACACGAAAAAGTATATGAATCAGAATTGGTCGAATATTGAATCAACCTTAGTAATCAAACCGAACTTAACATAACTGAAATCAACCGAACCGAAACCAACCCGATTCAAAGTCATCCGACCCGAAATTAACCCGATCAAACTTGTTTTGAACCCAATCCGAATTTATCCGAACCGAATATGAATCGATTTACAGCTGATCCGACCCAAACCCGATCTGAATCTAACAGATCTTGACCCAAATTTGACCCAACCCGAAAGTGACCCGATCCGACCCAAGATGGGTTAACAAGGTAGTTTTGAACCGAATACACCTGACCCAAACAGACTCGACCCATCATGAACCAACCCAAACTCCTTCTGGTTATCCAAATTAACACCTCTAATTATAGGCTTTAGTATAGATCCTCCTTAGGCATTTCCTTCTTGTTTGGGTTGCCCAAACCTATTAAGTATTAAATGAGGTGGATTGTTGAAATCCCGCTGTCCATTATAGTATCGATACTCATGAGTGTCCCACATCTATACATCTATATATTTATCCGTATATTAAAAGACGTTTCAAAAATTGTCTATATGCCACGTGTATTCTTTCTTACACCAACATCATGCCACATCATCATTCAATAACTTGAGATCATAAACCAAAAATGCATACAAAGGGATATGAATAGCAAACCCATTGAATGAAAACCACATTTATACCTTCTGAGCTAGAAATAAAACATGTTATATCACTACAAGAAAACAGCTGGATTCCAACGGAAAAATTCCGTCCCTGCCCCCTGCCCCTGCCCCCTAACCACCCTCACGCACCACCCCCTGCCCCCTGCCCCTGCCCCCTAACCACCCTCACGCACCACCCCTACCACCCTCACGCACCACCCATACCAGCCCCCTGCCCCCTAACCACCCTCACGTCAGGAGAAAAAAAAAAAAACAGCCCCCCACCACCACCCCCCCAACCCACACCCACCCAGACCACCCACACCCACCCCTACCCACCACCACACCCAACCAGACCAACCCTACCCACCACCACACCCACGTGCTTCACCCAAAACCACCACCAAAAAACCCACCCACCCACTCTACCACCACGACACCGAAACCCAAAAAAACATAGAAAAAATCCGACCAAAACCACCACAATTCGAACTCCAACATCCACCACCACCATAAATTTTCAAAATAATCAAATCGAAAACAACAATATATTCAAAATAAAAAAAAAACCGAAATACACCACTTTAATTAAAATTAATAAAACAAAAAAACAGAAATTAAATTAAAATAAAAAAAACCGAATAAACATACCTTCAATTTGAGCAAACAAAACATCAAAATTGGGTTAACAAGGTCAAATTCGACCATGAAAACTCTAGATCTAGAGTTTTCATGGTCGAATTTGAACTGAAAACCTTGATTTATATGTGTTGGTGTTGTTGCGGAGAGGAGAACGGTGGTGTTGCTGCAAAGATGATAACGAGAAGAAGGAGATTCGTAGCTAGAGGAGAGAGAAACGGGAACAGACAAAAGAAGAAGAGGAGAAAGAGAAGACGTAGAGGAGAGGATGAAGAAGAAACGGGAACAGACAAAAGAAGAAGAGGAGAAAGAGAAGACGTAGAGGAGAGGATGAAGAAGAAACGGGAAGAAGAAGAACGAAGAGGGCAAGAGAAGAAGAAGAACAGAGAGAAGAGGAAAGAGAAGAAAGAAGGGAGGAGGAGAGAGAATTTGGGGCGGCTAGAGAAGGAGAAAGAGAAAATGAAATGAAGGGGCATTCCGCCCATTTTTAGGGTTTTGTTTTTTTATATTAATTTATTCTGACGGAATATTCCGTCGGAAATTTCCGACGGAAGTTAAATCCGTCGGAAAATATAATGTTCCGATGAAATATTCCGTCGGAACCTTCAGACGGATTTTATTTCCGTCAGAATATAAATTTTCCGACGGAATATTTCGTCGGAATGCCCATATATTCCGACGGAATGTTATTCCGTAGGAAATCCGTCGGAAATTTCCGACGGAATATAAATCTGCCGGAATATATATAATTTCCGACGGAATTTTGTGTCCGTCGGAAGATGTCCGTCAGAATCTAGCCTTTTTCTTGTAGTGTATTAATCCACGTTTATATGTAAATGCATATAAGTGTATAATTTAAAAAATCCAAATTAAGTCATTGTTGTCATTGTATTCTAATTTACTCACAATAAGAAAAATTTAACAAGTCTTGTAAAGCGTCTAATATAAAAAAGAAATAATTCAGAGTATCAACCATAGTAAAATTCAGGTCCCACACTAATTAGAGATGAAAGAAAAGTTGTTTTTTAATATTATTACCATTTGGTTTTAATATAAGAGAACCTCCATTTGAAAGGTAGTTGTATTTCTCAATAGAGTAATAAAAGAGTAATTATATATTTCTCGTTAATAAAGGAATGGTGGTCAAAAGACTGGTAGCTATAATCATTTTAACCTACCTACCCTTTCCTAATCAACACGTGATTAAAAATCAGCAACGACAGAAATTGAAAGATAATTTTTTGAATGTGTGGACAATTTGTTTAAATATGTCAACAAGATGAGTAGGTACGTCCTGTCAAAAAAAAAAAAAAAAAAAAGTAAATAAATAAATGAATGAGTTGGTACCTAGGTAGAGTTGGGATTCATTTATTTAGCACACAAATGCACAATTTACCCTCGGTCTTTGTTATGTAGGACAAAATTTTATTTTCATATTAAATACTCTGTATATTGTGCATATAATAAAAAGAAAAATTATGCAAAACTACAATCGTAGTACAACTCAATAGGGTAACAATTTTCAAGTATTACCTATGCCATTAACATATTATTGATAAGGAAAATTTCCGCTACAAAACTTTACTTTCATGTTATTCCATTTTTGGGTACCCAAGACTTGCAAACTCGTTTCCCTTTTGATATCTCACCTTTACACCGTTGATTTTCCGTCAAAATTTCTACATGAATACATTACTTTCTTCGGTTAGATTATAAATCTAAAAGGTGATTTAATTATAGCTTAATTTGCCTCAAAAAAAAATAAAAAAAATAAATAAATAAAATTTTATAGCTTAATAATCATTTTTTTTTTGTTTTTTTGAAACCGCTTAATAATCATATTGAGGTGTTATTTATCTTAATTTCTTCAAAAAAAAAAAGGTGTTATTTATCTTAATAAAATAATGATAAATTTTCCTATATAGTTGGAATAATTTTATTTTATTAAAAAAAAGTTATCAAGGAGAAAACAAGTTTTTAAACATTTATCGTGATTAGATTTTATTTAAAAGCGTTTTTTTTTTTAATTTACATTAAATTTCTTTTTATGATTTGATGCCACCTTTAATTTAAAGGCAATAATAACAATAGATTCATGAACAATCGTTGTTACTATTTGATATAGATTTATCCATATCTTACAATGATTAAAATTGTGATCAATTATAGCCAACCAAGTGTGTTTGTAACACTAAGAAATTATGTTGATTAGATTTTTTTTTTTTTTATTTTTTTTTGAGTAAAAAAAATTAAAGTTGTTGATTAGATCAATGTACACGTTACCTTCTACTTGAGGAATTTTCATTTAGACCCCAAAATTTGAAATTTTGGGCCTTATCATAACGATTAGGACCATCTCAGTTACTTTGGTGGTAGATAATTTGGCAGTTGTTGATTTTATCACCTTCGTACCTATTCTCCTTCTATATAAGACGTTGTGAATTCTTGATCATTTTCATATATTCCAAGTATTTGTATAGAATATAGATACATAAAACTGATAAATAAGAGTGATTATGGGTCTAAAACGTAAGCTTGAGGGAGAAGTAGAGATAAGAGAGAGTGCAGCTGATGTTCTCCATGACTTGTACAAGAATAGGCCTCACCATATTGCGCATTCCGGCGGGTCAAATTTCATACAGAGTTGTGACTTGCACAACGGTGTCGTTGCTAAGCCCGGTGCTATATTTTCTTGGACTTACACTCTAGGTAATTAATTACGTACTCTAAACTTCAAACTTAAAAAATTAAATTTATTATGTCGTTTTATTATCCCTGTTTATACTTGTTGCCTTTTTGTATAAACAATAATGATATATAGTCCATCTAGCTAGTATGCCCTATTAACTTTTTTTCACTTGTATATATTATGATTAAGATGGGAAGCAAAGAACTGGCAAAACTGAAATCGAAGAAATCGATGAAGAGAAGAAGTTGGTAAGGTACAAGCTGATAGAAGGTGATCTCTTTGATGAATACAAGAGCTTGAATTTTATATGTCATGTTACACCCAAAGACCAAGTAAGTTGTACATTGAAGTGGATACTCGAATATGAGAAGGTGCATCCTGGTATCCCCGAACCATCTTCTATGCTAGACGCGCTCCTTAGCGCAGCCAAAGACATGGATGATCATCACCATACTAATAAGTAAACAATTATTCATAGTGCAACGACTTCATTAAAATATACGTTATATGGTCACATGTTGTTTAAAGGTGTTTATTACTGCATGCATTAAATAGTACTAAATAAACAGGCATGTATCCGTTCATTAGTTGAGTATCCCAGTTTATTGTACGAAGTGTATTATGGTATGGCTGACGAATTATGTGTGCTACATATCAATATATGCATGGAAGGTTGTTGTATAATGTAAATCCGTATGTTTGCTATGGAAAGATTATATATAAGTATTTTTGTTTAATCTTATTGATTTATTTTTTCGCAAGGTGAATCCGTGAATGACATTGACCTGACTTCAATTCTCAGTGTATTTTTGGTATAATATTTCAGGGTTAGATAATACCTTTATTTTCTTTTTCAATATGGGACAAACACTTCTCACACTTGCACCTAACAATCTCCCCCTCAAGTGTGAGCCTATACACTCTCCCTTCAATAGATCCGCACCCAGAACCTACAGAGCCCAGCTCTATGGCAAGGCGGCAGTCACAGATGGTCCTTAACGCCATAAGACCTAGCACAAACGGTGTCCCTATCAGATGGTGTGACCAGATCAAATCTAGCTCGGATACCAGTTTGTTATAACGGATGGGGGAGAACACAGGGAAGAGAAGCCCAGAAGCCCACAAACCAGAGCCTACAGTGAAGTTCCATCCTAAAACCAATTGGCAATAAGAGGAGTAGCCCGCTTGGGTTAATTATAAACTGAAAGCCCTTCATTTTCTTTTTCAATGTGGGAGAACCACTTCTCACACTTGCACCTAACAATAAATAAATAAATAAAAAATAATAATTTTTCGGCTTGATACAACAATTCATTATTGCCTTTAGCTAACAATAGACACCGTATGAAATTGATCAATGAAATAAAATGTTTTGGTTGCATATGGTTCATAGAAATCTGTTTACTTAATGGTGTCATCATCTACTAGATTACATAATTAACTGCATATGTTAGTTGAAACAATAACTTGATACTCGGTTAATTTGAAACAACTACGGAGTACTAGAAGTACTTGATAATACCACACATATATTTATAATCTATGCTAGCTGAAAACTACTGGTAATATCTATATGAAACATTATCAACAATATATATTTTGTATATTTAAATTCTGAAAAAAAGATTATCAGCGTTTAAAAGCTAGATATAGAGTGACGAATACTCATGACATAACAATCTTATGATCCTCTTCATCTTCATTACCATCTCCTCTAGATCTGCATAACAGAGAAAAAACCATTTAGGGTAATGAGATAATAATTTTTGACACCTTACACTTTGGCCATCCCATGCCTTGTTAATACAAAATAATATGTTTAAATAGTTCAAACCGGTGAGGAGTACCCCTCGTGAGGAGGGCATACTATTTTTTTTTATTATTTTTTTATTTTTTATTCCTTTGTTTTTCTTTTATCATCATCTTACTATTAAGATATATTTTGGAAATATATTTGATATATCTTGATATTATTATTCGATAGGATATATCTATGTTAATTAGATCGATATATTTAGGTAGCTTTCCTAGTTGTTTCCAAATTCTAAGGACTTTATATATATATATATATATAGGGTCGGGATCCGGTGAGAACCACCCTTTATGTGAGAACACTCCTAATATATGAGAACAAATCTAAGCCTTAGGATCAAACAATATCAACGGCTCTAATAAATCCAAACTTTTCATCCATATACTTCCTGCTACTCAGAAAAACAGAGTGAAGAAACTACGAGCTTCAATTTCAATGAGATTCAAGGATTTCGAACACAATTTCGTTTGATTTTTGTCAGAATTCAGCAGCAACAAGAATCAACAAGCTTCATAGATTATACAGGTAAATAATTAACAAAAGCTATGTTAATTTTTTTCGAACATAATTTTCTTAAATTTTTGTCAGTATTTTCGAATTTACGTGGTGTCGTTGTTTATCATTATCTTGTTTGTGTTGACAGAATCCTTTTACTTAGTTGATTAATTTTTGTTATGAATTTTGTAATTGTGTTGCAATTAAAACTTGGTTTAAAATGGTTTATTGGTGCATTTTTATGATACTTATGAATATCCTGATAGTGCATACAAGGTGTTTGATAAAATGCTTGTTAGAAATCTTGTGACTTGGTACTCTATTTCAATTAGTTTGTTTTGAATGAGTTCGTAGGTAATACTTCCGATACTTTTGATGCGAAAAATGATGAACTGCCCTTTGTTATGAATCCTTTCACCCTTTATTTTGTAATTATTTGATAAATTCAATAGAAGATATGTGAAATGAGCAAACATAATTAAAATGAGCAAACTAAATATGAAAAGTAATATAGTGAAAATAAAATGAGCGAACAAAAATAAAATGAGCAAATTGGTCAAAATGGATGAAAATGAATTTAGGAATAAATATGGTTCTTCTTCTGGGTCTGTGAAAAGAAGGCTTGTGAAAAATGATTGCTCGCCATTGTATGATCGAGGATATGTTGTTGGTTGGCATCTGATGGGGGAAATGTCGAAGATAGGTAAGAATTTAGTGAGGCCTTTATGTCCGAAGTAGGATGTTATGACAAATACTTTACTTATTCCAGTGCTTTTTGTGAGTAGAAAAGTGAGTAAATAAAATTGATCATTCGATGTAAATTTGGTTCTATATATATGCTTTATGCTTGATGTTGCTGCATTGTACTGTGATATTTTGACAAGTAATATATCATATATAGGTTGTTTGTCTCCTTTTAACAAGTAATTGCATTTAGAGCAGCCTCACCTTCCAATTTACTTAACATCTACCTTGTGCTTTCTGATATTGATGCTGATTTATCTGTTTGCTACTCTAATAACTGTCTGATCTGATGGTTGAGATTACAACTGCTACAATGTTATTTTATGGGGACTGCATTACTGTTAAACAAATATTCGGTGTTTGAAAATATATAGTCTCAAACATAAACTTTTACGTTTGTTAAATACTTCATAGTTTTCTTCTTCAATCTGTTGCATCTAGTGTGTGTGTGTCAGATGACTGAGACCTTGATATTTATTTTCTCTGTGCGGCATCAAATAAGCAAATAATTAGTTACTTATTTGTAAAATAAGCAAACATTTCTTTGATCATTTGGGAAATGAGCAATCAATTTTTTTTATTCATTTAGCAAATGAGCAAATAGTTGGTTGCTTATTTGTCAAATGAGCAAATAATTAGTTGCTCATTTGTTAAATGAGCAAATACTTAATTGCTAATTTAACAAATGAGCAAAAACTTAGTTGCTCATTGGTCAAATGAACAAACATTTCTTTAATCATTCATTAAAGAAATTAATAGAAAACTCAGTTTAAAAAGATATGTGAATTCTGCCTCACATTTGTGATTTTAGTCTTTTATCTCAGTACTCTCCTTGTCTGTGATGTGGAATTTTTTCGTGATCGTAGACAAAATCTTCTATCATCCTAATGACATTGCAAGCCTGCAGTTTCTTGTAAAACCATTGGGAAAAGGCTATTTTTAATTAGTATCACTCACACAAGCTACATCGTTCAACATTGTTGTTTCTAATTTTAAAGTTACTTAGTTAGTGCCTTTGTGATCTGCCATAGCCTCACAGTTTAGTGCACTATCCATGACTGGAAGTTGTCACCTTGCGGAGTACCGAAAGTTGTACGAACACCCCCCCCCCCAACACCCACCCCACCCTTCTTTCCTTCTCCTTTATATATTATGGCCATAATGATAAAATTCTCTCCATCACCCTGTACATTACAGCCACAGAGTTCGTGAGAGCAATTTTTTTTTGGGTATGGTTAACATTTAGACTTCAAATGTCTTGACCCATTATCGTGTCAACAATGTGAAATATAACCTTCTAGTCTTTGTGGTTGGGTTGGTGGTGGTGGTGGTGGGGGGGGGGAGCGGGATCAAGACTTGGTGCAATTGTTGTGGTTGAGTTGATGGTGCCACTGAACACTCAATCATATTGACTTTACTCTGCCAACAATTTCTATAGGTAAAAACTAAAGCTACTTCGAGGAACGGTGTATTTTAACTTTGATCATTCTCCCAGGAAAAAGCTAAAAATCAATACATGACCTCTTGGGTCATAATACTCGAGGGCTATGGCTGCACCATGACATTGCCTCATTGGTGCATCATTATTTTTTATCTACTGGGATGATAGAGAAGGAGAGGAGGTGGGGGAGTGGGAAGGATGAAAAATTTTATAGGATGGGAAAATTTGATGTACCGAATGCTTTATGCTGAACTTGGATGAGATTATGATTTAGTACTATGAAGTGATATTTGACTCCTTCTTTGGTTGCAGGTTGGGATTAGGTCTATCCAAAGTGAAATGTCAAACATTAATATCAGGGGGAGTGCGAGGTACCCTTTCTTGGATGGAACCTGAGCTTCTGAGTGGCAGCAACAGTCTAGTCTCGTCTCTGAGAAGGTTGTCATTTTTCTAGATCCAAGGTTATGGTTTCTATAACATAATTTCTGACAGCAACAAACTAGTGCTGACTTTTTTAATCTATCATATTGCTAGGCTGACGTGTTCTCTTTTGGTATTGTTTTGTGGGAGCTTCTCACTGGAGAAGAGTCATATGCTGACTTGCACTATGGGGCTATTAGTTGTAATTCCTTAAAATCTTTTCTCTGAGCTATGTCACAATGATTTTTTTTTGGGGGTGCTTGGTGGATGTGCAAAGAGTAACTCTTTCTGTTAGAATGACAATAACTTCAACCTTAAGCAGCTAAGCACTTACAATTGAGAAACATTGCAAAAAATAGTATTAACTGAAGTTTGGTATGGTACCAAAATTGCTATTACTGTAATACTTATTTGGTTTCGGTAGATGATCGTAGAAACTAATGACGTCCAAGCCTCATTTGGTTGGGTGCCCGGTTTGCAATTTTAAAGTTTGCTAGAGAAAATAAAATTTTCCTAAGCCATAGATTCTTTTCCGTTGTGAAATGTTATGTCTAGAATGGGTTTTGGGTTTTGAGGATAATGTAGGTATATTGACTCCATTTTGTTTTGCAACATGTAAATAGGAGGAATTGTGAGCAACACTTTGTGACCACCTATTCCTGTGAATTGTGACCCAGAGTGGAGAAATGCTGTGCTGCAGACCCACTACAGAGGCCGAACTTCACAGAAATCGCCAACGAGTTGCGCGTTATGGCTGCCAAAATTTCAGCTAAGGGGCAAACACCAGTTACAACTACAAGAACAAACACCTAGTTGGTTTTAATTTTCTTGGCTCTCATTCAGTTAATGTCTAGTTGGAGTATGTATATGGCCTATGCTAATTTGGCATCATAGTCTTATGGATATCATATGGATAGTTGCTCATTTGTCAAATGAGCAAACAATTCTTTGTTCATTTTATCAAATGAGTAAATAATTCTTTGTTCATTTATCAAATGAGCTGATTTAAAATTTTTAACATAGAAAATGATTTAAAACATATGATAAACCTATTAGCTCAAATGGTAGAGCACTATGCAAATGTATAGCGGATGTAGGTGCAATTCCTACATAGGTTATCTCTATAAACAAAATTAATTAAAAAAAAATCAAGTTCGTACTAAATTATATGAGCAGAAAAATAGTTTGAAATGATTTATAACTATATAAATTTTGTTACAATTAATCTCTCGTACAAACTTGTGTCTCCACATTACATAAATGAACCTACGTGGGATTCGAACCCACATCTTTTGTGCATTTACACAATGCTCTACCCTTGAGCTAGTAGGCTAATATATTTAAAACATTCAAACACACTCACAAATGAGCATTAATTTGACAAAATGAGCAAGAACCATTTTCTCATTTGACAAATAAGCATTAAATAGTTTGCTCATTTGACAAAGGAGCATTGAATTTTTTTGCTCATTTGACAAATGAGCAAAAATTAATTGCTCATTTGACAAATGAGCAAAGAATTGTTTTGCAAATCTATAACCTGTAATTTTTTGTAAAATGAGCAACCATTAATTTGCTCATTTGTCAAATAATAAATAATTAATTACTCATTTGTAAAATAAGCAAACATTTCTTTGATAATTTAATTCGGGAAATGAGCAATCAATTTTTTTGCTCATTTAGCAAATGAGCAAATAGTTAGTTGCTCATTTTTCAAATGAGCAAATACTTAATTGCTAATTTAACAAATGAGCAAAAACTTAGTTGCTCATTTGTCAAATGAGCAAATAGTTAGTTGCTCATTTGTCAAATGAGCAAACATTTCTTTAATCAACAAGCATTTCTTTGCCCACTTGTGAAATGAGCAACCATTTGTTTGCTCATTTGTCAAATAAGCAAATAATTAGTTACTAGTTTGTAAAATAAGCAAACATTTATTTGATCATTTAATTTGGAAAATGGACAATCAATTTTTTGCTCATTTAGCAAATGAGCAAATAGTTAGTTACTCATTTGTCAAATGAGCAAATACTTAGTTGCTAATTTAACAAATGAGCAAAAACTTAGTTGCTCATTTGTTAAATGAGCAAATAGTTAGTTGCTCATTTGTCAAATGAGCAAACAATTCTTTAATCATTCATTAAATCAACAAGCATTTCTATTCAAACCATCAATCATCACATAACTAAATTGGAAATCCTTGAACCTTAGGCAGGTTTAGCTTACCTAATGAGCAGCCACTACATGTGAACCCATAGACATAGCAAAATATATAAGTAGGCAGGTTTAGCTTAATACAACAAATGACAATTGCATGTTTTTGTAGGCCAGGTGCTAAAAGCAACTGATTATATTGATTATATAAGGTAAATAATATGCAGTGTGTTTTACCTGGCACTCTGAGCAACAAGTATGGTAGGCCATGCTAAGGCACGAATCTATCCACCCATGCAAAAAAGAAAATATATGCTAAGGTATTGATGTCCAGCCCCTAATTTCTAGTCTAGGCATGAAAATGTAGGAATGGAAGACTCTAAATTCTGCAATATCTTGCACAAGACTGTGATTTCTGTAATATTTTGACAAGCCTGCAATTGCTTCTATTGCGTCATCAGAAACAATATCACAGCAGAAATGATAAATTTTGAAGTTGTAGTAGCCTGTCACAAGTTCTAAACCCCGTACAAAATCTGAAAATATAAGTAGGTGACATCCTTTCTTCATATAATACTCAGATTTTAGGCACTTCAATCACATTGAGAGTACCACTTCCTATTCTAAGTCCAAAAAGATAAGCTGTAAAGTCTGTTATAAATAAAGAAGAAAAGGAGACAAAAAAGGCATAGGTCCTGGTAGATGGGAAATCTATTTAATTTTGACATAAACTCAGAAATCTTCAGCAGACATGCAGATAATAATTAACAAAAGCTAACAAACTCCCACAAAACTCATTACAAAAACTGAACCCTGTCTCAGATATTTTTGTAATTGCAAAACTTATTTACTTTAGATTATAAATCAAAACAGCCCAAATCAAAAGCATGCAAAACCAATAATATTTCAATCCTTCATAGTGATAAATCTGAAAAGAGATTATTATGAGCAATACAAAATTTCTCCAGCAGAAAAACATTATTATAAACTAATATTTCAAGTCCTGGTAACTCTATCCTACCAAGATATAGCGAATGAAATAAGGTCCAAATCCAAGCTGAACATTCAATATTTTGGTAATTCCACCCTTCAAGAATAAAAAAAACCGGTTACGAGTATGCTAAGTTTGGTATCAGATGCTTAAATCTACGGTAGTTTTTCAGATTGATGGAGCAAACAACTTGATTGAAGGATTCAAGTAAAATATATGCATTGGATTCATTTAGAGCAGCTAAGTTTGCATAATTTACCTAACTAGCTTAGAGCATAGAAGTTTAACAACATCTGAATTTGGCTTGGTCAAAATAAGATTACTCTAGGAATTACTATCCCACTTTAGATATATCTGAAAAAGGATAAAACAGTCATTATATTCAATTGAGACAAAGATTAGTTAAATATAGATGGATACAATCCATTGAAAATTTTCCTTAGCCACTTAAAAATTGCAACACAAGACCACTTGAGTACCTACTTCATTTTAAGAACTTAATTAATTTCACAAATACCAATACCCCTCTTGTTTCATGTCCAAAACATGGAGTATCAAACCACAAAAAAAAAAAAAAAAAAAAAGCAAGATTTGACAGAAGCATATCAGCAAACAATCTCTAAAATCAATCATCGAATTCAACCTCAGAAACATCCATACAGTTTCCTTTCCCCTAAAGCGTTATCAATTCTCCAAGTAGCATATTTCCTTTCACACTCAGTTATGCCTCAAATTATAAATCAAATACATACGCAAAGCTAAATAAGAAAATAAACACAATTGATGAACACTGATTTAATCGTCAAAATAACTACAAATGAGCAAAAAAAAAAAAAAACAAAATCCCTATTAAAAAAAATCAGTTAATTGATACTTACCTTTTTCGTTCATAGGTAACAATTGTAGAGTTTGATGCATCGTTCGGTTTTCAATTCTTGTACAACGTTATTGGTCATAGGATCTAAGCCGAGACTCAATACAATCTTGGGGAATATGAAATAAGAAGATCATCAATTAAATATGTACTACATTTGAAATTGATAAAATAATAGGATTCATTGGGGAATATTGTCAAACACTTAGTGTGCATCAAAATTTAAGCACAAATTAGTGAAATGCAAGTACCAAAATTGATAAAATCAATCTCTATAACCATTCATAACCTCAGAAATTATAAATAAAAGTTCGAATTACACTATAAGAACCCTAAATAAACAAATGAAGCAAAATTAAAACTAAAATCAACTAATAAGCTCGAAAATCCCCAAAAATCACACGAAAATCGCCAAAAATCGCAAAAAAATTGACAAAAACCTTAAGTAATCAAAATAAAATCAACGAAAATCAAACTTTTATCAACGAAAATCAAACTAAAATCAACGAAAATCAAATTAAAATCAACGAAAATTACCTTGACAAATAATCAATGAAATTAGAAGCAGAATTGATGAAGAATCAAAGCAAAGGAAGATAGCAGTAAGAAGGGAGCAGAGAAATTGAAGGAGGAGAGAGAAAAATGGCGCCTCAAATGAAGGAGGAAAGAGAAAATGCTGGAAAATTGTATTTGAAATTACATTTGATTGGGATAAATTGTAGCCATTGGATGCAATTAATCCAACGGTTGTAATATGTCCTCACATATAATAGGTTTCTCACATAAGGGGGGTGGTCTCATATGATCCTATTTATATATATATATATATATATATATATATATATATATATATATATATATATATATATATATATATATATAGGCATATAGGTATATGGGTAGTATATAAAATGTATAGAATAAATCGTTATATCTTTTACCCAAAAACCAAACATGATCGAATTGGTCTAATGTTAAGAGCCATAGCCATATATAAGGTAACATTTAAGGTCGCATGCAAATTGATGTCCCCAACAAGGTGACACCTACTACGAAGTAGTTTACAACAATAACGTTCAAATATGATTTATCAAATATATAGCTAGCTTAATTAATTAACAATTATCATTATATAGAGATTTACGCACCTTGTTTTTTCTTATTAAACTTGTTTGTAATATCCGTAACAGGAAATGTACTCTTGATTGACACGTATTCTTCCCATGGACCAATTTGAGTTTTTCTAGTCTTTTTCTCTTTCAAATTATACCATACATAACTAAATTTCCAGTGATCGTGCTTGAAATGCAGTAGAATTTCGTTCTTGTCACTCGAAATAGCCAAAGGGATACTGGTTAACGAAGACCTAATTGGACACAAGTCCGAGACACTTAATAGCAAAACCCATGATTCCTTAACACCGTACTCTTTCATCACCCATAACTTGAACCCTGGGCTCGAAACACCGTCTCGTGAACCTTTTCCCGCTAGGACGCTCAAATAACCATCTAAAACCCCTATATCTTTTATGTTACTTTCTACACCGGGTGCCGGAATTTCACTCCAATTTCCGTTGCAAACATTAAAACTCACAACTTTTTTGCATTCATAGACAAAATGCAACAAACAATTGGCAACAACAGTAGGTTTAAGATTTCTTGATATCATCCAAAAATTTGGACAAAAGTAACCGGATAAAGTAGTTATTTCTTGATTATTTAAGTAACATTTACGTTGCCAGGACTCATCTCTTAGGCTGTATAAGAAAACGTCAGCATTGGCCGTCGTCCGACGATCACTACTAAGAATAAAAACTATGTAGTCATCTTTTATATGATCATATCCGACTCCATGAATAACGAAATTATTGTCATCATAATAGAGGCGAGGAATAACGCGGTAAAGACGAGTTAATGGATTTAGCAAGATCAAAGTAGAGTCACTAGTACTACCAAAGATGCAAAGTAACAAGTCATTGCATGAAGCAACAATCATACGGAATCCCAACTCATCATATAGGTATGGAGGAAGTTGAATTTTCTCCTCCTTCGAAAAGTCGTTGTCATTGACTTCGACTGCGCAAAGATAGAGATTGCAATTAAGATCAAATTTGGGATATACAAGGAGAGAATTGTTATGGCGGAGATTATAAAGATGGGTGAATTCCGAAGATGATATGAGGGTAAACCATGACTTGCACACGAGTTTTGCACGTAATAAGCACTTGATGTTGGGAAGCCGTACTAGTATTTGCGAGAGTATTTCCGTAGGAAGGTCTACAATGGGAGTTGGTGCATCGTTTTGACTCGAGGCCGCTACCACTTCCTCCGCCACTGCCATTGATTAGTTTTTAATAATCTGATGGAGATTTAACGTCTATGAAGTATATACTACCTCCGTTTTTGAAAGTTTAACTCACTTATTATTCATGTGGTCAAAATAAAATAACTTTGACAACATTTTATGAGCTATACAATATAAATAAATTAGGGTGAGATCATATTAGATTCCCCTTATTATATATACATAATCCAAATATCAACTTTTTACAAATTTCACTTATACACAACCGGAGTTATTCACGGTCAAAGATGTGTCGATTTTTCAAAAACGGAAGGAGTATAATATATAATGGGATACCAAAGAAATTTAAAAGATAATTAAAAATATCACTATTGGTGTTATCTAATAGATATTATCTTTTAAAATAGCTTGTGATTATATCTTAGAAAAGATGATGATTATTTACTGTAATCTTCTTTCACCCTAGCCGCATATTTTTTTTTTCTTTTTGTATAAGTAGACTTTTGAGTGGCTACAAATTGTAGCCATCATATCATATCACTTCACTAATAAATAAAGTCGGTCTCGCAGCCACATCACGAGACAATGACACTTTGCATTTTAGTTTTTCGCCAAGTGTCGAGCCACATAGACGACAAATAAGCCACATCGACGACAAATAGATACTATTGTGATTAGAGCAAATGCCACATTAGATTAGATTGGATACATTTATTTAGGATAAAAAAAAATATACATATAATTAATAATAATTCTTTTAAGAAAATTTGTCTTTATATTGACAATAGAATTTTACTTATAGCAACACACCATATATTATAATTAATATAAATATCCAATTAGCAATAGAATTTTACTCCTAAACTAATAACCCCATAATTACAATTATAAATATGACCATGTATCATTAATTTTTTTAATGTACCACTGATTTACCATTAAAACTTTTGAATCAGGTATTCTTCATATTCGGTTGTAATATTTTTTTGTAATTTTGTTAATGAAATTAAACAAGTTATAAACTACTAAAATTTGGACACAATAGAAACTATACCATACAAGGGAATTTGGAAGTGAATTCAGATCAATGTCAGCAACGTCTTAGAACTTTACGGGTTACTACGAATGGTCCAATTAGGCCAATAATATAATCTGTTGATTTTTACGCTTTAAAAATAATTACATTTAACTTTTTATTTATTTTTTTTTTTTTTTTACCGACGCACTCTTCTTTCCACAAAATTATACTAAGATCCCTCTATTATTTTAGTGTCCCATTGAAATTGAGCACATATATCGACATAGAATTTTGAATAATAGGTAGAGTTTCTACCCTCTTTTTATAAATACTAATAATAATAATAATAGACTACAAAACATGTACCCTCTTATTATTATTATTATTATTATTATTATTATTATTATTATTATTATTATTATATAAAACATGTCCACAAATAAGTACACTCTTTAAAATGGATATTCAGGGCAACGCCCAGGACACGTACTAGTTATAATATAAATCAAATTGCATCTGTTCGTTACATTTGATTATTGATCTAGACCATTGAACAGGGTGACTTTATAGTTAAAAAAAATATTAATTTGACAATAATAAAAAATCAAAAAATATCCTATCTTTCGTTTTTATTTAGTAGATTATGAAAATATGTGACTTTTTTAATCTAATTTTGTTGGTAATTGATGAGGATTTCCTAGAAAGATAAAAATAAAAATCAAACTTATAAGCAAAGAACGGAGAATTGAAGAAATTGAAATAAAACGTGGACACAAATTCTAAAAAAAGGCCGGCTTACACTAACTTAGTGTAAAACCGGCCCACTTCTATCATCTGGACTGGGCTCACACGTACCAGTCCAACGACTTTTTTTTTTTTTCATTTTAGTGCCTGTTCAGTTTTCTTCTTTAATGCTCTGCAACTTCATTCTCCTCTCCTCTGCTATCTTTCTCTGCAATTTCTCTTCATCTTCCCTGTTATTTGTTTGTTCATTTTCTTTAGTTGACGAATTACATTTTGGATTCTCATCGGATTTTGAGGTTAGTTTTTAAATTACTTATGGTTTTAATCGTATAATTTATGTTTTATTCATTAGTTGTTGTAATTGTTGATTTGTTATGGTTTTTCATTTTACATTTGTGTTAATAACTTGTAATTCTCTACTTTATTTGAATTTTAAAGTAGAATTCTATGTTTTTGTTGTAATTTGTTGTTTTCGTAAGTATATTAGTTTGATTTTTGGGTTTTTTGTTTTTGATCGTAATTTTGTTCATATTTTATGGTTTTTTTGGTTAATTGTGTTCATATTAGATTGAATGTTCTAGGTTTTAGTTATTTTGTGTTTAGTTTTTTCTTGCATTTTCATTCAATTTGTTGTTTATGTCAGTATTTTATTATTTAATCGTTCTTATTTTGAATTTTAGGGTTTAATTTCTTGAATTTGCGATGGTGAGGACTAGAGGTGGTTTTTCGACTTTTCAAAGGAGACGTGGTTTGCGAAGTTCTGTTGGTGGATCTGATGCTGCTCAAGGTTTTCTTAAAGTTACAGAATTAGTTGTTATAGTTATATAAATGTTTGGTTAAGTTATGCTTTATGTTTTATTATATGTCAGATTGATTTATAAAGTTATGTTTATTATAGTTATAGTTATACTATTTTGAGCTAAAGTTATGTTAATCTTAAACTTCAGCATCGTCAGCTTGTTATAGTTATATAAATGTTTGCTTAAGTTAAGCTTTATGTTTTCTCATATATCTGATTGTTTTATAAAAGTTATGTTAATTATAGTTGTAGTTATAATTTTTTTAGTTAAAGTTATGATTTGCATTTTAATACTATTAATTTCTTTAGGTGCTAATGATGTAAGCAAAGAAGTTATTGTTGTTGTGGATAAGGGTGGAAAGAAGGGAGGTAGTGTATAGGAGCTTGTAGTAAAGGATCCTGTAGTAGAGGAGCATGATGGAGGTGACGAGGATAATTCTTCTGAACATGATGAAAAGGGTTCAGAAGATGTTGGAGGTGATAATGAGGATTCTTCAAAAGAGGATCGAGATGATGATGAGGATGAGGAGGGTTCAAAAAAACATGATGATGAGGAGGGTTCAAAAGAGGATGAGGGTGATGATGAGGAGGGAAGTGAGGCTGAATCTGTTGATAGAAATAAGAAAAAAAGAAAATTGGGTGTGAAAGCAAAGAAGCTAGCAAAGGATGATCGGCGTCCTGAGAAAAAGCTAGCTAAGGCATCCAATGATGCTCATGTTGAGAAAAAACCAAAAACAGAATATCGTCGTCTGGCTGAGAAGAAGCGGAAAGTGGTTCACAAGGCTGTCAAAATTGGAAAAAAAAAAAAAACAGACCGGATTCTGATGCTGAAGAAGATGAAACTGTTGAAAGTGCATCAGGGAGAGATGATTCTGATTCTGATGTTGAAATGTAAGTACCCTTTTCTGAAGTTATTGTTTTTATTTCTAAAGTTATGGATTATGCTCTAAAAGTTATGGATAATGCCCTTAAAGTTACACTTCTGAAAATTATAATAAAAGTTATAATTGTTCATTTTATTTATCTTTTCTTCTTTTTTTTTATTCAGATTGGATAGGTTTTTCAGTACCCATTGCAGACCACATACATTAGTAGATCTCATGAAAAATCTTTCTGATGAGCAAGTTAAATCAGTTGTTGATATAGGATTTAGTGGTTTGTTGGATTTAAAGTTGACTAGAACTGTTACAACTTTACTTCCTCGGTTGGTTGATCATTTTGATCCTATTAGTTGGATGTTTTCTATAAGTCCAGGGAAGGAATTTCTTATTTCTCCCTATGATGTTTATGATGTATTTCAGTTACCTTTTAAAGGGATGGATGTTGTAGAGAGTACTAGAGGTACTGATGTTCAATTAAAACAAGAATGGAGGAGTATGTTTGATGTTTCTGGTAATGCAGGCATACCTTTGCATAAATTAGAGGCTAGGATTGTTCAGTTAAAGGATGGTGGAGAGTTGTTTAAGAAACTGTTTGTGATGGTTGCTTTTGCTTCATTTTTAGTTGTTGCAAATAGAACTGCTGATTTGAGTATTGTTAAAGCCCTTGAAAATGTTGATGAAATTAAGAAGTTCAATTGGTGTAAATATGTTCATGAAAGGTTGTGTAGGGAGATTTTGAAGTATAAGAAAACTAAGAGTCGAGACAGTGTTGGTGGTTGTCTTTTGTTCTTGGAGGTTGTTTATTTTCAGCGTTTGAAGTTCCGAAATGAGGCACAAGATTGTAGTTTGCCTCTTATCAAACACTGGACTGATAAGAAAATCAGTGATAGGGTGAAAAAAGAGGTTGAGGCTAAGTCCTTTGGTTGTGGTATTTTGGATACTACTACATACCCTATTTCTGAGAATTTTGTGTTTGGAGATGAGATGCCTCTTCGAAATGCACCTGAAGCTAAGAAAACTGAAGTTTCTCAAGTTGACAATGCTGATGATGCATCACTTGGAAAAAGGATCATTAAGTTTGATGTTCCTGTTACTATGACATCTGATGAAGAAATACAGTCTGTTGCTACTGATGTAAGTTAAAAAGTTGCACTTATTAATGCTAAAGTTTTACTTTTATTTCTTAAAGTTATACTTTTATTTCTTAAAGTTATACTTCTATTTCTTAAAGTTACACTTTTATTTCTTAAAGTTATACTTTTATTTCTTAAAGTTATACTTCTATTTAAAGTTATACTTTTATTTCTTAAAATTATACTTCTATTTCTTAAAGTTACCCTTTTATTTCTTAAAGTTATACTTTTATTTCTTAAATTATACTTTTATTTCTTAAAGTTATACTTTTATTTCTTAAAGTTATACTTTTATTTCTTAAAGTTATACTTATTATACCTAAAGTTGTCTTTCTAATTATTCACTTGTTATTTTCAGGCTATTCATGAGCAATTTTTGTTGATGAAGAGGAACATGGAAGTTGTTACAAACTACCATTTGAAGAAGGTTGAGATTTTAAAGAAGCATGATGTGGCTCGTGCTTCTAGTAGTTCATCTCCTGTCTTGCAAAGTCAGGATTTTGATCCAAGAATGTTTGAGATCATTGATGAAATTGTTGATATTGTGCTATCAGTGAAAAAATTGCCTGGCGGTATTTCAGATATTACTGCAGATGTGAATTTGGGGGTTGAGGAGAATGTTGGAAGGGAGGAAAATGTTTCTGGGGGTGATTTTGTTGATAATATTGTTCTGAATGTGTTGGAAAAGATTAACCTGGAGTATGGTGAAAGTTCTTTTTCATCTATTATTATGAATGCTTTGGGTAATGGGAAGGCAAAAATATCTGTAGGTTGTGGGCCATGTGATGTTGATGTTGTTTTTGTTGGACATGTGATGAAAAACTATCAAAAATATTTGAAAAAATTACCAAAGTTGTATCAGGAGATTGCTGATTATTGCTTCTTAGATAATACTGGAATGGTGAATCAGTAAGTCATTTATATTTTAGTTAAAGTTATATTATTTGTGCTTAAAGTTATGTTTTTATATTTTAAAGTTATAGTTTTTTTTTGTTTTTTGTAATTTTTAGCTGGTTTTTCGTTTTTTAGTGAGTGTTTGGTGTGGTATGATCTTACTCATACTGTTCCAAGAGAAGACATGGTGTCTTTAGCTGCTAATTTGGAGATTTACCAATCAGTTATTGAGTGTTGGGCAATGATGTTGAATGAGAATGAAAGAATGCGTGATGGAGGTCCTAAAAAATTCTGTTTTGGTGTTGAAAGCAGTGTAAGTTTTATGTGTAGCTATATGTATTTTCTTTTAATTGATGTGTGTATAGTTAGTTAATTCTTATGGATTTCTTTTTGTCTTGTTGTTATATAGGCTAATTTGGTAAAGCTTTGGGATGATGAAAATGATATTGAAGTTATTGATCAACTTCAACATTGTTGGAAGGAATGGATTCAAGTCACAAACAACAATTTTGATATCAGTGTTGTTGATTTGGTAATAATTATTGTACTGTTGTGAATTTTAATTCACATGTGTCATCATTTTTTTTTCTTTCTAATGCTCTGTATTTTTAAATTACAAATGATAGGTGTTTGTTCCTATTTTTGCGTTTCACCACTTCTGGGTTTTTACGTTGAATTTGAAGAAAAAAAACAATGCAATTATTGGACAATTTGGTTTATGAAGAAGCTACCTTGGAAACAATTAAGCATTTGTCTGAAATAGTGGTAATTGTTTAAATTTTGTTAAAGTTATACTTGTTTTTGTAAAAGTTACACTTATTTTGGTTAAAGTTACATTTGTTTATTATATGTTTAATAATTGTACTTTGTTCTTCTTTTTGTAGAGTGATTGTTTTAGCACATTATTCAATAGTCTTGGTCATCCTGAATTTGTTGAAGTTGGAAATTATGAAATGGAGGAGGTGATGTTTAATTGGAAGAATAATAAAGGACACGATCAAGATTGTGGAATATATTCTATGATGTGTATGTTGCTGTTTGAAGGTGCTTCTTTTAGTTGTGATGCGTTGATGCGGGTTAGTTGCAACTTTTTTAAGTTAATTTGTTTTTTTTTTTACTATGATTACATGATACTAATATATATAGTTGTTAAATACAGCCCAGTTCTAGAGTTGTACTTCAAGCAGAGATATGTGCAACACTGGTATTGTCTGATATGAATGATGGCAGACAATCAGTGTTGGATTCTTTATGCAATTTTAATCCGCGTCGATTGGAGCTAGCACCTGAAATTACGAAAAGGAGAAAGTTGATGATGCAAGAAAAAAGGAAAAAGGAAAATGGAGCAAAAAAATTGAGTAAAGAAGTAAAAAAGAAAGATGACAACAAGAAAGAAAAATCTGCGAAGGGGAAGTAAATATTGTGTTAGCAACTGTAGTATTTTTTAAGGGAAGCTAATATAGTTAGAAACTTAGAACTTTTAGTACTTTCATGCTTTTGTAAGTATGTACTGATGCTTTTTTAATGCATATTTTGTAATGTAGTTAGAACTTACACTGATACCATGCTTTTGTAACTAATGGCATTAAAGTTGTGGAAACTTATTTTTTGTAAAAAGAAGTTACACTTCTATTTCTTAGAGTTATGCTTTTATTTCTTAAAGTTATACTTTTATTCCTTAAAGTTACACTTTTATTCCTTAAAGTTATACTTGTATTTCTTAAAGTTACACTTTTATTTCTTAAAGTTACACTTTTATTTCTTAAAGTTATACTTTTATTTCTTAAAGTACACTTCTATTTCTTAAAGTTATAATTCTATTTCTTAAAGTTATACTTCTAGTTCTTAAAGTTAAGCTTCTATTTCTTAAAGTTAGAATCAAAATTATTGTAACAGTTATGGTATTTTTATTAAAAGTTATGGTATTTTTATTAAAAGTTATGGTATTTTTATTTAAAGTTATGGATAATACAAATTAAAGTTAAGGATACTATTATAATAGTTATAGTAATTCTACTTAAAGTTATAGTTTTTTTAGCAAAATTCATCATTACTTATACAATAAAAAAAAGATCAATGAATATAGTATCAAATACAATAGTCTTAAATAGTCTAATATCAATGAATATAGTTCAAAATTAAAGAACAATGTGTCTAAGATCAATCAAAATAGTCTCAAATTAGGGGTTATAGCTCCAAACTCAAGTGGGGGTACTGCTGTCTTCCTTCCTTTTCTTCTCCAGTGGTCCTCGTGGCCTTTTGTTCCTTCCTTTTGTTGTTGTACGTTCAGGATCTAATATAAGAGGTGCCTCTGCTTCAGTAGCTTGGTTGGTCTCTGCTTTAGTAGCTTGATTGGTCTCTGTTTCAGTAGCTTGATTGGTCTCTGTTTCAGTAGCTTGGTTAGTCTCTGCTTCAGTAGTGTTGTTGATGGTTGTTAGTAGTTCTTCAACAAGAGAAAGGCTAGCAGCATAACTGTCCTCGATAAGGGTTCTTGCCTCTTCATTCAATTGACTTTTCAATATTAAATTATAGAATTTTTTAGCCATGGTTTGACGCCAAGGTGCGTATTGATTTTGTTCAGGTTCTTCATTGTCTTGTCTTTCCCAAATTGATGATTTTGCAAACTTTGTCCATCTCTTCTTTATATACTGATCTGGTATTCTCATCACTGAATGTAAGTGTAATATTTTGATGCAGTGGTAGCATAACCATCCAGAAGCTTCAAAGTTCTTGCAAGTGCATTTAACTTGGTTGCTGTCATATTCAAAAGTGACTTTTTGTTCTGACCAAGGTTCACTTTTAATTGCCACTAAATAGAACAAGGTACTACCATTTTGCCAAAGCAATTTTGTGGTAGTTGCAATGGAATACCCAAATTCTTCTTCAAAATCTGTGAATAAAGACAAAGTGTAGATTTCTGATGCGTGTTTCAGCATACCAGATAATGGTATTGCTGATGATGCAGTTGATTTACTACACGAGAACTCATCATGTTTTTCCGTGCTTATCCAACGCTGTATACAAGCTTTGAAAATGGTATAGAATTCAGTCAAGCTTGTTGATCTACTTGTTGATCTATTTGCTCTAAACCCAATTGCATGATTGGTACTTTCACTTCGTTGGGAAAAGAGGATACCAGCTGAGAAGAAGTCTTTGCTTAGAGCTGGACACCACTTTTCTTTTAGATCATAAATTCTTTGGAACCAACTATCTTCTTGTAAATTATACTTCCCAATCATTGAGTTCCATTCAGTTTCAAACTCAACTTCAGTTACACATCGTTTCAAACAGTAGGAGAATGTTCTCTTAAAATCCTTGTCTCGTTTCAACGATCCAAATCTTGTAATAACATTTTGTTCCAAATGCCATATACATAATCTATGTCTGACCTCTGGAAAGACCTAAATTATAATCAGATATATTTTTAGAAAACAAAAAGGTAACTACACAATAGAAACAAGGTAACTTTAACATACTTGTGTATAACTTTAAAACTTACCTTCTGTATTGCAGAGCACATTGCTTGATCTTGGTCTGTGAAGATTGAGCTTGGGAATTTCCCTCCCATTGACTTTTTGAAAGTCTCAAGGAGCCATACAAATGATTCTATTTTCTCATCTCCAATAAAAGCCCAACCAAACATGCAATTTTTCCAGTGGTTATTTATTCCAACAATAGGTGCACACAAATTGTATCTATTTGTCCTATATGTAGTGTCAAACACTACAACATCTCCATAAATACTATAATCTTCTCTCATCATTGAGTCTCTCCAAAATAGTGCTCTTAACTTGCCTGCTTTGTTCAATCTAAATCTAAAGAAAAATTCAGGATCATTAGCAAGTTCCTGGTACATTATTTCAGAGACTGCTTGTGCATCACCACCTTCAATATTTTTCATTTTCAATCTTGTCCAATAATTCAGATGGTCTTTCTTTGTGTGTCCCAAGTTTTCTTCACCTCCAGCTTCATTACACATAGCTCGATATGAGTCCATAGCTGAAAGTCTTGACTTTTGCAAGTTTTCTATTACTTGTCCCTTTTCTTCTGTCATCTCTCTTTCAGATCGATGAAGATAGTGCCATTGTTTTCTTGTGAGTTCATGATTATGTACCAAAACATGTTGTACTACTTCAAACAATCCATCCTCATTCATCTTGACTCTTATACAAGCTCTACAATCTGTTCTTGTGATAGGAACTTGCCTAGGTTTTCTTTTCTTTTTGTTTTCTGCATTCTCCACAATTGCTTCTATTTTTTCTTTTTTCTTTCCCTAGTGTTTGTTTTACCTTGTGCAGAACAAACATAGTATTTCTCTACAATAACTTTTCCAGTTTTATCCCTAGTCCTACTTGTATGTTTCCTTACTGAAAATCCTACAATTGATGCATGTTTTTTGTAAATCTCATGCATTTCTTCTAAGGTTTTTGTTTTGATCCCAAATAGTGTTCTTCCAACATCAATATTGGTTTCAATTACTGCAATGTAAACAGTATGGTAGATTTAGGATTTATGAAAAAAGTATAACTATAATTCAGTAATACAATAAACACTTAAAGTCACTACTACATTTTTTATCTAATGCAACGGTACAAAAATAGCTAATACAACGGCTAATTTCATACCGTTGTATTAGACTAGTTTAACAACGGTTTATACTAAAACAGGTCTAATACAACGGTTTATAATAACCGTTGTATTAGATATAAGAATCCGTTGTATTGGACCTAGTCTAATACAACGGATCAAAAAAAAAAAAAAGTCTAATACAACGGATCAAAAAAAAAAAAAAAGAAAAGAAAATTCGGAGGGCCTTATATTGGGCCTAATGCCCTAATTTCCTCTCTCTGAGCTCTTCTCTATTTCACTCTCACTCACGCCTCTCAGCTCCTCTCTATTTCACTCTCTTTCCTCATTCTCTACCTCTCTTCTCACTGCCTCTCTCTCTTCACTCTCATTCTCTTCCTCTCTTCAAGCCTCAAAGACTTTCTCACCATTATCGCCGTTCGTTTAGGTATTTTTGTTTTTCAGATCTTGTTTTTTTTTTTTTTTAGATTTTGTCTTTCATTTTCTGGGCTTTTTTTACGTTTTTTGGTTTTTTTTTTCGTTTCTGGATTTTGTTGTTGTTTTTTTTTTCGAATTCTTGATTTTTTTGGGTTTTTTTCATTTTTCTGGTTTTTTTTATTCTGGGTTTCATTAGTTTTTTGTTTCGTTTTGACTGTTTTCGTTTTAATCTGGTATTTTCGTTTTCGTTTTTTGATTTTCAGATCTGCGTTCGTCGTTTTTGTTTTTAGTTTCGTTTTCAGATCTACCTTTTTTTTCAAATTTTCAGATCCTTTTTCAATTTTTCGGTCGTTTTCGTTTTACAAATTTTCGTTTTATGGGTTTTTTTTTTATTTTAAGGATTTTTTTCTATTTTTTTGGGTTTTTTTCGTTTATCTGGGTTTTATGCGTTTTTCGTTTTCATTTGTTGTTTTGTTTTCAAATCTTCATTTTCAGATTTAATTTTTTGTCAATTTTTTCATATATTTTTCCAATTTTTCGTTTGTTTTTAGTCTTCAATGTTTCGTTTTTTGGGTTTTTTTTCGTTTTTGGAATTTTGTTTTCGTTTCTGGATTTTTCTTTTTATTTTTTTGGGTTTTTTTTCGTTTTTCTGGGTTTTTTTCGTTTTATGCGTTTCTCGTTTTCATTGTTTGTTTCGTTTTCAGATCTTCGTTTTTCAGATTTACTTTTTTGTCAAATTTTCAGATATTTTTTCAATTTTTCTTTCGTTTTTCATTTTTTTGTTTTCGGTTTTCAATTTTTTAGATCTTTTTTCATATGCAAACTAAGATGCCATTGATATGTTCTGGACTGAGCTTGGACAATCTGGAAACTTCTGGACAATCTTTTGGACAATCTGGTCACTATGGACTATAATAATCATAATAATAATAATAATAAAAAAGGACCTAATCCAACGGATTGGGCAAGCAATCCATTGGATTAGGTCTATTTATTCCCAAAAAAACAAAATTGAACCTAATCCAACGGATTGAAGAAACCGTTGGATTAGGTAGATACCTAATCCAACGGATTGCTCAATCCATTGGATTAGGTCTATTTTGCCGTTGTATTAGACCTAATCCAACCCTTGCAAATGTGACGGTTGGTAACCGTTGTATTAGGTCTAATACAACGGTTTTTGACACCTAATACAACAAAAAAGCCGTTGTATTAGTTCTTAAATGTAGTAGTGAGTTACACTTTTATTTCTTAAAGTTATACTTTTATTTCTTAAAGTTACACTTTTATTTCTTAAAATTACACTTCTATTCCTTAAAGTTACACTTCTATTTCTTAAAGTTACACTTCTATTTCTTAAAGTTATACTTTTATTTCTTAAAGTTACACTTTTATTTCTTAAAGTTACACTTCTATTTCTTAAAGTTATACTTCTATTTCTTAAAGTTATACTTCTATTTCTTAAAGTAATACCTCTATTTCTTAAAGTTACACTTGTATTTCTTAAAGGTATACTTCTATTTCTGAAAGTTAAACTATACATTAAACGAGTATGCAATTTCAATTTTACTTGTACATTTCAATATTAATCAGAAACTTCAATTTAAACAATTCCACAACTGTTCAAAAGCTTAATGTTTCCTTCAACAGTTGAATTTTCATCCTCTGATATTTGCACTTCATCAGCTGAGATTTGTTCTTCATCGAGAATAACTCTACTCTCATATGAATCTGCATTGATCGCAATTTATTCAATCACCAGTTTACCTATTTTTGGTAAATTTATATAAATTCATAATATAAAAAACTACGTACCTGAATTGATGTTTTGTTGCATCAATGCATTGTCATTGATTTTGCAATTTAGGTCAATATTGTTGCCACATTGCTTGCAATTTAGGTTTTGTTGCAAAAATTCGTCGTTTAAGTCAACATCGATTGCACAATCAACATCGATTGCACAATCAACATCAATTGCACAATCAACGTTTGAAATTGGAGCTTGAATTTGTTTTTGAGATTGTAATAATTTGTGAATTACAGAATTCATGGCTGTTTTGCAGAGAATTGTAGCGAAATTGTGAGATGAAGTTTGAAGAAGAAGGTTGAAGAAGAAGTTTGCAGCGAAATTGCATGCGCAGCTTTTTATATTAAGTATGGCACGTGCGAGACCGGTTTTACAATAACATTATTGTAAGCCGGTTGTACGCAAGAAGCATTGAAACGTGGATTGTTATACTAGTATTTAATTCTTATTAATCAAACTTATAAGCAAAGAACGGAGAATTGAAGAAACTGAAATAAAACGTGGATTGTTATACTAGTATTTAATTCTTATTCTTCTTTGTCAAAATATTTATATATTTAATAATTTTGACAGGGTCAAAATATTTATTTTAATAAACTACAAAGTCATCCAATTCAACGGCTTAGATTAGTCAATCTAGTGAGTTGAGATTGAATTTGATACAAAGGCTACAATTTTTTTTTATTTACTAAAATAAAAGGGTGACACTTAAGGTTGCATTATAAGAAGAAAAAAAAAGATAAGTGTAACATTTTCTCAAAAAAAAAAAACAAAAAGATAAGGGTAACATTAAAAAAAAAAAAAAAGTATGATATATCCAAGTATCCAACTACCTCATAAATAACAATAAAATGACACAATTTTAGTCAAAAACCACTTTAATTAATTTAGTTAAGACAACGGGCAGCGTGTTAGATTATTAGATGATTTTTAGAAGTTATACAGCAAACAATGTATATAAATGCTTAAGAATTTGATCCACAAAGTCTATATAACGTCCACAAACTTATCTTTCAGTGGGAGAATTTTTTTAATTTTATTTTTTTTATTTTTTGTGAAGGAAGAAATCTTTTCAATAGTAATCATGGTTGTTCAGAGATCCAACTATCCAAGATCATATCAACGAAATTTGATAACAATAAACCCGAACTGTACCAGCAGTTATGTTGGATTCACATCAAAACCGGACCATGCGGACAAAATCGGTCTAACGGACCAAATAAATTTAAACCGGTTTTTGATTGAAATTTTTTCTATATTTTTATTATTATTTTTTACAATAAAGGTGAAAATAAATTATAGAACACATTTATACATGGCTAAGTCATATGGTGTGGCCACTTCATACATATAAAGTAATGGAGATTACAAAAATGATCAAATAGAATTTACCTTGACGGATATATAAACAAGCGGAGTTTATATTTTAATAATTGTCAAAAAAAAAAAAATGGGCGTTATTCGAATGAACAAATAAGGATACTTATACTCGTATATTAAATTGGAGTTACTAGGCCGGGTAAATTATGATTATCCATATAAATAATTGAGGTTACTCATATTAATAAAAGGTAATTATTTTTTATTTTTTTAATAAACAAATGTGGCCACACACGACTAGCTTGTTGACAAAAGAAATCTAATTTTCTTTAAAAAAAAAAAAAAAAAAAAAAAAAAAAAAAAAAAAAAAAGCAAGCAATCTAGCTAATGGTTCAATGTTTTCTTTGAAAGGTTAATTTAATTTAGCTCCAAAATTTTCTCAATGTAGATATGATGGAGTAGAAAATTAATCATAATGAATATTTTTAATCTAAATACAAATTAACATGGTAAACATCCGATTTAAAGAAGTTTTCACTTGAACCGGCAAAACAAGAACTGAAATAATATATGCTTTAAACCGAAAAATTATGCTTATTCAACATGAAGATCGGAAAAGAACTTTATTTATTTATTTTTCCTTTTTGCTTTAGACCGGATGTACACGTCCTCTTGTAATAAAATTTGTGTTAAGAAAATAAGACACATGTCTCATCAAACAACTCAAAATTTAAATTTGGGGTCATCCTAAACTAGAAACAGCAAATGAACGTGATTTTTTTTTTAAAAAAATAAGAAAATTAATTAATTGTAAGAAAATGAACTCTCCTATAGTCCAATATTTCTAGTATAAATCAGCAGTGGCAGATCTTAG
This sequence comes from Chenopodium quinoa, assembly GCF_001683475.1. NCBI lineage: Eukaryota > Viridiplantae > Streptophyta > Magnoliopsida > Caryophyllales > Amaranthaceae > Chenopodium > Chenopodium quinoa. The sequence continues at coordinate 1,327,011 of NW_018745003.1, forward strand.
TCGAAAATATTAGAGGGGACAAGATTTGATTCTTTTACCTATCGCTCAAAACTAATCACTATATTCCAATGTTTTGTAAGTAAATATAGGAAATTAAAGCTCATTAATTAATTAATTACAATAAGTTACTGGGGGCTAGGCCCCGAATGGCCCGGTGGAAGGTCCTCCTCTATAAATTAGAAAGTAGAGATCATAACAAACCATTCATGTTAAGTGTAATTGTGTAGGTGTTCTAAAAATAAGAAGAATGAGTTTAAAACGAAAGTTAGAGGGTGAGGTAGAGGTGAGAGAAGGTGCAGGTGATGCATTCCATGACATGTATAAGAGTAGACCTCATCACATCAAGCATGCTGCCTCTAATTTTGTTCAGAGTTGTGACTTGCATCATGGACAGGACTTTGGTGTGCCTGGTTCCATACTTTCTTGGAATTTCACTCTAGGTAACTAACTTTCAACTCTATTACTCGATCTACGACTCTAAGCCATACTTGTATTTGTACTAACTCCGTTCAATTCTAATTAGTTGTTGCAATATACGAAGTATAAATTTTTCCATAAATTCTGAGTTGTACAAAAATTCGGCACTATTGTACATACTAACGCAATACGTGTACAGTAATTTTTTTCTTGCTCATTTGCACTTAAGAAATGAGAATTGGAGGGTTTACATAAGAATTGAATATTCCCCGAAAATGTTTGTAGGTGCATTGTGCACTTGTTGGGTTGACAATAGCATATGGGATGAAAGTGAAACTTCCAACAAAGTTTTACGTAGATACCACAAAAATATCATTTAATGGGAAATTCATAGATTTTATTACTTCCAACTTCTAATTAAAAGAAGGATGCATGGTTTTTTATTGATAGGTAAAAACTGCCCTACCAATTCACCACCACTCATAAGTCAATATGGCCCGATTAATGAACTAGAAACCTTGAAAGTGGAAGGGAAGGGTAAAGAGATCCTCACCTTCAAATTAAGTACCCTTAGCCTAGTGAAGATTGAACCCCCAACCTTAAGATTTGAAGGTCTTATCCTTATCACTAGCTAGGCCAACACTTAGTAGTTTTGCATGTTCGTTATTATTGGATAATGAATTACTAATACTTGTTCTTTTGATTTTGTTTTATTGAATAAGATGGGAAATCTGGTAGAACTGTGAAGACTGAAATTGAAGAGATTGATGAGCAGAAAAGATTGGTGAGGCAAAAGATAACAGAAGGTGATCTCATAGACGGACAATACAAGAGCTTCATATGTACATGCCATGTTGAACCAAAAGACAATGAAACTTGCATAGTTAAGTGGATATTCGAGTATGAGAAGGTGCATCCTGATATCCCCGAACCAACTTCTTTGATGGATGCTCTGCTTAATGCTGCTAAAGATATCGATGATCATCACCATGGCATTAAAAAATAAACCTATGATTCGGTTTTAAATAAGTGTTGTATTATAATTCAAGGTGTGACTAATTTATTATGATGCCGCTTGAGTGTATTTTCTTCCCTATGTTTTAATAAGGTGTTCCTACTAAATAATATAAGGCATGTACCTACTCGCTTGAGTGTTTCTATGCACTTCATACTTTGTATATGTTACCTCGATCTAGTATTAAATATATAAAGCATATATATAATATTAGTTCTTGTACCATATGCAAAGTATTATATTGTTATTATTGCTTTGGCTGATAAATTAAATTATGTGTGCTATGGAATACTATAGAATGCTTAGATTGTCTTCACTAGTTTCTATTTAAATAAATAATTGGTTGTTTGTTTCATACTTATACAATTTTAATATGTCCACATGCACGCACTATTATAATAATGATAAATTAACTAACTTTATACACTTTTTCATTTTAACAAAAAGTTATAAATTATCTGATTTCTTGTACAGTTTGATTGTTTAGTAATCAACTTAATATATAAAAAAAAAAAAAAGAAAGATAAAAACATGTGATAATAACACATGGACAAGTAAAGGAGGGAAATTAAAATTTGAGTTTAAAAAAGCTTTTGTTGAAATGAGATTAGGTTATAATTGTTGCCACTTGGAGCAAACTTATTTGTAAAATCATTTTAATAGTAAAACGAACAAAATTAAATAATTAATAAAATAGTGTAAACATGTGGCTTAATTCTTTTTACAACTTTACCCCTCACCGTACCTTATGAGGAATTATTGCATGGTTAAGGGCCATTTCATAACAAAAAAGTGGATGGGCTTGCTACAACAATTTATTTCCTTTAGATAACAATAGCTAGACACCGTATGAAATTGATCAACAAAAAATGTGTTGGTTGCATATGATTCATAGAATTGTTTTAGCTCAATGGTATCATAGATTACATAATAACGCATGTTAGTTGAACCAACTCAATAACTTGATACACAACACAACACCTAGATTCAACCTTGTTTAAAACTTTAACCCTAACCTATGAGGAATTATTGCATGGTCAAGGACCCTCTCATAACATAAACTCGATCGGTTGCCTTAGCTTATGAAATTGAAATCGATCAATGAAAGATGTGTTTGAAGAAACACCAACAAGTACTTAATTGATACTACCACACAAATATTTATAATTTATGCTAACTAAAAATTACTTGAAACAATATCAATATTTTTAAGTATTTCGAAATTTTGAAAAAAATTATCAGCTTTTGATTAGGGGATTTCGCTCCCACCAATCGGAATGCGCCACGTGGGCCAATCAGGTCCTGCCAAGTCTCCCCCAGTTGGAACTGTCAGGGCTTGCCACGTGGCACACGCTTATTCGTCCACCTTGGACCTATTATGTCATGACACGTGGCATACTCCATGCCTAATGGAGAAACCGTCCACCCAGGCCCAACTTCCGAGGGAAGCCCAATCAGCCCTAGGTTAACCTAAACCTAGGATTGGCACGTTTCCCAAGGTTATAAATACCTCCCTTAATCCTCATTAAGAGAGAGAACACGCTAAAAACGCAGATTACACACATTAAACACTCTCACCTAGAGAGACTCAATCACTTTAATTTTCGCATTAATTACTCCTTAATCAAGTACTAACTTGACCGTCGGAGGCGGATCTCCAATCATCCGGAGCGTCCGTTTGTTTTGCAGGTACAGGCGTCCGGTTCCAGTCTCGGAATTGTAACTCTCCCGCAGGACATCAGAAAACCCCGAAACATCTTGGCGCCGTCTGTGGGGAGAGTACTTCTGAGATGGCATCCACGTCTGTACCGACTCCTGAAGAGAGGCGTCCCCTAGACGACCCTCAAGTTCAGTCGGACCACGATACTGAGAATGAATTTGAAGTTGAAGCTCACACAGCTTCAGACGGGACCCTAAGGGCCCGACGTACCCGTCATACCGAAAGGAGGGAACGAGAACATCTTCAAACTGGAAGAATGCCAGCAGGCGCACCGCCTGTTCGGCAGCAGCCGACTGATGGGTCTGCTCCCATCACAAGGAACGAACTCATGACCTTCATGAGGGACTTCAAGGGAGAAATTCAAGAGTTGATCAACAAGAAGCCGCCTGCTCTGGACAAGGAGCAGTCGGCTAAGAAACCCTCCACTTCACTAAAGAGGAAACCAGTTCAAGGGCGAGAGGCGACCCCTCATCCTAAATCTAGGAAGTGGGAGCCACCTGCCCTTGATTTCACAAAATACCGTTTTCCTACTCCAGGAAATAGGAAACCTGTTCGTCATATTCAGGCGGACGGGTCGAGGAAAACATACACAGACGCTCGGCTACTGCTAGAGCAGAAGAAGAGTGACCGATTGTTAGAGTCGGCCTCTACTTCAAACTTCCAAGACAGTCTGCGAAATACCTCGATGAGGCATACTCAGTCGTATCATGAGAGTCAGTCAGGCGGCACCTCCCGTCAGTCCGGCTTTCATAGCGACCAGGCGGTACCAAACTTACTGTTTGTACCGCAACAACAGTATTTTTTACAGCCACCTCCGTTTGGTGGACATGCAGCAAAAAATGTCCAACCTATGGACTGGTAGCTACGGTTGCTTAGACTTGGTGAACAGCCGTCGGCCTTCTCCAAGGAAATTACTGAAGCCGCTCAGCCGGCCAAAGTAAAAAATGTATTAGTAGGCGCCTATGACGGCACTACTAACCCAGAAGACCATCTGATGGCATTCACCAACCTGATGTACCTGCAAGGGTTGGATGATCCCACTTGGTGCAAGTGTTTCCCAGCGACTCTCAAAGGAATCGCACAACAATGGTTCGGCAACCTGCCGACTGGTTGTGTAAATAACTTCAAGACGCTTGCTTACTTATTCACCTCCAACTTTGCCATGAACATCCCTACGAAGAAGACGACCCTTGATTTAGGAACAATTCAGCAGGGCGAGAAGGAGGGGCTTCGTTCTTACATCAGGCGGTTTAACCTGATGAGAATACAGATTCAAGGGTTACCGGATGAAGTAGCCTATACTGAATTTTTCAGAGGTCTCAAAGACGGGTCGACCTTCAAATTTGATTTGGTCCGAAAGAGGGTGGCGACTCTTCAAGAGGCCTTGATTGAAGCGGAAGCCTATATACAGGCGACTGATCTTTGTAGTACGGTAAAACAGTCAGACGGGAGAAGGTCCGACAAAAGAGAAGGACGACAGAAACAGTCGTCAAACAAAGACGAGAAAAGAAAAGAGGTCTGGGCGGCTGATTCCTCTAAACAGCCGGCCCAGAAAAAGAAAAAAGAATTCAAACCATACTCCCCAAAGTATGCGTTTAACAAGGATAGCCAATTTATCCTACAGGAAATCAAGGGACGGATCTCAATTGAGAAGCTGGTCCCCATGAAGGGTTCTGCAAACAATCGGAACCAAGAAAAATTCTGTGATTATCATGAAGATGTTGGTCATCACACCAATGACTGCATCAGTCTCATGCGGTATCTGGACCGTCTTGCTGAGCAAGGTGATCTTGACACTTATGTCAAGAAATCTACGGGGAACACTTCCTCAAAAAAGCAGTCGACCAAAAAGAATCAACAGGCCGACAGCTCCGATACAGATGATGCAGTCGTCTACACCATTGCAGGCGGCTTCTCAGGAGGCGGCCCCACTATTAGGGGCAACAAAGACAATATCAGACGGTTAGATGTAAATTCCGTTCACCAAGAACGGCCCTCCAAATATTCATTTCCTGAGATTGTCATCATTGAAGAAGATCTAGGAGGGGTAAGAGGGCCGCATGACGACCCTATCGTTATTGAATGTAAAGTGGCCAACCAGAGAGTTGGCCGAATCCTCATAGATCCCGGAAGCTCCTCAGATCTCATCAGTAGCAAATGTCTGTCGAAAATAAAATATCAGACTGATTGCATACATCCGGCATCCCACCCTTTAGTAGGGTTTGGAGGAGGAGTCGTCCACCCAGTGGGACGAGTGGATTTACCCATCCGCCTGGGCAAAAAAGGGGAAGGACGACACATGGTAGTCCGGTTCCTGGTAGTAGAAGAACTCTCGGCCTACAACATGATTCTGGGACGACCAACCCTGAATAATTCCAAGGCTGTTATAATCCCATCTCTTATGTTGCTCAAGTTTGAGAAGGATAATGGAACGGTCGGGTCCCTAAGGGGAGATCAGAGGATGGCCCGAGAGTGCTATCTCTCGGATGTCAAGCCCACTGTTATGGCCACTGGGTCGAGTGGTGGAAAAATAGACCTTGACAATGTCAAGGAGAGTGCGCCTGTTCAAGAAGCAGGCGACAAGAAGAGAAAGGCATCCCAGACAGGGGCCGCAAGAAAAGACAGAAAATAGCAATCATTGGCAGAGGAGCGGTCGGATGAATTCCGCCCTCAGCCGGCTGGTGAGCATACGGACCTGATCTTAGACGACTCGCGTCCTGACCGAATAGTCAAAGTTGGGACGGCTGCTCTGAGAGTCCTGGGTGACGACTTTCACACACTATTGAAAGAATACAAAGACATCTTTGCATTCGAAGTCCATGAAATGCCAGGCATTAGTCCTGATCTGGCGGTACATAAACTGGCCGTGGATCCGAAAAAGAAGCCGGAACGGCAGAAGAAGCGGAACCATGGCGAAGAAAGAAGTCAGGCGGCAGCCGCCGAAGTTAAAAAATTACTTGATGCAGGGTTCATTCGGCAATGTTACTTCCCAGACTGGGTTGCAAATGTGGTGCTTGTTAAAAAGCCGAATGGCACCTGGCGAATGTGTGTAGACTACACAGACTTAAACAAGGCGTGCCCCAAAGACAGTTACCCTCTGCCTAAAATTGATAACCTGGTCGACTCAACAGCCGGCCATGCTTTGATGAGCTTTATGGACGCCTACTCTGGTTTCCATCAAATTCCTTTATGGAAGAAAGATCAGGAGAAGACGGCCTTCGTCACTGATCAGGGGTTATACTGTTACACGGTCATGCCGTTTGGTCTTAAGAATGCCCCGGCCACTTTCCAGCGAATGATAAACACTGTGTTCTTTGATCAAATTGGGAGAAATGTCGAGGCATATATTGATGATATGATTGTCAAGTCTAAACTTCAGAACGATCATCTGTCGGACCTCCGAGAAACTTTCGCCACACTCAGGCGGCACCATGTCATGCTCAATCCCAAGAAATGTGTCTTTGGAGTTGAGTTTGGGAAATTTCTCGGATTCCTTATCAATCATAGAGGAATAGAGGCGAACCCTGAGAAGGTGAAGGCGGTCATTGACATGCAGTCGCCTCGTACCATCCGAGAGGTTCAGAAGTTAACAGGTTGTCTGGCGGCCTTGGGAAGATTTCTAAGCCGATCAGGCGACAAATGCCTATACTTTTTCCAGGCAATTAAGAAAAAGGCAAGGTTTGAATGGGGGCTGGATGCTGAGGCGACCTTCCAGAAATTGAAAGTTCACTTGCATTCCTTGCCGAGGCTGGTCAGCCCTTTGCCCAAAGAAGTACTCTACATGTACCTGCCCGTCTCTGATCATGTGTTAAGCGCTGTTCTCCTTGCTGAAAGAGACGGCTGTCAGCTCCCGGTCTACTTTGTCAGTCATGTACTGAAAAATGCCGAGTTGAGGTATCCCTTAGTGGAGAAATTTGGTCTTGCACTCTTCATGACTGTTAAAAAATTGAAGCCCTACTTTTTGGCACATGCAGTCGTCGTGTATACAGACCAACCTATCAAGCGGCCACTGACCATCATGGAGTCGTCAGGCCGAATGATCAAATGGGCCATAGAAATACAGAGCCTCGAAGTTACTTTCGAGCCTAGAAAAGCAGTGAAGGGGCAAGCCTTTGCTGACTTTATTGTTGAGATGACTCGTCCTCCTGACTCTCAAGTTCCAGACCAAGTCTGGAAGGTATATGTGGATGGAAGCTCTACTTTAAATGGTTGTGGAGCAGGCGTCATATGTTAGTCGCCAGAGGGCGACAGGTACGAGTATGCTCTACGCTTCAGTTTTCAGGCCTCAAACAATGAGGCAGAATATGAAGCTTTACTAGCCGAAATCTGCATGTGCAAGGCGGCAGGGGCAAGAAAAATAGACGTCTGTTCCGATTCACAATTGATAGTGAGTCAGTACAATGGCGAATACGAAGCAACCCATCCGGCCATGATCAAGTATTTACAGGCGGTCCGACAAGCAGTCGGCTCCCTTGAGGATTTCCATCTGACCCAAGTGCCGAGATCAGAAAACAACCAGGCGGATGCACTTTCAAAATTAGCATCATCCGCCTCCTGTGATACTCCTCGAACTGTTTTTTGGGAAGTAATGGAGAGGAGAAGCATTGAGGAAGAACCTATTGGAATCTTGGACAGAAGCTCAACCTGGATGGATCCAATCAGAGCATATCTGACAAATGGTACCCTGCCGGATGATCATCAACAGGCGGCAGCACTGAAAAAACGAGCAACCAGTTTTGAAATAATAAAGGGAGAACTTCACAAAAGGGGGTACCTTCAACCCTTCTTAAAGTGTGTTACTCCAGAAAAGGGGCGAGAGATACTGGACGATCTTCACTCTGGTTACTGTGCTTCCCATATAGGCGGTAGGACGCTTGCTCAACGGGCAAGGCGGCAGGGCTACTTTTGGCCTACTTTAAAAGCAGATGTGATGGTGATGGTGAAAAAATGTGACAAGTGCCAAAGGTTTGGCAAACTAATTCACCGTCCGGCTACTGACCTCACTACCATTCATAGCCCACTACCGTTTGCTAAGTGGGGCATGGATATTCTGGGTCCATATACGCCTGCTACAGGCGGAAGGAGGTACATACTTGTTGCCGTCGACTACTTCACTAAATGGGTAGAGGCGGAGGCTGTAAAGGGAATCAAGACGAAGGATGTAATTTCATTCATTTGAAAAAATGTCATCACTCGGTTCGGGGTTCCCATCTCTATGGTTTTTGATAATGGTCCCCAATTTGAGACGCCTGTTCTCAAAAGCTGGTTGGGTGACCAAGGAATTGCACACTACTTTGCATCTGTCGGCCGTCCACAAGCAAACGGCCAGGTAGAAGCCTTTAATAAAATCATCTCAGACGGTCTCAAGAAAAAGATTGAACGAGCAGGCGACCTATGGGCGGATGAATTACCACATGTTCTCTGGGCCATTAGGACGACTGAAAAAGGGGCGACTGGAGAAACTCCATTCCTCCTAACTTATGGTGCGGAAGCTGTTCTTCCAATAGAACACTACGAGCCGACTCTTCGAGTAATGCTATATGACGAAGAGGCAAACTGGGAAGCCATGCGCCTGGCATTAGACTCACTTCCTGAAAGGAGGGGCAATGCTGTCTTGCGCCATGAAATTTACCGCCTGAGAATGACTAGATCATACAACAAAAAAGTACACAGGCGTTCACTCAAAGTGGGGCACTTTGTACTTAGAAAAATGGAAGCAGTTGGTAGGGCTAATGAGTCTGGCAAACTAACTCCCAACTGGGAAGGACCCTACCAAATCTGTGAAGAGGTCAGGGACGGTACCTACCGTCTGGAAACACCAGATGGCCAACCGTTGCCTCGAACTTGGAATGTAGATAATCTTAAGAAATATTTCTTTTGAATGATATAAATAGTCAAGGGCTACTTAATAAAAGTTTGCATACTTAATATTCAATTTTGTACTAAGAGGGGCACGCCTACTAACAAACAGTCGGCTACTCTCCATACTCAGTTTTCATTTTTACTTAAGAGGGGCATGCCTACTGACAAACAGTCGGCTACTCTCCATGTTTAATTTTTATTCTTACCTCAGAGGGGCATGCCGCCTGTACCTTTACAGTCGGCTACTCTCCATTGAATATTTTATTCTATCACCATAGGGGCATGCCGTCTGGACATATAGTCGGCTACTCTCCATAGAAGAGGGCCGACTGGTTCCAAACACACAACCACCCCCTTATACTTAACTAAAAATGATCAGGGCCTTGCCGACCCTGTGCCTAAACAGGCGGCTACCCTCCTTTTACTTAGCACCTACGTTCACCAAGAACTAACCAAGGCCACAGGCCGAATGATCAGACCAGGCGCCAAGCCAACTGATCCAATCTTCAAAACTAATACGACCTGTCCCAACATCATAGCAAGCGTCCGGCGGCATCCCTCCGGATGAAATTCGTCGCAGAGAGCAGCTCCCTTTTGGGTGGAACATTGCTCTATAAACTAATTACACGGCACCTATACAACTGCCCCCAAGGGCAACCACGTAGCCGTTTTTGAGACAAGGATAACTCTATCACTAACCAAACTAGTGGTAGCAGTTGACATCTGAGTCAGATGACCGCCTGTATTACTTGGGATAAATGCAGGGGGTACCTCTTGAGTTAATAGCCAACAAACATTGGCGAATCAAAAGGTTCAGCCGGCCTCCGCCGCCTGGTGCCTTTACTACTCAAGCAGGAGTGACGGCGACTGAGTAACACCAAAGTTAACTCATAGTCACTCTCTCAAACTTAGTATGGAGCCTAAAAGGTATGAGTCGTCCGCCTGTTTTTAGCAAACAGGGGCTCTCAACCACTACTCCTGCTAGGTTAACAACCTATGAGTTAAAAGCTAACAAACATTGGCGAATAAAGGGGAACAACCGGTACCCACCGCTTGATACCTCTACTACTCAGTTACTTGGCGACTAGGTAACAATCGTGTTTACTTGGTAAAAAGGTGTTCATACAGCACCTGTTCACACTAGATTAAATATGGCGGGGAACAGTCGGCCTAGACGGCCTAAAGTCTCTAGCCTAAAAGCATGACAAGTAGGAAACCACTTTCCTACTTGGTTAATTTTACAAATGACAGGACCGCCTGCCTAAAGGGGATCCAGTCTTTAAAATGGTTGGAATACCGATTGGATAAATGGCCGACTGATCGTCTAGCCTGGAAACAGACAACCAGTTGTCCAGGGGCATGGGCGGCGTGACTAACTATCCGTACCTGTCTGCAACTATCGGCCATGTAAAACAGTCGGTATAGTGTATAATTGGATATCAGAATATTCAATACTTGAACAAATTTGAAGCAAAA